>NC_058373.1:137000000-137300000 GCF_018350175.1 Felis catus | reverse complement strand
CAGCACAGAGCCCGATGCGGGGCTTGAACCCACGAACCGTGAGATCATGACCTGAGCCAAAGTTGGACGCTTTACGGACTGAGCTGGGCGCCCCTACCTGATTTTTTTTTTTTTTACACCAGTTACACAGTTAACTACTTTTCAACTCACATCATTTACCATTTTTCACCGATCCTGTCAGGTAGACGCATCGTTTTTTGGTTCTGCATGATTCTGATTTTACAAGTTGGGAAAATGCGACTGAAAGGGCCAGCATGTCCACTGTCGCCCAGCCAAGGAGCCGGGAGGGCAGGACTGGAACCCGGGGCCTGCCGCCCAGAGCCTTGCGTCAGTCCCTCTGCTGTCCTGCATTTGAACCCCCGGCTCTGTGCCAGGCGCTCTCCCTGGAACCTGACACGTAGCAGCCACGGGGCAGGGGTGCGTGTTTCAGAACGATTCACGAAGCAGCCACTGGGGGGGGGGGGTGAAGGGGGAAGCGGAGAGCGGAGTCCCTCCCTTGCCCTCCCCCCTGCACCCCCACCTCCAGAGGAGTTTCCAGCGTCCCAGTCAGTGCCGGGAGCCCTTCGCACACCCTTCCCGCGCCCCTGCGTCTTCTCCCTGCTGGTGTTTCATCCGGGCGCTCCTGGAGAGCGGCACCTGCGTGTTTCACAAGCCAAACGTTGGACAGAAGCCTCTAAACGTCTGGAGGAGCGCAAGGAGGGGCGCACGCAGGTAATGAAGCTGAAAGCTCGCAGAGCCCGTGGCCTTCGGGGCTTGATTAGCGGGGACTGGCACTTTGCTGCAGAATTGGCAAATGAAATGCTTCTTGGAACTAACGCGGGGCGAATTTGTAAAACGTGGGAACGTTCGGTCTCGAAAAGCCGGCCTTCCCCAGTCTGGCAGGGACCCAGACAGACAGGGCCCCTGGAAGCTTGCTGACCCCTCGCGGGGTCTGCTGGGAAGGAATGGCAAGACTTGGAAGACGGAGGTTCCAGTCTGGGCGCTGGCACGTCTTTGCTGTGATCCTTCGGCCAAATTCCCTACCCTCTCGAGCCTCAGCTTCCTCATCTGTAAAAGGGACGCGTGTCCTGGGTGGCTCAGTCGGTTAAGCGTCCGGCTTTGGCTCAGGTCGTGATGTCGGGATTCTTGGGTTCGAGCCCCGCGTGGGGCTCTGTGCTGGCAGCTCGGAGCCTGCTTCGGATTCTGTGTCTCCTCCTCTCCCTGCCCCTCCCCCACTCGCGCTCTGTCTCTCTCTCTCTCTCTCTCTCAAATAAAATAAACATAAAAAATAATTAAAAAAGGGGCGCCTGGGTGGCGCAGTCGGTTAAGCGTCCGACTTCAGCCAGGTCACGATCTCGCGGTCCGGGAGTTCGAGCCCCGCGTCAGGCTCTGGGCTGATGGCTCGGAGCCTGGAGCCTGTTTCCGATTCTGTGTCTCCCTCTCTCTCTGCCCCTCCCCCGTTCATGCTCTGTCTGTCTCTGTCCCAAAAATAAATAAACGTTGAAAAAAAAATTAAAATAAATAAATAAATAAATAATTAAAAAAAAAAAGGTGGATGTCTCCTACCTTATGGCATCGTGGGAGGACTAAATGAAATATTGCGCATAAAGCTCGTGGGATCGTCAGCTCTGGTTCTTTTCATTCTGTTTTTTGCCTGCCTGCATCCCTCCCAAGCCCCGCGGCCCTCCACCTCTGTTCCCTGTTGCTCTCTGCCTGGAACGTTGCCCCCGCGGACTACATTACCCAGCTTCCCTTGCTCCGTGGCTTCAGCCATAGAGAGGCTCCGGTCGGGGCTCAGGGGCGGGGCCACAGAAAGAGGCCGGGGGTGTTTCTTCTCCTCTCCTTCCTGGCTTCAGATGGTATTGGAGTCCCTCGAGAGCTGCCGCTGCCGCTGCCACCGGGCAGCCCTCCAGGGGGCTCCGGCCCCCCGCAAGAGATGGGGCTGTGTCCCCTTGTGCTGGTCCCCATGTCTTCCCCACGCTCTGCGACTCGCTCCCAGAATTCCAGCCATGGCCCGTGCTGTGTCCTCCAGGCGTCTCGTTATGGTGTTCTCAGTAATGTCAGGTTTAATTTTTCTGTCACCAACAGCCTACGTGCGACCCGAGATGAGCCCCTTCTGCTGTTCCGCACTCCTCAGCGTCCGTGGCCAGAGACTGTCTGCTCTCCCCTCCGCAGGATAAAAAGGAGGTAAACAGTCTGGCCCCCTGCCAGCTTCGGGAGGGGGAGTAGCTTAACCAGCGGTGACTTTGGGATGGGAAACCCAGGGGTGGAATCCGACCCCTCCTTCTGGGAGAAAAGAGGCCTGCGGTTGTGGGGTTGGATTAACTCCGCGCACGAAATCTCAGGGACTCTGGTTTTTGGCCGCAGATCTGAGCTCTGCTCCCTAATGAGCTGTTGTAATGAAGCGGACGCCTCGTCTAAGGTTCCGAGGTCCCTGCTGCTTCCAGCCTCAGGAGGGCAGAGGTCAGTGGCCCCGCAGCCCCCAACACCTTTCCAGGACCAGTCTGTTCCTCTACAAATAACAGGGGCGCTACCGAGGGCTCACCAAACTGGAAAGTTCTGCAAGTCTGTGAATGCTGGAGCCCATGTTGGAGTGTGGGAACCCCGGGGGTTTCGATCCCGTCTTCCCGGCGAGCCCTCAAAGCTGGCGACCAGGTTTGCTCATCCTGAGATTAATGGGCCCTCCCTCCAGCTCCCAGCCCAGTGCTTTATACAGCTTGATAAACGCATGCTGAGGACTTGGTCCCCGGGGCAGTTCACGTCCTGCAGAAGGTCGTTGCTGAGGTGGGTTTGGGGCGTCCCGGGATTCACTGTAGATAAAGCCCGCGAGGGAAAGGAGGCAGGAGCATCAGGGAGAGAGAGTCTTCGACCCCAGTGAGCTTCCGGCAAAGTCTCGGCCAGCCCAGTGGAGAACTCCAGAGCAAAGATTGCTTGCTGAGGACACGTACTAAGGACACGAGTGGCCGGGCCCTACCTCCCCTGTAGAGACCAGCTATTGACGGCGGCCTGGCCCGGAAATGCCCGGTCCTGGCTCGAAGGCCAAGCTGGAGCCGGATGGCTCCGTCGGCAGAAGGCTGGCAGCTCAGTGCTCGCCCTGACGATGAGCTCCAGGTTCCTTCTCCAAGAGAGACCTGAGCGGCTCGTCCCCACCGACGGTCACTGGGCCATCTGCTTAATGACAACTAAAGGAGACATACAGGTCGCAGGCCTCTGAGGCGACCGTGGTCCACCGGCCACGATAAGTTCCAGACCTTCCGAGCGGGCAGGGCCCTTAGACTTAGACATTCATCCAGCAAGTGTCAGGGGAAGCCGTTGGATGCCGGGCACGGTTCTAGGCTCTGGGAAAATAGTAGGTGAATGAAACGGTCTCTGCGCGGATCTGCCAGGAGAGGGGTCAGAAAACTTCAAAGGGCCAGAGAGGAAATATTTTAGGTCTGTTGCAAGGACCCCGTGCGGCTGTTGTGGGGACACAGCAGTCTGACCGTGCCGGTAAGACTTCACAAAAACAGGCCGGGTTTGGCCCGCAGGCTGTAGTGTTCTGACCCCGGATTGGGATAACACCTGCCTGTTTACAGATGCAAAGACTGAGGCCCAGAGAGGGTAAGCACTAGACCCAGCTCACACAGCAGGAGGTAGGGGAGCCAGCGAGGCGTTAGGAGACTTGACTCCCATCCCAGCGCTGTTTCTGAAACCCATATCTCTTGTCAGTGTGCTTCCGGCGGGCAGACGTCATTCCCCTGTCGGCAGAGGACATTCTGGCTGGAGAGGGGCTCACGCTGACACCAGCTGCTTGGGTGCTGGAGGAGGGACACCGGGCCGTCTGCCGACTTCAGTCACGTGCCACCGAGTCCACGAACGCCAAGTCCTGGTCCGCTGCCTCTGGTTGTGGAGCCTGGGTCGCCCTGCCTCAGTCTCCCCATCTGTAAAATGGGTAGACCAGCAGTGCCCCTCCGTCGGATGGTGGGGATTAACTGAGGCAATATTTGCAAAGAACCCAGGGACACGGAAGGGGGCACTCTGCCTCTATTTACCAGATAAAACAAAAGGTAGCCTCCGCTGGAGGAGAGACCAGACCCAGACCCAGAGAGTGAGTCACCCAGAGTTGGGGTACCTTTCACACAATCCAGGACCCTGCCCCGGTCCTGGCTGGGGAAGAGCGAGGGTCCCCTTCCCGTCCAGCCTCAGCGTCATGAGACCCGAGTTCCGTGTTTGGATTACAGACGTGCGAGGAATCTGGTCAACCGAGTGGTGCCGGTCATCAGGCTCAGTGCTACAGGGCAGCTGGTGGGGCGACCGCAGGACACACACCTGTGGACCCAGCCTTGGGTCTCCCCCTCATCTGGGTCACACAGCTTGAACCAGAGCTGGGGACGGAGCACGATTTGCTCACCTAGCAGGGCCCTGCAGGAGTCACGCTGGGGCGCGAGCCATAGCTGCGGGGTGCCTGAACTATTGTTTACTTGATTTAAAATTAAATCTAAAGTAAATACGCCCCAAATGTGAAATCCGTAGTTACTAATAATTTTTCTTAACTCAAGCCTCATTTTGCTTGAATACATTTCCTTGAGAGGAAACCGTATATAGAGACAGAAAACCGCGCCCCTTGTGAGAAGCGCAAAGTCATCTTAGAAATACGCAAAACGAGGGGCGCCGGGGGTGGCTCAGTTGGTCAAGCGTCCAGCTTCGGCTCAGGTCGTGAGCTGGCGGTTCGTG
The DNA here is from genome assembly GCF_018350175.1 of Felis catus. NCBI lineage: Eukaryota > Metazoa > Chordata > Mammalia > Carnivora > Felidae > Felis > Felis catus. The sequence goes on along the minus strand of NC_058373.1, from coordinate 137,295,308 downwards.
AGTTCGAGCCCGGCCTCGGGCTCTGTGCTGGCAGCTCAGAGCCTGGAGCCTGCTTCCGATTCTGTGTCTCCCTCTCCCTGTCCCTCCCCTGCTCACGCCCTGTCTCTCAAAAAGAAGTAAACGTTAAAAAAAGAGAGAAAAGCAAAACGGAAAGTAGGGCATACTCCTCTAGCTGCATACTTTTGTCTTCTGTCTGCTGAAGGATGTGACCCTGAGATGAGCTTTCTCTCCACCCTAAAACAAGGAAGATAGGTGTTAGGCGTTAAATGCGTTAGGACCCGAGCCTTTCTTCTTGACAGAATCAGCAAGGCCGAGAAAGAAGCGGAAAGGCCGTAACTTTCCCACTGGGTGATTCTTCCTCCAGGCGCTGAGTGTCGGGTGGGGGTGGGGGCGCTGGCACATGGCTGGCACACTCCCGCTTCTGGGCAACTCTGCTCTGGACAGACAGAGGTAGCTACGTACCTGGGGCATTTCTTTCGCAACGGGGAGTCTTCAACAGGAGACCGCGGACATCAGCTGCGACAGTGCCCCAACTCTGGAGCGGTCACAGACACACAGGTATGGCGCTGGGCAAGTCAGTTTCTCCCCTGGACGCACCTGAGGTCCCTCTAGCCGTGGCCCAAGCATTCCAACGGGGACCGCTATAGCTTGGTGGCGGGAGCGCACGTCTGGGGGCAGAGGAGACCCAGATAGCTTTGACCCCCTACTCTGTGTCTTATTAGCCGTGTGGCCTGGGTTAAGTCACCCATTGTGTCGGAGTCTCATTTCTTCCCGCGGAGACGACGGTACCTGTTTCAGAAGACGGGTGTCAGAACAGAGAGAGCAATCGTGCTGGCCACGTAGCACAGGGCGGACCACTAACGCATGTGTGTTCAACGCACACGCAAAGGAGCACAAATCCTACGGGTTCTCTAGTGCGCTGGGACTCGGCAATCCTCGTGGGGCGTGTCGACTCCGTTATACAGATGAGGAAGCTGAGACCAGAGTTAGGGTGCTCTACCCCAGGTCACACCAAGGGCGGAAGCCAGTGTGGAAACTCTCCGGGGCCCTTGGCTGCCATCTTCTTCCCATGATGCCCCACTGCTTCCCGCATTCCAGTCTGCTGCACTTGGGCCTGGTTTTTATGGCCCAGGTTTTGTATTTTCCTTTTTTAGAGGCTCTGGGAAAATCTCGGTCTTTCCGCTGACTTGGAAGCCATAATTACCGTATTAACCGGAGAAGACTTTTGGGTTTACTGGAGCACATAAAAAGCAGACGCAGGCCCTGGCCGGGAGGGCCTGGGGACAAACAAAAAATGCCCCCTTTCGCTTGGAGACTAACTGAGCTCTTGGTTCAGGCACCTAAGAGGGGAATAAATATCGATCCTGCAAATCTGAGGTTAGAACCGGTGCTCACGGTCGTTCGGGCTCTTGGGGAGACGTAAAGAGCCTTAAATACAATGCTTGGCTCAGTCTGAGCGCGGTAATCTAGCTCTCCACTACCCCTTCCGTGAGGCCAGAAATACCAGGACCCCAGTACCGGGTACTTACTAGCCTTGTGTAAGGAGAGTACACGAATGCTCCATTTATCAAAGGAAATGGTCCAGTTCCCCCAGGTTTGTAGCCTGAACTGGAATAACCATTTGGCTGAGCACAGGGGAGGAGGGACGTGAAAATTTAATGAGCACCTACTCTGTGCTAGGTACTGTACAGGGGCAAAATCATTTCTCTTTGTTGTCAAAATAGACAGCCGGGTATGACTTAGGGCTTTGTGCAAATGAGAGGCTCGGCTACCGGGGTAAGTTCCTTGCCCCGGATCCCGCAGCTAGGAAGGGAGTGGGAAATGTTGGGAGAATCATGTGTATCTCACTCTGTCTCCCCAGGAGGGGCCTATTATCATGGGGAGGCAGTTCTTCCTGAAACTCACTGGCCTGGCTGGGGTCGGAGTTGGGGGGGGGGGGGGGTCGTTGGTGAATGTGGATTCTGCAGCAGGCCTGGGGGAGGGCTCTGTGATTAGCCTCACACGTTGTTTGCGCCTTTCCAAGGCTCAAAGGGGGAAAGACAGGTATTTTCCCTTCGCCCCCCACTCCCAGTTTAAACTGGTTTTGTTGCTAACTGTGAAGCTGGCCCTGTCTGGGCACCTCATTTGCTGCTGAATTGGAAATAGCTGGAGTCTCAGCGGCGATGGGAAGTGGAAAAGGGAGAAAGATAATGCTGGAATTTTCACTGGGGGAAGGGTTCTCCAGATCCATCCATCCATCCGTCCGTCCAGCATCTATCCACCATCTATCCATCTATCTATCCATCCCAAGGCAGGCTGGAGTGGAAGCTTTCACCGCTGTCACCTGGGAGCCCTGGGAGCCATCCCAGGCTCTGCCACTTACCTGCGATGTGATATTGGGCGGGCAGTGTGAGCCCCCTGAGCCTGTTTCTACACCTGCAACACAGAACGGACAATACCTCCATCACGAGAGTGTTACGTGGCATTCACGGGAAGAGGCTCATTGAGTAGCCGGTATGGTGGTGGTGACACCGTTGGCTCTCAGTAAATGCTGATTTCCAGCACCTTCCTTGTCAAGCGAATGGCGCTTAGTCCTTCTTCTTCCTTCCATTCCTTCTTGCTCGACATTGTGCTACACCCTCCGCAGGGACCCAGCAGGGAACAGGAGTTAGTGGGACTTCTGCCTTCATGGAGCTAACGGGCTAGTTTTGAACAAAAACGCGCGACTGAGATGGTACGTGGGTCTTTCTGACGTACGGAGCCCAAATGGCTCTGTCAGCGATGTGTCGACTTAAAAAAAAAATAGACCTTATATTTTTAGAGCACATTTAGAGCAAAAGTGAGCAGAAAGTAGAGAGAGTTCCCATGTGCCCCCAGCCACCACACACACACACACACACACACACACACACAGCCTCCCCCATGATCATCATCATCCAAAGCCCATACTTTGCATCAGGGCTCACCCTTGACGCTGTGTATCATATGGGTTTGGACAAACGGACAGTGGCACGTGCTCACCCTTCTAGTATCCTCCCCAAAGGTTTTGCTGCCCAAACACTCCTCTCTGCTACACCTGTGCATCCCACCCTACCCCTAACCCTGGCAGCCGTCCATCTGTTTGCTGTCGCCCTAGTGTTGCCTTTTCTGAAACATCATCTGGCTGGAATCCTGTCCCTTTCAGTATGTCCCTTTCTGAGATTGGCTTCTTTCACTTAGAGATGTGCGTGTCAGTTCCCTCCACGTCATTTCGTAGTTTGAGAGCTCATTTTCTTTTCAGCCCTGAATAATAGTCCGTTGTCTGGATGCACCCCGGTTTATTCATCCGTCACCCACCGAAGGACGTCTCGGTTGCCTCCAGGTTTCGGCAATTATGACTAAGCCGCTATAAACATCCATGAGTGGATTTTGGTGCGAACAGAAGTTTTCAGTGCGTTGACTTTTTTCTCAATTAACTGCCAACATTTACAAGTTGAGATATTTCACTTTAAAAACAAACACTCAACCAGGGCTTCCAGCTTTTCTTGGAAATCCAAAGATCTGGTGTCTCCTTGCACAGAGCAGCAAGCGGGGGGCGGGGGTGGGAGTGGGGGTGGCGGGGGTGGGGGGGTGAGTGTGGGTGGGGGGATGCCCCCCCATGGGGTCGGAGATCTCCGGCTCTCTGCTGCCCTCTCCCAGCCCTCCCTGCCCCTTTGCTCCTTGTCTGATGTGTCTAGGCGTGTGAATTTGAGATCCTTGCAGGGGACGATGTGTGCCTTACCCTACAAATGCCTGTCTTTAAAACTAAACCCTTACATAGTGCTCACGTAGGGCCAGGCACTGTTTAAAGAGCTTTATAAAATTTAACTCTTTCAGGGGCGCCTGGGTGGCTCAGTCAGTTGACCGTCTGATTTCAGCTTAGGTCACGCGTCGGAGCCCCGCATCGGGGGTCTCTGCTGTCGGCGTGGATCCTGCTTCGGATCCTCTGTCTCCCTCTCTCTCTGCCCCTCCCCTGCTTGTACTCTCTCTCTCTCTCTCAAAAATAAACAAACATCTAAAAAAAATTTTAAAAAAATTTAAATCGTTCAGTCTTCATGGAAATTCTAGGAGGCCAGTACTAAACGGATCCTTACTGTACATATGGGAAACAGAGGCACAGAGAAGTTAAGGAAGTTGTCCAAGCTCATACAGCCAAAAACACGAGAGCCAAGTTTGGAACGCGGACTGCCTGCCTCTTTTTTATGTTTTAATTTTTTTTATGTTTATTTATTTATTTTTTAGAAAGAGAGAGAGAGAGAGAGAGACAGAGCATGAGTGGGGGAGGGGCAGAGAGAGAGGGAGACACAGAATCAGAAGCAGGTTCCAGGCTCTGAGCTGTCAGCACAGAAAAGCCCCACACGGGGCTCGAACTCATGAACCGCGAGATCATGACCTGCCCCTTCACCGACTGAGCCTCCCAGGCACCCCCTGACTGTCTGGCTCTCACGTACTAAGCTGTGTGTATTCCAGGGGTGGTCTGAGTAGGGGAGGTCCGGGTGAGACAAATGACGATCCAAGAGAAGCCACAGGTCAATGGTGCCAGTAACTGGGAGGCCGGAAAGGGCCGGGGAACTCGGGAGAGGGAAACTTCCCGGCTCTCCAGGCTCTCCATAGTGCCTGGTGTGGATAATCAGCCAGTGCTGGTGGGAGGAAACTTGCAAGGACTGAATACGGCTGATCAAGTCTGGGCAGGCTTCCTGAAGGCGGCAGCATCCACCGGCTGGGCCTTAGCCCGGAGGAGACAGGACCAGGAGACAGATTCTCTTAGACTCTGTTAGATGCGACCCATGGTCACTTCTTGGACCCCTGGTGGCACGATCCTAGTCCACGGGCTGAAATATGGGGTACACATGCCCTGTGTGTAGAGCAGGCAGATGTTGCCGTGATGAATCTCTGAGCAGAGAAGCTCAGGTGCCCGATCCCCCGTCACAGACATCACGGGCGGTTCACCCAAAGTGGGCGCCGGGCATGGGGCGTGGTCCGTGAGCCGGCCACGGCCGTGTCTAGAGCCCCAAAGAGCAGCGACTGGTGCAGACATCGGGGAGACCTCTGACTCATCTTGACCTGTCGTGGGCAGGGGATGCCAGACTGTTGCCCTCTGCTAGGAGCCGGTGCTGAAGAGCAGCGAGCCCCATGGGGAACGGGCAGGTCCCTCCCGCGTGGCTACAGGGCCCAGCAGGCTCTGGAGCCTGGGCCTCCCTCTGTCAAGCCCAAAACTCACGTCCTGGGAGGGAAAGGAGGTCACTGAGTTGCCAATTTGGGTGCGAGGTCCCCAGATATGTTCACTGCCTGCCAAAGGCATCTGTCCCACTGACTCGGGGCCACTGGCTTCTCCTTATCTCACGGCGGCATCTTGCCATGACAGTTGACATTGAGTCCTGGCTCCCCAAGGAAACACGCGTGGCTTTGAAAGCCGTCGGGAAAAGCACCGTGGGGCCTGCGAAGGTGGCCACGCACGCAGTCTCTCCCAGCCCCGGCGGCTGCAGACGAGCCCTTCGGAAGCCACGGCAAAGACAGGGGGCTCTGTTTCCAGAGGAGGTCCCAGCAGTGACGCGTGTTTGGGTTTTGTGTGATGTAAAAAGAAGCAGAAATATCTCGGTGTCTCGACTTCCCTCTCTTCCCTCTCCCCCTTTAAACCAGGCCTTTAAGCGCTGGCCCTCCGCCTGCTGATTGCCTCGCCGCGAAGCTATTTAGAAACTTCCTGTTCCACATGCTAATTAACAGTCTATGAATTTTAACTTCCACCCAGGACCCGTGTAGCTAGAATGTGAGCTCGGTGGCAGCCTGTCTTTGCCATTCGACGTCTGTGGTGTGTTTTTCTCTTTCCTGCTAATCTGGATGCACGATGGGGATCTTCGCAGGATTATCCGTGTCTCAGGTACCCCTGACTCTGGGACGGGGTCCTTTATCATGACCCACCTTGCCATTCCTGGCAAGTGCAAGGCAGACGGGCTCTGATTCACCAAACACCACTGCAGGACAAGAGAGCCTGTGCTGGGCCCAGCCCCGTCCCCAAGGGCTCCCAGACTTGGGAGAGGCCGACAAGTCACCAAGGGCGGTTCTGGGGAATATTCACGTATTTAGTCTTTACAACAGCTCCCATGAAGCCAGGACCCTTTTACGGACTAGAACGCTAAGGTCCAGAGTGGTCGAGTAACTTGTCTGGGAACACACAGCTAGTCTATTTCATATCCCGGGCTCATTTGTTTTCTATTGAGTTTTTGGTCTCCGTGATTTGTCAGAAGTCTTTAAATATCGAGGAAAGCATCTCTCGGTCCGTGATAGGAGTTGTACGTATTTTCTCCCCGTTTGTTGTTCGCCTTTTATTTTGTTTAATTTTTCCCCTTACAGTTTAAAAACTTTATTCATGAGAATTCAACAATCTTTTCTTTTACGGCGTTTGAGTTTTGGGTCATGCTTATTTATAAAAAGGACTTCCTCGGGGCGCCTGGGTGGCGCAGTCGGTTAAGCGTCCGACTTCAGCCAGGTCACGATCTCGCGGTCCGTGAGTTCGAGCCCCGCGTCGGGCTCTGGGCTGATGGCTCAGAGCCTGGAGCCTGTTTCCGATTCTGTGTCTCCCTCTCTCTCTGCCCCTCCCCCGTTCATGCTCTGTCTCTCTCTGTCCCAAAAATAAATAAACGTTGAAAAAAAATTTTTTTTAAAAATAAAAAGGACTTCCTCATTCTGAAATTACATATAAAAATGCTGTGCATTCTTCTAACAATTTTAGCCTGTATTTTTTTTTTTTTTTTTGCATATACATATTGGTTTTGTTTGGAACTTGTTTGGAACTATGTCACCGTCTCCCCAGTCAGGAGAACCAAAGCTTGGAGGCTCAGAGTATCCGTCAATATCTAGCAGCTGGTGGTACCGAGAATTCTAGAGATAGGTTAGAAGGATATCGACCCAGCTTGAAGTTACAGCTTAAATTGGAGCATTAAAGCCCGCCCTATTTTCCAGACCCTTTGCCCCTCAATAGCAACTGAAATTTGAGGGCCCCTTGAACCGGAGGCCTGGGCATTCTCTGGTGCCAAGCCTGGGACTGGCGCTGGGGATCAGGAGATAAATAAGCCAGCCGCTCCCTCGCGGATCTCGCAGACCAGCCGAGAGACAGAAACGGCGGACCCAGCGCGGTGAGCATCCGAAGGCCAGCCCTGGGGCCGCGTTGGCATGATGCAGCCATTGTGCCTGGAGAGGCAGGCTTTTCTGCCATTCAGGACGTCCCACTCGCCTGCGCGGCGGACCCGTCGGGTCCCCAGTCTGCAGAATGCACCGTGGGACCGATGGTGTCCGACTTCCCTCCGAATGCATGACTTTACAGCTTGCGTTGTCGAGATGCCCCCCAGGCACTGAATGGTTTTTGTCTGAATGCTTTTATTTCTTTCACCCCAACGTGTAAATGTGTCTGCAAGAGCGCCTTGCGAAGTCCCTTCTGGTATATTGCAGGAGCGTCGTTATTCTGAAAAATGTGTCACAGCAGGAGAGGACGGCAGGTGCAGGTGGAGACCTCCAGGACTGACCCCCTCCCCGTCTGGCCCCCGGGGGGGTATCAGAGGAGCCGGGTGAAGGTCACAGATCACCAGAGACCCATGACGGCTGAGTGGCCTCGGCTGGCCGGTGGCCTTCCCTGAACTCGGCTGCAAGGGTGGGGGGCCTGGGTTCCAGGGTCCTGCGTGGCTGGAAAGTTCCACATCTGTGGCCAGTGAGAGGGTGGGGAGAGGCTTGAAGGAATGTCCCTTCTTCCCGCTTGGTGACTGACAGTGCCTGCCACTCCACTGGCCCATCCTCCTCCTTCTGGTGGGCACATGAGGTCCCTGAGGATGCTCGGGGAACTTCAACAATTTTGGATACTCTAGGCTGCAGGGAGGGGGTGGAAGGGGTCCTTTAAAAAGCTTCTAATCTGCTGCCAGAGACTTCTCCGACCCAGTCTTCTCCAGAAATCCTGGTCCGAGGCCTTGGGTTGGCTCCAGGGCCCAGCCTGCCCCTCCCAGCCCTGCCCGGCCGCCCCACAGCCCATAGGCGCTGCTCTGGCGCCGCCTTGTGGTGGGCGAGCGTCAGCGCCCTTAAATCCTGCGGCAGAGGCTTCCTTAGCTCTCCTTGACCTGCTGGGGGTCCCAGTCCTCACCGTTTTGGTGGCTTGGTGTGTGTAAAAGCCAACGAGACACCTTCCAGCTTCCTCAAATGTTTCCTTTCTCTATTGCGGGTGAATGGTCCTTTTTCCTGGCTGATGAGGCGGTGTTTCTATTTTATTCTATTTTCTTCCTCACATTGAAATTCTGTAAGGAGGGGAAAGAGCCCCGGGGGTCGGTGATCGAGCTGTGGCTTCCCTGGGCCGGTGCCTTCTCATCTAGAAAACAGATTTTACGTAGCGTTTAAGCACAACGACTCCGGGGGGTCTGAACCACACGGGCAATGCTCATGTCGTTTTGTTCGTTGAGAATGTAGGACACAAAGCCAGGGTTTCATCTACTCTGATGACAATTATCCATTGTTTTCAATGAATATTCTTAATAGTTTTCATTAATATTCTTTAATGAATTTGTTATTTATTGGTATAATGTGATGTACAAGATAGAATATACAATATATGATATAATACATTAAAAGGTGGTATTTGTAGGAAATCCACCAAAGGGCAAGGGGGCTCACAGCAGCCCCAAACTAGAAACAGCCCGAAGGTCCGCCCACGGTGGAATGGCTACGTTAGTGACAGCTCAGGGGGAAGACCCCACGGTCACCATGCTGAGCGAAAGGGACGAGATACAAATGATTTCACGCAGGTACAATTCTAAAACAAGCCACCCTTGTAGAAATCGGGAGTGGCTCTCTGCACGTGGGTGTGGGGTGGGAGGGGGGCCTGCTGGGGTGCCGACCACCCCGCATCGAACCTCGATCACTAATTGATCGAGCTAGCGGCTACATTCACGCCAACGTTTAGCAAGCTGTACAATTAAGACTAGGCGTGTTCTGGGCCGGATGTTTGTGTCACCCACAAATTCACACGTCGAGACTCTAATATCCAATGTGATCGTGTCAGAAGGTGGGGCCTTGGGAGGTACTTAGGTCATGAGGGAGGAGCCCCGACGAATGGGAGTTGCGCCCTTGCGAAAGGGACCCCAGAGAGCTCCCTTGCCCCTCCCTGTGTGACGACACGATCAGACTCTGTGACCCAGAAGAGGGTCCTCACCGGACCATACTGGCACCTTGAACTTGGACTTCCAGCTTCAAAAATCTGTGAAAAGCAAGTTTCTGTTGGTTATACGTCACCCGGTCGATGGTTTTATTGTAGTAGCCTGAACGGACTAAGACATGTGTTTCCACATTTTTTTTTTTTTTGATGATATGCTTCAATAAAAAGTCAAAAAAAAGAAAAAAAGTAGCAAATGGGGTAGGAGGAAACACGCCAAGTTACCAAGTTAGTTGCTTCTGGAGAGTGGGATTATGGGTAATTTTCCTTCCTCTTATGCATCATTGTGCTTTGAAAAATTTTAATCAGAAAAATCACTTTTAAAAAATGTTACGTATCTCAGGACTTGGGAATGAGTGAGCGCAAATAATACGCGTCTATGTGCTTTGTAAAATGCCAAGTGTTCTGAAAACCGTCGGATTCGGTGTGCTTAGGAAGGTTCTAGATGTGTCTGTGGGAGAAGGATGGTTGTGTTGGCGAATCGGGACAAGAGCCTATTGGGGCCCAAAGGGCCTCGTGCATTTTGCTCTGTGGAGTGTGATGTTCATCTCACAGCCTAGAAGGTTCTCAGGGGGCAGTCAGGAGCGGTCTGTGTCCTGATGGGGAGAGAACCGGGCACTCGGGGGTTTCTCGGTTCCAGCCTCCCTTCTCCTGTTGACTTCATGAGTGACCTTGGGACAGCTACTTGTCCCCTCTCCCCATCTGTCGGCTGTTCACCTGGGAGCACCCAGGGCTCCAAGCCCCTCCTCCCTTTCAGCTTTAACGCTGCTGACGGGCATCCTGGAGGGAGAATCAAGGTCGGCTCTCACCAGGCCTGTTCCTGTGCTCTGGGTCAGACCAAGAGGGGGTGCCTGCGGGAGGGCTCTTGTCCTGAGGGTCCAAAGAGCCCTGGGGATGAAGAGTCGCCTTCAGCCCTCCGGGGACATGACAGATCAAGTGACTTAGAACTCTGGCCGCCGTCATACAGAGCCAGGCCTGAGTTATAGCTCACCACTCACAGTCATGTGGCCCTGCCTGACCCTCCGTCTCTTCATCTGCGAAATGGCAACGACCATACCCATCTTGCCAGGGTGGATGAGGAGGGAAGGAGTTCTCACTTGTGTCCTGGCCCCTGTGGGCGCTCAGTCACACAGGGACTCCCTCCCCTGCCCAGGCTTCTCTGGTTCAGAAACCCCAGCGGGTCACGTTTCCGTCTACCGGCCGGCACTTGCTAGTAGCTCAGCGAACGCTTGCCGAACGCGCCCAGGACCAAAAGCCAGGAGAGCAAAGAGCCGACTTGTCTGCTGCCTCGTCTCCTGAGGAGGAGGCTGAGAGGGTAGGAGGGGGACGCTTCTGGCAAGGGACAGCCACAGAGCTTGGAGAGTTCCCTCCGGTCCCTCTCGAAGTCCAAAAGGAAATCAACAGCGACTCCCAGGGCTCCCTCAGGCAGGACCCCAGAGCTCAGCGACCTCCTCGGGCCTGCGGAGACCTGGGGCTCGGGGCGTTTCCCGTGAGCTCTGGTCTGGGGCCCGCGGCGATGGCTGGGCCCGGCCTGGCCTTGTGCGGGGTCCCAGGGAGGCCCCGGCCGTGCCGCCGAGCTCCCCGAGGTGCTGCTGTCCGGCTGAAGCTGGGGACAGACCCGTGCCTGCGTCTCCAAATGCATCATCTCCTTGATTCCTCACCACACCCCGCTGAGGGCCCTTAACACCCTCGTCTGACAGAAGTGGAAACGGAGGCCCAGAGAGGCGGAGTAACTTGCCTAAGACACACAGCTTGGGTGTGAACCATGTAACTCCAGACCCCATACTTTCACCTGCCTCAGTGTCCCAGAGAAACTTCACTGAGAGAAGTGGCTTTTGGGGGGACAGACGTTGCTTTATGAGGCACTGGCCTGGGCCCATCGGGCCGTGAGGGAGTCCTTTCCAGGGGATATCACCCCTCTTGGTAGGGCCACAGTATGACTTTTGTGGGCCTATTTCTTCGTGAAAAAACAAAAAAAAAAAAATCCAAAATTATATTTCACAATGGCACTGGTGTGAAGAAAAATATAAGCCAGGCTGGCTTTGACCTTCTGATTTTAATTTTTTTTTTTCAACGTTTATATTTATTTTTGGGACAGAGAGAGACAGAGCATGAACGGGCGAGGGGCAGAGAGAGAGGGAGACACAGAATTGGAAACAGGCTCCAGGTTCTGAGCCATCAGCCCAGAGCCCGACGCGGGGCTCGAACTCACGGACCGTGAGATCGTGACCTGGCTGAAGTCGGACGCTTAACCGACTGCGCCACCCAGGCGCCCCAACCTTCTGATTTTAAAAGAAATGAAGACAAGGGGCGCCTGGGGGGCTCAGTCGGTTGGGCGTCCGACTTCGGCTCAGGTCACGATCTCGCGGTTCGTGGGTTCGAGCCCCAAGTCAGGCTTTGTGCTGACAGCTCAGAGCCTGGAGCCTGCTTTGGATTCTGCGTCTCCCTCTCTCTCGGCCCCTCTCCAACTTGTGCTCGGTGTCTCTATGTCTCTCAACATATAAATAAATATAAAAAAAATTATTTTAAAAAGAAGTATGGTGACTCTGGGCGCTGGCCCAGCTGTGCTGCCGCACCCCTCGGACACCCTGCTGGAGCAGTCACGGCGGACTTCCTGCGGGAGGCGGCCCTCGTTGCAAGGGGCCATCTGGTGAGGCGGTGGCCCGGCACTCCCCGGGCTTGCGTTCGCCATTCTGGGAATTAGGAACCACGTTGCCGTGGAGAAAAGCTCTCGACTCTGAATGTGTCGCCAAAGCAAAGAGGCTCTCAGGACAGGTCCCCATCACGGGAACTCACCGGGGCTCCTGGAGACCAGAGGGGCCCCCCCCTCCCCTTGGCTGCACATTAGAATCGCCTAGGAAGACTTTATAAATCCCGGTGCCCAGCCCCCGCTCCAAGCCAATGGAATCAGAATGTGGAGCTAGGACTCATCCCGCAGATTCAAAGCTAGGGAGGGAATTCCCGGACGGGACCAGAGTCTGAGTCTGGCGTTGGGCGATCTCGTCACCGGAAGGGGGTCAGGCTGGCCTATGTGGATCTGTCAGACATCCAGAGCAGCCGCGGCCTCTGCCTGGGGTCCCTCGGGTCCTGAGCTACCCCGTCGGGCCATCCCTCTTCGTTTCCCCAGCCGGCCTGTTGGTGTGGAGGGGGTCTTCCTCCCTCCCCGGGCCCCCGCTTTACCCGCCCTCTGGCTTTTGTCTCTGATCCAGACTCCTTCCCACCTCCGTGGTCCGCAGGGCTCACTGTGGGTGAGCCCTCGGAGGTGTCCCGCTGAGCTGGGAAACCGCAGCGGCCAGAACACCGGGAGGGAGGAGAGGTGTCCTGCGGAAATGTTTTCTGTGTGTGACTGTGACGGTGCCAGCGTCGGATCCCTGCTCGGGGCTTCTGGCTCAGGGTCTTCTCTGGCTCCGGGTGTGCCGGCGTGGGTGGAGCCCCGGAGGCCGAGCGCACATGTGGGAAGGGCCGGTGTGCCCACGCGTGAGTACTGGTTTATCACCGGGGTGCGCGGCTGCATGAATGTGTGTGCACGTCCCCGCTGAGTCATCTGGAAGGCAGAATTACGCACGTACATGCCCGGGGCTCCAGCAAAGCGGGGGGCGCTGAACAAGGGGCGAATGCATTGTTCATTCGCAAACAAATACTTGCGTGGAAAAAATAAATAATTTAAGATTGTAATCAGACGAATCCGGGAAGAACCTCCTTTATTTGTAGCACACACACATATGTTTTCTTGCCTTAAAAACAAAAAACAAAACAAAAAAACTTGTGTTTTAAGTTCCTTATGGGACGTAGGGAGACTCCATGAGCTTTTCTGGGCTTAGGAGTTCTTACAGTCATTTGGGACCCCAGGACATGCTCGTGGGTACTTGCTTTTCCGCCTACAGAGCAGAAATCTTTGTAGCTCATCTACCATCTCCTCGTTTTTACTTTTTAAATGTTTATTTATTTTTTTGGGAGAGAGACAGAGAGAGACAGCGCGAGAGGGGGAGGGGCCGAGAGAGAGGGAGACGCAGAATCCGAGGCAGGTTCCAGGCTCCGAGCTGTCGGCACAGAGCCCCACGCGGGGCTCGAACTCACGAACTGCAAGATCATTGACCTGAGCCGAAGTCGGAGCTTAACCAACTGAGCCACCCAGGCGCCCCCCCACCCCAGCTACCGTCTCTTAACAGCAAGTGGAAAAGGCAGAGAAAAGGCCGGAAAAGATTCTGACGCTCTGTGTGTGCTCGAAACGCCTCCCAGTTAGGCCTGTGCGCATCTCGCTTTGCAGCCTCATTCATGCACTCGTGCAAACGCCTGCACCGAGGAGGATGCACGTGACTGTGCTCGTGAACACAATCGTGGTAAGTGGGAATCAGCCACCTCATCCTGCGTTCTAGATGACCGGGACTGGGAAGACTGGAAACTTCCGAGCTGTCAATAAAGAGGAACACCCCTAAGTGCGAGAGAGGCAGGAAACTCACTCCAGCGGGTAATGACTATTACAGCCGGTAATAAAGGCTTGTCTGAGGACGGCAAGGGTGGGATACACAGGGGGTGATCACAGGAGTTCAGCGTGTTGACAATCCCCCCCTCCTCTGGCCGGGCAGCGCCCCCTGCTGATGGGGGAGGAGGGTTTGGGGGAGAAGTCTTGGAACTGCCAAGGGGGCCTCTGTGGAGCCTGGATGGAAAGCAGAGAGAAACGATGGAAGATGGCTTCTCCCTGGTGTTGTCATTTGAGCCCCCTGGATCAAGCCATACCTGAAGCTCGCCCAATCTTTGGACTTGTCCGTTGGGTGAGCCCATAAATTACCTTTATGTTTTAAGCTGTTTGACCTGCGTTTTCTGCTACTCGCAGCCTAACCCCCAACTGATATGTCATGCTTATGGCCTCTTGGGGCTGGCAGAGGCTCGAGACACTTTGAAGTTGCTTCTGAGATGCTAGCTGCAGCCTCTGAGCCTCTGATACATTCTGCTTTCCAGGGAAGCCTGAGCATGGACCTGACCTGGGCCCCAGGACCCTGAGCCAAGGCTCTGGCTTTTGCCTCCAACCAGAACTGAACTTTGCTGTAATAGTTGGGAAGGTTGGATTCTCCAGGCTGTGAACTCTGAAATGTTCTGTAACGGAAACATCTGGGCCCTCTGCCGGCCCCAGGGTGCACAGCCCTCAGACTGCCATAAGTCACGACAGCACATCAAGGGTTTTATTGTGGTTATGAATTATGGATATGGCCCAGGCTGTGCACTTTTCATTATTTTTTCTCCTGCCACAATTAAGCCACAAATCATACTTGAGAAATGGGAGGGTGACCGAATTAGTCAGGATCCGTCCTTAATAGGCTGACCCTGGAAAAGTCATCCAGGAGGGGGTCAGATACTCGCCAGGTCCCAGGAGCCCGGGCTGGGACACAAACAACGTCTCCTCGTCCAGGCTTCCAGCTAATGGACTTTGTACTTCCGACAGACTCACGCTGCTGAGCCACGCGTTTAACCCGCTCGGTGCCTTTGGCCAGCCTCAGCCGGAAAGCACAGAGGCTCCGCCCACAGCAGATGAGGGAGGAGGCTGGGGGGGGGGGGGGGAGGGGGTCCTGCTTCTCGCCCCGCGGCTCTCAGACCGAGGACCAGCTTTCTGATCCCCTGAGTGATCGTGATGAGGAGGGAATGGGACCCTCCCGAGCTCTGAGCCTCTGGGACGAGAGGGGTTTTCACCCTGCCGGAGGGTGTGAGTCCTTCCCTTGTTAAAATTGGCTTTTTATTGAAATATAATGTCCTTCTAGAAAAAGCGTACAGCCTGATGAGTTTTCAGCCTGTGCGCAGGCCCCCAGATCGAGGTGAGGATTTCCCGCTGCTGAGAGTAAGTCAGGTTTTTTGGCCCTTGAGAAGCTCACAGTCGGCCAAAGGAAAGACTGCATAAATAACTCCCAAGAATATTGACCGAGACGAAGGCGAGGCCCACCGCTCTCTCGGGAGGGCATGCCGGGCTGTCCATGGGAACCTGCGTCCATCCCGGTACCCGCGGACCTGACTGATCTTCCTGTCCCGCCCCCGCCCCCGACAGTTGGGTGGGCCAGGAGACTAGTTCCAGGCCAATCCGTTGAGCGGGTGTAACCGGGGTCACTTCTGGGCGAAGGATTTCGTTGCTGGCCAGAGACTCTCACAAGCTCTCTTTCCATCTATGATGGTGACGGGTGACATTTGAGAAGGGGACCGCAGAGCAGGGAAACGTGGGGACGTGTGGAGCAGCGCCCCCTGCTGACCTCAGAGGACAGGCTGGAGCAGCTCGATTTCCGGGCGAGAAACCCAGATCGCAGGGCTGATTGTTAATGCAGCAGCCACAAGCGCACCCGTCCCGACGCCAGGCCTGGCCCTGCGCACCTTCGTAAGCCGCCTGGGGCTACCCGGGACCCCCGCTGACCGCCAAAGCTGCCCTTGAGGAATGCGCCATTCATGTCTTTTAGCGAGTGCTCGGATCAGTCACATAACGGTTGACTGGTGTCTTCATCTAACAGCCCCCAAACCACGGGCACAGCCTCTGAGGTGCTGCCTCTCCGTCCCTCCCGTGCCCAGTCCCGTGCCCAGGCCCCGAGCTGTGGCTTCTCTCTGTGTCTTCGTCCCCATCCCCACGGCCAACTGCTTGGTTCCTCGAGGGCCGGTCGTCGCTAACCCCGGGCGCTGCGGTGGCTGAGGGGCCTCTCGGCCTCCCACGTCGCCTTGAACCCTGTCCTCGGCCTCTCGTCCGCGCCGCAGCTAGAGCGAGCTGCCTCCAGCACAAACCTGACCGCGGCTGTCCTTCTCCACGCGCGCGCAAAACCCTCGCACGAGGGTCTGTTGTTTACAGCAGGGCTTTTCAAGACCCGCAGCGCCACGCGTGGGAAGGTGCGCTGACTCCAAAAGCCAGGCGGCCTGCTTTTGAACCCCACCTCCACCGCCAGCCACCTGTGTGTCACCGAGCGACTTACTAGCCTCTCTGTGCCCCAGCTGCCTCATTGATAAAAGCGACGAGGAAAGCAATAATAATGGATAATAACAGTACTTGCCGCATAGGATTGTGGCGAGCACTGCACCAGTCGGTAAGGCGCTGAGGACAGTGCGTCCCGGGTATATATTGCGGCTCTAACAGAACACCCCCGACCGTGGCCGTCACTTTATTATCATCTCCGGCGTTTCTGGGGCCTGAATGGGCACGGCCCGGCTGTTTTCATTTGGGTCCCTCTCGATGGCAGCTGGGGCTGGAATCGCCTCCAGGCTTCCTGTCTCGCCTTCCAGAAGGTGAGGGCGCTGTCCCCTCCGGCGTGGGCGCAAGGCCACCGCACCCACGCCGGGCCTGGACATCCCGGTGGCCTGGTGCCTGGGTTCCGAGACCCGGGATCCCGAGACAACCGGCTGGAGGCTGCACCAGCTTCTATGACCTTGCTCTGGAAGTCACACAGCAGCCCTTCTGTGGTCCCTAGAAGCTTTCCAGCTTCTAGGGGAGGGAGAATAGACATCATGGGAGCGAGGGGAGGGCTGTCACCATCACGTTATAAGAAGAGAACGTGAGAGAGATTCTGCTATGACCGTAGCAGGAAATACGATCTGAGGGGCGCCTGGGTGGCTCGGTCGGTTGCGCATCTGACTTTGGCCCAGGTCACCATCTCGCGGTCCGTGAGTTCGAGCCCCGCGTCCGGCTCTGTGCTGACAGCTCGGAGCCTGGAGCCTGCTTCCCATTCCGTGTCTCCCTCTCTCTCTCTCTCTGCCCTTCTCACACTCAGTCTCTGTCTGTCTCTCAAAAATAAATAAAGAGTAAAATAAATTTTTTTTAAAGAAAATACAATCTGCCGGGCAACGCCCAACTAGCAGCAAGTGCTCAATCAAGGTCAAGAGCTATTACTGTTGTTATTGTTTCGTGAATACAGTCTTCATTTGGCAGCTCAGTGTGTGAAAAAGTAGAGCGGCAGGGGGTGGTGGTGGCACAGAAGCCCCTGCATCAGCCCCGAGAAGGCCACTGACACTGTACCTTCCCCGCAGTACCCAATGGAAAGCCCCTGGGGTGTACCAACCCGAATTCTCGAGTGTGAGCCACGGAACCCGCTCCAGTTACTTTAAAGGGAAAAGGGGATTGTGAAAGGCCATTGGCGGCTGTCAGGATGTCCGGGAGAAGCCAGGGGCGGGGGCTTGGAGGCTCGAGGGCAGAAGCAATGGTCCCGTCTTGCCCCAGTGGAGACAGACCAGTGCCACCCGGGCTGCTCAGACAGAAACAGGTGCTGATGATGCCACACATTCCCACCCTCGCGGGGTGAAGTCTGCAAGGCGAGCCTGCAAAGCACACGCGTCATACCACTGGCTTCCAGAATTGTCTCCCAGGGCCGTGTCTCATCGGTGGATTCAAGGTCACGTGGCCGAACCTGGTTGCAAAGGATGCCGGGAAAGAGACTTACAGGCTTTTTCCTTGGGAAGGCTCGCCTTTCTAAGAGGGGCCCTTCCTCCATTCGGGAGGAGCGTCGGAAGGTCCCGGCAAGTTAAGGAGCACCACACGTGTCCTCCATATCCACGTGGGTCCCCTTCTCATCCCACGGACCGTCCTACAGCTCCTTCCGTGGCCCCTTCCGATCCTTGCTCCCTGGCAATCTCTGATCCAGCTCCCCTCGCCGAACTTTTCTCACCTCCTCGCCTGCCTTTCCTTTGTTGGAGCCCCGCAGGAGCCGCGCAGACCTCTGTCCCGGCTTCCAAGTGCAGAAGCCCAATTGCTTTTATTTATTTGCGTGTCTGTCCCTCTGAGGGCCGAGCCTCCAGAAAACGGCCGTGTCGTTTCCGTCTCTAACTCCCACGTGCAGAGCCGCGAGCCGGCACACAGTAGGTGCCCTGTGCACGTGTGTGAGGGACTGGAATGAATGGCAGAGCTCACGCCCTAGGGTTTCGTGCTCTGCTCACCTCTGAAGCATCTGGAAGCCCTTACTGGGTCTGAGACCCGCGGCGTCTAAGGGAGCACACATGCGCCGGGCTGACTTCGTTCGATTCCCCGAAGGAAACTGTATTCTAGGGGGGGGTCTCTCCACCCCCGAATAATACTCGGGGCTAAAACCAAAAGAAAGAGCCCAGCAGGAAGTGAGGCTATTTCCCGGCCCCCAGTGGCCTCTCCGTCGAGTGTTGACCCTGCTTTTCTGGCGACACACATTTTCCTACCAAAGGGTCGGGGAGCGGGTGACAGACTCGGGCTCATCTGGCTCCCTCTTGATTCATGCCGACCTCTCCAAGCGAGGGGCCGTGCTGTTGGCAGGGACTAGGAGTTAATCTGGCACTAACTGAGTAATTAAAAGTGAGGCCTTGGATATTTGCGTAACGAGCTGAGAGCAGCTTCCACTAAGCTGTCACGCAGGCCCGCTGATCAACGCGGTCGTCACGTTTGATGGCAAGTGACAGTGTTTATATAAAAAAAGGAGGAAACGAAGACATATGGATCTCCCCCCCCCCCGCCCAGGCCGTCTCCCCTCCGTTCCTGTGTGGGTCTCCAGCTCCCACTGCTGGGTTGGGCCGCGGCCGGCCAGAATCTGGGTCAATGGTGGTGCATGTTTATGGAATGTTCCAGAAGCCAGTTATACCTGAAAGTGGGGGTCAGGGCCAAAGAACAAAGGTCCCTCAAGGCGGGGAGACATACGGGTGGGTGCACACACACACACACACACCCACACGCACACACGTATAGATAGAATTTATTCTCTAATTCGTCAGTTGGCACTTGCCTACACATTCATCTCAAGAAGTATCCCCCGAAGTAAAAGTGCCTAGAATAAAAAAAGCTGTCTCCTCTCTTCACTTACCCCCGCCTTTACCGCCCCCTTCACCCCTACGCATTTATGAGCTTCTGGGCACAGATACGTACCATTTGAGCGGGTAGGAATCCTTAGGATTCTATCCTAAAGCTTCTGGCTTTCCCCTCCCGATGATGAACTGCCTCCTTCTCTACCCCTGAAGGCTGATCTTGGTTGAGTCCCATCCAAGGACTTTTGGCCACTCCTGGATACTAGAATACCCTCTAGCGTAAAAAGACAAAAAACAAAAAACAATTCCTTTGTTGAGTTCAGTACGATCGTGAGAACACAGAGTTCTGCCCACAGGTGTACTTCTCCCTGGGCCACCTGCAAACTCAAGCCGGGGGTCTGGGGGGCGGTAGGCAGGCCCGGCAGCCTCTTTCCTCTGCCCCCCACCAGCACCTCACCGGGAGGTGTCCTTCCTGCTCCCTGCTCCAGGGTTAGGGGACCGGCAAGCTGCGGGAAGGTTCTGCCTGATGCAGCAGTGGTGGGCGGGGCTCGGCGGTGTGCGCTGAGCCTCCGTCTTGCCAGCTGTCTTTGTGGGATCCTGGCCACTCCCCCCCCAGGAACCTCCACTTGCACTTCTCCTCATGCTTCTCGAGGCGTCTCTCACCTTTGCGGTCGGTCCGCCTTTGGGCTCGGTCAGCCCGCCCTGTCCTGCGGCGTGTGCCTTCTGGGCAGAGTCCCTTCCGAGATGACGCCGGGCTGGCTCCCGTGGTGGGTTTACTCAGTTTGAGGGGGAACACCTCCCACATCTGTTCCCTGCCTTCGGCAGAAGTACTGTTTAGCCCCTTTCTTCCTGTGCCAACACCCTGTTCTCCCCCACTCCGGGCTGGGAGCTCTGGCTCTTGCCCTCGGGTTTTCTCCGGCGCAGGGCTGACACCTGTGAGCTTTGCATCCACAGACACCAAGGGCACCAGGTCTCCAAGGGTCCCCTGACACCACCCCCCCCTCGACCCCGGGGCTTGAGGTAAGAGGGAAGGATCATTCCGCCACGGGGTAGGGCAACACCCCAGCGCCCAGACCCGTCTCCCCAGAAAATCCTCTCTCTATCCCTGTCCCGTCCACCTGGTTATTGGGTATTGGGCCAAGAGCCACCAAATGGGTTTTCATCCACCTTCTTGGTGAACCTCACCAGGTCGTCTAGAATCTCACCGTGAAGTGTGGGGGTATCTGGCACCTAGTGTTTTGCTACTGGCTTCTGGAGCTTCAGGGAAATGTGAGACAAAGTCACATTTAACATCCTGCCCCTGGAGGCAAGGGGGCAGTAATGCTGCCCTTCTCCCCCTCTGGCTCCACCCACGTTCGTCAGGACCGAGTGATCTTACACATCATCTCACCCAACGCTCCCAACATATGTGGGACATATGGGAGCAGTTAACCGTGTTCCCATTTTATAGATGAGGATAGTGAGGTTCAAAGAGGTCAGGGAATTTGCTCAAGATCTTAGCACCAGCAAGCACAAGGCCTTGACTTGGACTCTGATCTTTTGACCCCGCGTGCCTGTTAATGAACGTCCGTGCAGGGCTCAACAGCACCGTTTTATGCCCTGTGTTTTCCAAGGGTTTCCAAGTGGATCCAACATGGGACACCACCTCCTGTCTTTTCTGAGCTGTTAGCTGGTGTATTTGCTCCTCCTTGGGGCCCCACAAGCATATTAACGCATTAATGTACACTAAATTATAAGGCTCTTAATATATTTGCAGTCTTGTCTTTGTCTTTGAAAAGGACACTGTGGGGCACCCGGGTGGCTCAGTCGGTTGAGCGTCGGACTTCGGCTCGGGTCATGATCTCACGGTCCGTGAGTTCAAGCCTCGCCTTGGGCTCTGTGCTGACAGCTCAGAGCCTGGAGCCTGCTTCTGATTCTGTGTCTCCCTCTCTCTCTGCCCCTCCCCCACTCATGCTCCATCTCTCTCTGTCTCAAAAATAAACACACATTGAAAAAAATTAAAAAAAAAAAGAAAGGACACTGTAACTGACCCCCACTCTGATGAAGCGGGACACTTCATGGTGTGTGTGTGTGTGTGTGTGTGTGTGTGTGTGTGTGTGCATGAGCAAATAAATGGCAGAGGGGTCACCATTTTCATAATTATCGCCAGTTTTTTTCTACATGTAAAGGAACTTTATGTATTTTTATTTTTTAACTTTTATTTTTTTTAAGTTATATATTTACTTTTGAGGGAGGCAGAGAGAGTGCAAGCAGGGGAGGGGCAGAGAGAGGGAGAATCTCAAGCAGGGGTTCCTCACTGTTGGCTCAGAGACCAGCATGGGGTTCAAACTCATGAAACCATGAGTTCCTGACCTGAGCCAAAACCAAGAGTCCTACGCTTCCCCGACTGAACCCCCCCAGGCGCCCCAGGAATTGTGTGTATTTTTAAAAATATGGAAGCATATCACACACACGCTGTTCTGCCTCCTTTTTCGCACAGCAATTTATCACTTCTGGACAGAGCAAGATGGAGTCACCCATGTCAGGTCACGGGGTCAAAGACTGATGCAAGCAGCTAAGACCGGATATCCCCAACACCAGCACCACGGATGACACGCTCAGAACTGAGAATCCCCAGAAACCGAGGAGGTCTGCAAAGGCCCTTTATTTTTTTTCAATTTTTTTTTATGGTTATTTATTTTTGAGAGAGAGGGAGAGACAGAGCACGAGCAGGGGAGGGGCAGAGAGAGAGGGAGACACAGAATCCGAAGCAGGCTCCAGGCTCCGAGCTGTCAGCACAGAGCCCGACGCGGGGCTCGAACTCCCGAACCGCGAGATCATGACCTGAGCCGAAGTCGGACACTCAGCCGACTGAGCCACCCAGGGGCCCCTGAAATCCCTTTAAAAAGGGAGCATTTTCGCAGCTAACTCTCAGAATCCTGACACTGACCCCTTAACATCTGACCACTTTAAAAAGCCACTTCCTACCCACGCCTTTGCCCGACTGACCTCAGAACAGAACTGAGATCCCTCCCTGCTTGACCAAAACGAACAGCCTACCTGGACCGCACCGAGGCCTCATCCTACCTGCGCGCTCACAGACTGACTTGGAGTTGGATTCGTTGACTTCCTACCCCTGGTTCTATCTTGTTCGTTGTGCTTCGATTCGCGGGACGCGTAAGAACACGGCGAAATGTCGTTGAGTTTGAGATCCTGAACCCGCTTCGTCGTTGTGCTGACCTTGCTTTACGACTGCGCGAAACTGACATTGGAAAGACACAGCGCGGGGGGCGTGCCTTCCTAGCGTGTTCTGGCAGTTTCTTAAATTTGTAGATCTGCTTCTTTCTTTCTTTTTTTTTTTCTTAAAAAGCAGTTTAATGTATTTTAATAGCAAGCTTACGGGAACGGCACAGAAGACAGACAACATTCCAGACATGCACTCGCACCCTGGGCGACTCAGGAATGTACAGTGAATGACAGACTCACTTACGTGACAAGAATTCTACAGATAAATTCGTTTGTGTTTTTGTTTTCCGAAACCTCAAACACCGGCATTGTCCAGAGAAGTTTAGCAGGTTTATTTGCAATTGTTATCAAGTTGAACGGCTGAAACGCGTGCGCTGAAACATTTCGATTTGCGTAAATGCTTTATGTCCCTGCCTGTTGACTGAAAATTCCCACACTAAGGTAAATGAAAAACTGCCCATACCTGATTTCTGTCTTCTGTTTTGCCACTTGCAGTCATCTGCTTAGGTACCTTTTGACCCCATGG
This sequence comes from Felis catus, assembly GCF_018350175.1. Lineage (NCBI taxonomy): Eukaryota > Metazoa > Chordata > Mammalia > Carnivora > Felidae > Felis > Felis catus. Next base: position 137,272,659 of record NC_058373.1, on the reverse strand, counting down.
GGAAAAAAAAAACAATCATTCACAATAAATAGTAACAGGAAGAAGAGATTTCTTTTTTTTTTTTTTAATGTTTTTTATTTATTTTTGAGACAGAGAGAGACAGAGCATGAACGGGGGAGAGGCAGAGAGAGAGGGAGACACAGAATCAGAAGCAGGTTCCAGGCTCTGAGCCGTCAGCTCAGAGCCCGACGCGGGGCTCGAACTCACAGACTGTGAGATCGTGACCTGAGCCGAAGTCGGACGCTTACCCGACTGAGCCACCCAGGCGCCCCAGAAGAGATTTCTTTTTCCTTTCCTTCCTTTCCTTCCCTTCCCTTCCCTTCCCTTCCCTTCCCTTCCCTTTTCTTTCCTTTTCTTGTTTTGACAATGAAATGCTTCCCATGATTGTGAAGTCTTAAGCACGACTCCGCGAACATGGCATGCCGTTGGAACGTGACGTGTCCTTTGGCATAAATGTGAGCCCTGTGGCGTGGATACCACAAGCTTGGTGTCTGAAAAAGGGCCGGGCAGATAGGTTTCGTAGCCAGGGAGCTAGTCTGCTTTGTAAGAGCCGTGGTTTAGTGTCCTCCTTATTGACCCCTCCTCTTCTCAGCCAGAGCCCCGCAAGCTGGAGGCAGTGCTGGAGTTTGGTTCTTTCTTTTAAATAGTAGTGCGGGACTCCGAAATGGGAAGTTCAGAGTTCAGTCACTTTCCGGCATTGCCTCTCTTTGCTCGACCTAATAGAAAAGCCAGTAGGTTTCACCATGGCTTTGGAGCTTCATTTCTTATGAAGTCTCCCCCTGTGGCACATAAAACTTGTATTAAATAAAATTGTATGCTTTTTTTCCCTGTTGATCTGTGTTATGTCAATTTAATCCTCAGACACAGCCAAAAAGCACCCTAAGAGGGTAAAGGTAAAAGTTGGGACCCCCCCTAGAAACAGCTGTGCCGTAATTTATTCAATCAGTGCCATGGTTAGCTTGCTTCCAGCCCCCCGCTAAAACAAGGCTTCAGTGAATATTCTCGTGTGTGTGTATGGTCTTGTATTATTGATTTCTTTTTTTTTCTTTTTAACCTTTTTTAAAACTAAAAAAATGTTTATTTATTTTTTAAATTCTTTAGTGTTTATTAATTTTTGAGATAGAGACAAAGAGACAGAGTGGGGGAGAGGCAGAGAGAGAGGGAGACACAGAAGCCGAAGCAGGTTCTAGGCTCTGAGCTGTCAGCACAGAGCCCGACACGAGGCTCGAACCCATGAGCTGTGAGGTCATGACCTGAGCCGAAGTCGGACGCTTAACCGACTGAGCCACCCAGGTGCCCCCAAAAATGTTTATTTATTTTTGAGAGAGAGAGAAATTGCACGTGGGGGTGGGTAGAGAGATGGAGAGAGAAGCCCAAGCAGGCTCTGCACGTGGGGCTCGAACTCACGAACCATGAGATCGTGACCTGAGCTGAAACCAAGAGCCGGACGCTTAACTAACTGAGCCACCCAGGTGCACCTTGTATTACTGATTTTTTAGGAACAAGTTATTCCAAGTGAAACAGTCGATGAAAGAGCGTTTAAATTTTGATAAAAATTGCTTCCCACAAGGGCTGTGTCAATTTACCCACCTTCCCAAATTTTCTCATACCCTGGACACATGATGTATCATCAATCTGTCTCATCAGATCTTTGTCGGTCAGATAGAGGAATATGGTACCAAGTTGTAGATTTCACCGATTTCTCTCATTGTGACACTGGATGTTTATTTATTTTTTTTTCAACGTTTATTTATTTTTGGGACAGAGAGAGACAGAGCATGAACGGGGGAGGGGCAGAGAGAGAGGGAGACACAGAATCGGAAACAGGCTCCAGGCTCCGAGCCATCAGCCCAGAGCCTGACGCGGGGCTCAAACTCCCGGACCACGAGATCGTGACCTGGCTGAAGTCGGACGCTTAACCGACTGCGCCACCCAGGCGCCCCAGACACTGGATGTTTAAATGCCATCTGTGCTTCTCCCTCTGTAAGCCGCCTGTGTTCTTTTTTTACTTTGCTCCGTTTCTTAATAATTAATTTGCAATTTATTAATAAGTAAGTATCCAATACTTAAATTATTAGATTAAGTAATATGTTAATAATCGGTTGCAGATTATATACAAATCATGTATACTTATATAATTATAAATCATTTACAGTTGTATATATGTATATACTTATGCATACGTATACATATGTAGCCTGAAACTGTTTTTCCAGTTTGTCACTGGTCTTGTGACTTCATGGTCCCTTTGCCAGTTGAATGTTGAAATTTTACATAGTAAAATTTATCGTATTTATCATCTTTTCTTTTAGGGGTTTTGGGCTCAGGGTCATGCCTAGGAGAAAGCATACACGCGCACACATCATAAATACAAACAAATTTGCCCTATGTTTTCTTTAACACATTTTTAAATTTTTCATTTCTTACATTTAAGTTGTTGCTTCATCTGGAATATATTGATATAAAGAATGATGAAGCAGCCAGAATTAATTTTGTCTGCATGGTTGCCACGTTATCCCAACCATGTTGATTGAAAGTCGTTCCGTCCTCACTTTATGTCACATTTGGGGCACCTGGGTGGCTCAGTCGGTTGGGCGTCTGACTTCAGCTCAGGTCATGATGTCGCAGTTCATGAGTTCGAGCCCTGTGTCAGGCTCTATGCTGACAGCTCAGAGCCTGGAGCCTGCTTCAGATTCTGTGTCTCCCTCTCTCTCTGCCCCTCTCCCAGCTCGTGCTCTCTCTCTCTCTCTCCTTCAATAATAAATAAACAGTAAAAAAGTTAAAAAAAAATAAAAGGTCACATCTACCATAGATTAAATGGCAAAATTAGCCTACAGATAATAGAGAAAGTTACACTGTAAAAGATCAGTAGATTTGACTGCAGGGAAATGTACAATTTCCTTGTATTGCAATGTGCTATGAATAAAATTAAAAGGCTTTTTTAAAAAGAGATGTAAACTTTGGCCAAAAAAAAAAAAAAAAAAAAAGGACAGGGGACTCTGTATGTAACACATATTCATGTTTTTGCATTTTCCAAACATACCGATTTGTCATTGGAGAAAAAATTACCAAAGAATATCTTGGGGTCGCGGGTCGATGGCACTTTTGCTGAATCGGTGCCAGGGAGGATGAGGGAGGTTCGCAGTGGCTGGGATCGTGTGGCGGGGGCACGAACAGGATCTTCAGAGCCGCATGTGAACCCGCTTCTGCTTGAACTTGCATGGGTCTGTCAGTGCACCGTCGCAATTAGCGCAGAGGGAGAATACGCTTTAATAACCGGAAGCGTTTTAAGGACTGGATTTGACCCTTCCTTTAAAAAAATTCTAGGGGCGCCTGGGTGGCGCAGTCGGTTAAGCGTCCGACTTCAGCCAGGTCACGATCTCGCGGTCCGTGAGTTCGAGCCCCGCATCGGGCTCTGGGCTGACAGCTCGGAGCCTGGAGCCTGTTTCTGATTCTGTGTCTCCCTCTCTCTCTGCCCCTCCCCCGTTCATGCTCTGTCTCTCTCTGTCCCAAAAATCAATAAACGTTGAAAAAAAAATTTTTAAAAATTCTATTAGCCATTCTGACATTTCAAAGGAATGACTTGACAATCGCTTCTGTCAAATCATGAGAAACTTCTGTTGGTTTGACTGTTATTGCGTTAAATCTTTATTTAATTTGGGATAAATTGGCATCTTTTTGCCATTGTGTCTTCCCGTTCCGGAACATGGTCTCTCAATTTCCTTCAGTCTCGTTTTAGAGCTCTCCGTAAAGTTTCATATTCTACATACAGATTTTTCCATTACCTTTTTAGAGTCATTCTTAGAGGTTTTATGTTTTTTATGGTTATTATGGAGGGAATCTTCTTTCCTTCTCTGTGTCTTCCCATCTGGCATCGCTGGTATATAAAAATGCTATTGACCTTGGCATATTTATCACAGATCTGGTCTTATGATTGAACTCCCATTACTTCCTAATAGCTTTCCAGATGATTCCCTTGGGTTTTCTTAATATAAATACTGCCTAAAAATAACCTGATTTCATCTCCTCCTCCAGAAATCGTATCTCTTGTATCTACTTTATACAGAATTGCCTTGGATGGGAACCCAAGAACAAAATGAACTAATAAAAACATTCCCTGGCATCCTTTGCTTGCCCCAATTTAATGGCAATGTCTGTGATACTTCACCACGGAATGCGAGATTAAGTTAGATGTCCTCTTCCTAAGTGTCTGAACTGTTCCCAAAATTTAAATTGAGAATGAATATGAAATTTCATCAGCTTTCCTTGTGGTGTTTGCTAAGACTCTCTGTTTTTATAAATGCATTTTAGTCAATTAATAGTTTACTTGCTGTTCAACCCTTTTGCCTTCCAAGTTTCTCCACTAGGTCATGGAGAACACTGTCATAATTTGATTTTTTTTAATTTAATTTTATTTTAGAGAGAGAGAGAGTGAATAGGGGAGAGGGGCAAAGAGGGGAGAGAGAGAGAATCCTAAGCAGGCTTCCTGCCCAGGGCAGAACCTGACACAGAGTTTCATCCCACGACCCTGGGATCATGACCTGAGCCAAAATCAAGAGTCAGACGTTTGACTGACTGAGCCACCCCGGCACCCCTATAATTTCATATTTGGCTTGTTAATATTTGTTTGTTTTTGCACTCGCATCTTACATGAATGAGGTAAGTGTGCATCCCTAGGTCTGTGGACAGGCCTGACCTTACTTTTGCAGGACCTAGAAGGAGACTTCATCTAGAGGCCATGGTTAAGAGCAGAATGAGAGGGGTGCCTGGGTGACTCAGTCGGTTGGGCGTCTGACTTTGGCTCAGGTCATGATCTCGCGGTCCATGAGTTCGAGCCCCGCGTCGGGCTCTGTGCTGACAGCTCAGAGCCTGGAGCCTGTTTCAGATTCTGTGTCTCCCTCTCTCTCTGACCTTCCCCCATTCATGCTCTGTCTCTCTCTCTGTCTCAAAAATGAATAAACATTAAAAAGAGCAGAATGAGAAACCCCCATACTACATGTCTATAGCATATATTTACACGTATATGAACTAGATGTTTAAAAGTTATAAGCCAAACTAATGAACCACTAAATAACATATGTTCTATCCTACTTTTTCGAAGATACTTGTACAACAACAAAATAAATAGTCTATGAAGCTAGGATTTTTATATGAGTAGAAGTTGGCAAAATATTTAAGAAAAAACTGAATTGAATTATTATCATGTATGTCTGGATGTTTGGTTATGTAACAGAATGTATACACACAAAAGGCTTAGATTGGTATACATTTATTTCAAAAAATATTTTTATTTCTTTATTAATGGCTTCATTTCAGCAAAGTCACTGGCTCTATTGCTGTAATCAAGATTACTACACAATGTGTTCTAAACAATGTATTAAACGATGAAATGTAATTAATTCAAAGTATCAAAAATATGAATGTACTTTCCTAAAAGTGTAAATAAAAAAATGTAACAGAAACTTAAACACTGTTCATGTTTTCAAATGATTTTGTTTTCTTTAAAATTTTTTTTTTCAACGTTTTTATTTATTTTTGGGACAGAGAGAGACAGAGCATGAACGGGGGAGGGGCAGAGAGAGAGGGAGACACAGAATCGGAAACAGGCTCCAGGCTCTGAGCCATCAGCCCAGAGCCTGACGCGGGGCTCGAACTCACGGACCGCGAGATCGTGACCTGGCTGAAGTCGGACGCCTAACCGACTGCGCCACCCAGGCGCCCCAATGATTTTGTTTTCTAAAATATTGAAAATTATCTTTCATCAAATGACAAAATGCAAATTAAAATTATATAAATTAAGATGTAAAGTTTGAAATCATTATTCAGATAAGGCAGAACTTAGTTTTTAAATTTAGTTAAATTTTAAATTGTCTTTAAATTTAGTTAAATCTTACTAAATATTTTAATAAATATAAAATCATTTGCAAGCCTAGTGCACCTGGCAATGTGAAAAGTCAGTCCATCCCACGCTTAATGTGCTTTGTCTGGGCTTATGTTGTACAAATTTTGGAGTAATATAAATTATTTAATATTGAAAAATATTACTCAGGCGCCCGGGTGGCTCAGTCAGTTAAGCGTCTGACTTCGGCTCAGGTCATGATCTCACGGTTTGTGAGTTCGAGCCCCGCATCGGGCTCTGTGCTGACAGCTCGGAGCCTGGAGCCTGCTTCCAATTCTGTGTCTCCCTCTCTCTCTCTCTGCCCCTCCCCCGCTCATGCTCTGTCTCTCTCTGTCTCTCAAAACTGAATAAATGTTAAAAAAAAATTTCTTTAATTGAAAAATATTCCTCAGCTGTCATGAACAACTATTTGGGGGATATTATGCTGATTTGTGAGTACTTCCAGAAGCACAAATTATAACACAAGAAGCAGGAAAGTGCACGTTTGTGCTTCCAGAAAATGCTACATCATTATGCAAATATCTGTTGAATTCTTGTTGAGGGAAAGAGTTAGCAAACCGATGTATCTGTCTTTCCTCTTACTCGCTCACTCAACTCGGCACTCGGAAACAGGGTCCTTCTCCAGAATCAACAGGGACACAACTCATAGTCCTTCCCAACATCTGGGCACCCTTATCTTTTGTTTTGATGACGTGACACAAGAGACCTGGAGACACGTTTCCGTTTTCCTGGGGCCTGAACGGTGTTAGTCACGAGAGCGGATGTTTAGAGGTACACTGAGCGCCGAACTCCGAATGTTCGTTAATACATCCGTATGTGTGGGTACGCACGCTCACCTGTATGTATATGTGTGTGTGTCTGTGTGTGTGTTTATATGAATAGAGGGGGTGGGGGAGAGAAAGAGAGATACCACTTGTGGCAAAATGCTAATGACTGGTAAATCTAGGAGAGATGTGTATGTTTCTAAATTGTGCTATTCTTTCAACTTTTCTGTGTTTGCTATTTTCCAAAATAAAATTGGGGGGGGGGCGGATATTTCACTTGCTTCTTCCTTCTTTTACTTGTAGGCTGCTAGAAAGTTCTGATTTGATTCCAGCACTTGTATGGGAATATCCCCAGAATGTCTGAGCTGTTCTCCCTTGGAGAGTGGTAGCAGGACTCAATCTCCGAGCACTGACTGGGTCTTCAGGAAGCCGTGGGGTATCCCCGGAATCAGCAGTCTCTCTGTGAAGTGATTTGGGTATCGGCGGGTTTGGGGGTTTGCCAGGTGCGTGAAGGGGGAGGGTGAAGGGGGGAAACAACTGAAATGAAATGCAAGGGTGTTGGTTGCCAAAATTGGATGTGGACTCTCAGCCGGGTGAGGAGGGAAATGAACACATGAGAGAGTCCGAGGGAGGGAAGATTCCAGATCAGTGACTGGATAATGTAATAGAACGAAGAAGTGTTGGAGTGAGCTTGTTGTCAAGACAGGGTAGTGGTTCAAGGGCGAGAGGCTCGTGTGGCTGACAGCACCATGTGGATGGATGGTGGCCAGTTATCGGTCATGACCGAATCTCGGATGCAGCCATAGGAACGGGGGCCCCAGGAGGGTAGAGTAAAAGACCACTGGATGTGCAGGCATTGTTGCCAGAGAAGCAGAAGGAGTTCTAGCATGTTGCCTAAACACAATAGGAACGCACTACTAGCCGCCCGACTTGGGACAAGTCGCTTCACCTAAGACTCAGTTTCCTCATGTGTCAAACGAAGATAATAACCTTCCCTCCGCGGGTTCAAGCACAGAGCACAGCACATGGTACGTGACGAATGCCAATGAACACAGCCCATGACCATCGGAGTGAATCATCTGAAATTGCCAATAGTCAACCATGTTGACTTACAAAAGTGACAATTTTATAGGGTTTAATCTAACATTATAACATTTTGTTCTTTTCAATAAAAGTCATGTCTTATATTTCCAATGCAGTAGGGTTTAATGTTTACAGAGCTGTTGTATAATTTCTTCATTTGAGGGTGGCAAAATAGTTTCAGTCAAGCCTTGAGGCTCAAGCCACTCGAAAACAGTACACGGCCTGCCTCTAGAGCCCCACGCGCCTGTGGCCCAGGCTATGCGTGGCTTGAACTCAGGAACTAATTTCTGCCAGTTGTGGATGGGCTTCTCTGTCTGGATGTTGGCCAGCCTCAGGGCTGGTCCCCAAAGGCCTAGGCCTGGATGATGAGCCGTGCCATGGGGATGAGGGAACCAGGATGAAAGGTTGGAGAAGGTCCTAGAGTTAGTAATGGGGCCTGGAGGGCATGGAGGAGCTGAGCCATACAGATGCCTCCAGAATGCGGCTCTGCAGCCGGGGTCCGTGATCACGGCTTTTTGGGCAGACGGTTCTGAGTCTCTGAGGACTTCTGAGTCAGGCTGCGTTCTTATTGTGTTAGAGAACATCCCTGATGAGCTGATTGCCATGAGCACAGGACATTTTATCCTTGGCTTTGCAACTTTCTTTGTATTGTCCCACTTCCTGTCGAGTTCCTCTGCTTGCTGTCTGTCAAGACCCAGGATCGAAGAAGAATTTGAAGATGAACATTGTATGCACGTGAAGGCATTATATCAACACAGCAGGTGGTTTTCCACAACTGCATGGGATTAAAATATCACCTGTTTGTGTTTTGGAAGTCACTTAACATTTTTATGTATTTTAGGGGAGCAGAAGGAGATGGTCACGAGAAGGTGAGGGTCTATTCTTAAAAATCACCCGATGTCTATTTGCCAAGGCAACTAACATGTGCTAGATCTTGAAGGGTGGCACAAACATGAGACTATAATAATACTGACTATAGTTTATGGTGTCCACTATGTGCCAGGCACTGGACGAGACACCTTCATTATGTGATCTCACTCAACACTCACGAAAACCCTTTGAATCACAGCCCAGAAGATGAGAAGAATTTGAGAGCATCCGGACCAACTCGGATATGTGTCAGAGAAGTCAGCGAACAACGGAGCTTAAAAAGAGGCGAGGAGAACGTACCCAGTGTAATTTATTTGTTGAGTGGATGACTTACAGCAGTCACTGGAATGTTAAGAGGAAATGGAGCCTCCAGTAACATTCTATCTGAAAGGAATCTAGACATTCCCAAGTGCCGTTGATGAGCACTGCGTAATAGGGGCTCCCGTCAAGATGGCGCCCTAGTATCAAAGGACAAGCTTGAGAAGGCCAAGCCAAAGGGCAGAGAATCTGTAGTGCGGGGTCCAGGGGTAGGATAAAAGGGGTGCATGTCAGCTATAACAGAGACCAGTCTCTGGCAATCCTGACTAAAGGTTTCATTGCTTCCTTGATGGTGAGCAATGAAAAGCACCATGAGAAGTCCCCAGATGTGCCCGTGATGTATACATTTTTGCTTAAATTCACTGAATATAGTTCTTACTCCAAAACACAGGGTCAGTAGTTCTCAATGAACTTTATTCTTACATGCAAAAAATCCCAAGTTAAAGAACTTCTCAAAGTGGATTGGGTCCACCTCGTATGACTAATGTAGTAGAGATTTCAGTGCTCGGCATGGGCAAATCAGAAGATACTTCTGGAAAATCTTGGTCACCTGTAGGTTTTAAAACTGACAGATACGGGAGTGGAAATAACCCATAGGGGGATAGAGGGCAGGTCTAAGGGACAGCGTCTGGGGGCAATAATGGTCCCATGATCAAGTACAAGTTTCAAGAGGAGCAAAGGTATGAAAACAGGTAGTGGAAGGCAGAGGCTGCCAATGGAGCAGCAGGCAGAGACCCCAGCTCTGAACAGGTAGGTTCAGGCTGGGGGGTGAGCCAGAGCCTGAGAGAGCCACATGCATGGACACACATTGTGATGTGAATCAACAGGTCGGGACATCCGAAAGACAGCATCTCCTGCAAAGTATTAACATAATAATAATAAGAAAAATGTAGTAGGTATTTATTTTACACCGCCAACTCAGATGTACAAGCGTTATGCTTCTTTATTTTAAGAATTCACATTTATCTGACTCTGTGTCCCCATCCAGCTGGCTGGGAATTCATTATCGATCATTATCAGGAAATGGGTGTGGGTAGGTCGCCCTCTCCCTTAGGTAGCTGAGGAGGAGGCTTAGGCGGGAGGCAGGACATCGTAGACAACCGTCAGCTCTTCTGTCCTAACGATGCTTCGGGGATGCTCATTGTCAAAATCTTTATTGTCATGGTCATGATGCCTGAACCCTCAGCATCCGCTTGGGTGGGAATCCATTGATGGTTTTGGATTGTGAGATTCTGCATAAATCCTTCAATGACGTATGCAATCAAATCTGGGTCTTCCTGATTCTGAAGTTCCTTCTCATGCGGAGCCCTGGCACTAGGTCCTTGGAGTGGGCAATGTAGGAATGGGGTAGACCTCTGAGTAGGAGGCCTATCTTGGTCCCCCAGCCCCTGCTGAAGCACATAGCTGTCTGATGTAGCATGACCACTTTTTCCAGAGGGTCTCAGGTTGGAATTTCTCACTTGAAACTAGTGGTTTAGGCAGAACAGAAAATTCTCCCTTTGGGCAAAAGCCTTTCATGGCCTTAACTACCAAGAAGAGAGCTGTGAGTATAATCTTCACGGGACCCTCTGTCGAAGATAAGAAGGAGAAAAATGCATTGACATTCTGGAGCAATTTGATGGCTTTAGTTTTGGGGAAAAAAAATCTTTCAGCTGAAATGGAATTAGAGTTGACCTTTTAAAAAAAAAATTTGGTCTTGGCTTTTCTGAAGAAATGTCTTCCAATTCTGAAATATACAAAACTCAATGCAGCGGGGAAATTATGGGCAATTGCCTTGAACCTTCTTGGTATGAGATTTCAGAGCATCTAGGGTTACATAATTGTTTCCAATAGTCAGAAACACACAAACACTTAATTTCATTGTTGGATGGGTCTTCGTTGTGGTCCTGTGCTGGCGAATTCCAGAAAACTAGTTGCACGCAGAGTTTTTTGTTTTGTTATACATATCGTTTCTCACCTGTGTAAGTCCACCAATGGGATAACTTCCTAGAAATGGAATTGCTGGATTCCAGAGTATGTGTACTTACATTTTAAGAGATTATGACATATCCCTCCACAGAGACTGCTCTAATTTATATTAGGACAGATCTAGGAATATAGGAGGGTCCCTATTTTCCACATTCTTATCAACACAGCGTCGACTTTTCTCATCTTTACCAATCTGACAGATGAAACAGAGCTTCTCCTTTGTAGTTTTAATTTGCATTTTTCTTAACCTGAACGATATTTTCATAAGCGTAAGAGCCAAGTTAATTTGCTTGCTTGTGAGAAATTGATTAATATTTTTGGTCAGTTTTTATATTGGGTCACTCGTCTTTTTCTTATTGATTTGTAAGAACTCTTTATGTATAAATGAAATTAGTCCTCTTTCCATGGTATGAGTTCTAAGTATTTCCTCCAGTTTTTTCCTTTGTGTTTTAACTCTGCCCACGGCATTTTTTGTCATGCAGCAATTCTTTGTAGGAATTTAAACTCACTAATCTTCTAAAAGTTGGTTTGGGGCTCTTATATGTTAGTTAGAAAGGTGTTCTCCAGTCATAGGCGTTTTAGGATTTCTCATGATTTCTTCTAGCAGTTTTAGGTTTCATTTTTGACATTTAAACCTTCAATGTCTATGAAATTGATCTTGGTGTATGCTGTGAATGCACCAGGTAGGGTAAGGTAATGTATGCTGCAATGTTCATTCATGTTCCATGTCCGTTTTGTATTAGCTCAGGGCTCTAGGACCCAGCGGACAGAGAACATCACTGGCTACCATGGCAAGAACATAGATATATGGCGATACAAAACCTGACTCTTTAAGGGTTCCTCCTGAAAGAAACACATTTACGCTCCCATTTCGTTGATCAAAGCAAATCGTATGGTCAGAAGGAGGGGAGAGCCGGAATATTTGTGAACAGATTCAGTGATTACTGCAAGAATTATGGATCCAACTCTTTATTTCCAGATGCCAACGTTGTTCTCTCAGCTGTATCTAATGACCAATCCACCTTTTCCCCACTGATCTGAAATGCCTTCTTTATCGTGGTCTCAATTCTGTTACGCATTTTGGACGATTACAGAGTTTCTATTCTGTTCCAACGATGGGTCTGTCTATTCGCGTGCTGTATGGTTTTAATATTATTCACTTATGATTTTCTAATTTATAATTAGACGCTGTTTTAGTATCTCGTAGGACTAGTCTCCCCTCGCCAGCCCCCACCCGGCCCAGTATTCCCTATTTTTTGAGGATTTTGTTATTCTCGCTTGTTTATCTTTTTCATATGAATGTTGGAGTCATCCTATTTAGTGACCATATCCTGTTGGTGCTTTTTGTTGGGTTTCCATTAAATTGGTATCTTACTTAACTTGGGGAGATCTGTCATTTTTATGAGGTAGGGCCTTCCTGCCCAAGGCTGTGTTGTGTCTTTCCTTCTGTTTGTTCATGTTCTTCAGCAGCATTTATTTATTTTTTTATTTTTTTTTTAACGTTTATTTATTTTTGAGACAGAGCATGAATGGGGGAGGGTCAGAGAGAGGGAGACACAGAATCCGAAACAGGCTCCAGGCTCTGAGCCATCAGCACAGAGCCCGACGCGGGGCTCGAACTCACGGACCGCGAGATCATGACCTGAGCCGAAGTCGGCCGCCCAACCGACTGAGCCACCCAGGCGCCCCCTTCAGCAGCATTTAAAATTGTCCCCATCTACTGCCCACATGCTTCCCGGCTAGTTCCCGACCATTTTGTTATCATATTGCTACTGTGTGAAAAGGGACTCCTCATTCTTTTTCCTTCTTCTCCCTCTCCTTCTCCTTCTCTCTTTCTTTCCCCTAATTTGTGGGCATGAAAGTCCTTGGTTCCTCCGGCCCCTTTCACAATTATTAAATTGGAAGCAACGATAAGGTGGGATATAGGCGTGACCCAATGTTAACATAAGGGCGAATCAGAGTTGTGCACAGACATTTTTGCTTTCCCACGTTTAACCTCTAGAGATCATAGGACAATGAACTTGAGCCACAGGGTTGTTATTTACAAAGTTCGTTTCTCTGGAAAGTTGGCAAGAGGGAGGCAGGTTAATCCCAAAGGAAGACTTGACAACTCCCAGCTTAAGCCATATCAGGCGTGTCCTGGGTGGCGAAATGAAAAAGTGCATCCCTGGGCCGGATGACTAATGCAGTGCCTGCAACCCACCGGGTGCCTTATCAGGTATTTTTGGAATAGAGTCAAGTCTAACCAGAGTTTAAGCACCGGAAGGGGGGCTTCAGATTAGCCAGAGGAGTGGTTCTCCGCTCTGCTAGCATGTGAGAATCACTCAGGGAACTTCTGGAAAGCACTGATGCACGGGCCCATTTCAGACCAGTGATGTCAGAAGCCGTAGGGGTGAGGCCTGGGGCAGGGGGTGGGGAGGTCAACACCTTGCAAACGTCCCAGGAGATTTTACTGTGCAGCAAAGTGGGGAACCACCGCTCGAGACCAACGTTGTTGCTGAGCAGATGAGGGGTGGGCAGTGAGAGGTGGTGAGGTGTCCGTGGTCAAGCTGAGAGCCATTACGAGGTCTCCCGGGTCCCCAGCCCAGGTAACGGGAGCTCTGCCTCCCGAGGCTGCCAGGCCTACGGGCTCCTAAGTGTTTGAGGGTTAGAACTCTTTTTACCCCGTCGACAACCCCAGGAAGGAGGCATCAGGCTATCCCCATGAAATGGGAAGCCAGTTGGGGCGCCTGGGTGGCTCAGCTGGTTGAACATCCAACTCTGGGTTTCGATCTCGCGGCTTGGGAGTTCGAGCCCCGCATCAGGCCCCATTCTGACAGTGCGGAGCCTGTTTGGAATTCTCTCTCTCTCTCTGCCCCAGCCTCTCTCTCTCTCTCTCTCTGCCCCAGCCTCTCTCTCTCTCTCTCTCTCTCTCTGTCTCTTTCTCTCTCCCTCTCTCTCTGAAAACAAAAAAAATTAACTTAAAAACAAAAAAAGAAACAGGAAGCCCATTCTGTAGCTTGCACAAGGGTATGCAGTCAAAAAGGGCAGAATTCAGGAGGGAACCCCTGCCTGCCTGACCCTTGTGCCCTGGACCAGCCTCTTATTTACTCGGGCCAGGGGGCCTCGGGGCACTACCAGCCACATCCCCCTCCCTGGGGAAATAGTGAGTTATATAATACGGTCATTAAGAATTGTTTACATTTTACATACGTTGAGCGGTGCAACCTCTTTGTCAGTTGAAACCTGACTTCAATAACGGGGAGCAGGGCCGCCCAGCTGGGGGCAAGCCGGGGTCGCCGGGCCACACCCGCTGGCCCCCTCTGCCCCGTCGCGCCCTGGCGTGCTCCCCCTAGGGAAGCGTTGTGTTTGAAAAGCAGGGGCATCAGATGCTCTAACATTAGATGAGCAATATTAAAAGAGGAAAAGAACGAGAGGAAATCGTTATCCGTTCCTCTGCCGGTGGACACTTAGGCTGTTCTCGCCTCTTGGTTATTGTGGAATAATCCCGCGATGAACAAGGGAGTGCAGACATCTCTGTGAGATTCTGATTCCGACTCCGACTCAGAAGTAGGATGGTTGGATCGTAGGGTAGCTCTACTTTTTTTGTTTTTTTTTTTTTAGTAAATTTTTAGGTTCATTTACTTATTTTGAGAGAGACAGAGAGAGCACGAGCAGGGGAGGAGCAGAGAGAGGGGCAGAGGAAGCGAATCTCAAGCAGGCTCTGCAAGGTCAGTACAGAGCCTGACGCGGGGCTCGAACTCACGGACTGTGAGATCATGACCTGAGCTGAAGTCGGCCGCCCCACCGACTGAGCCACCCAGGCGCCCCCCCACTTATGGTGGTTTTGATTTGCATTTCCCTGATGACGAGTGGCATTGAACATCTTCCCATATGCCCGCTGGCCGTGTGCACATCTTTAGCGTCTTCTTGAATGTCTAGTCAAGTCCTTTGTCCATTCTTTAGTAGGGTTATTTGCGTTTTTGCTTTTGAATTATAGGAGCACCTTATATACTTTGGATATTCGCCCCTTATCAGGTAGATGATTTGCCAATATTTTCTCCCATTCCGTAGGTTTCCTTTTCGTACATACAATGGAATATTATTCAGTCCTAAACAAGAAGGAAATTCTGTATTCTGTGACACCGCGGACGAACCTGGAGGGCATTATGCTGAGTGAAATAAACCAGTCGCGGAAGGACGACTTCTGTAGGATCCCGCCTACATGAGGTATGGAAAGTAGCCAAACTCACAGAAGCAAAGAGGTGGAACGCAGCTGGCCAGGGGCTGGGGGCAGGGGGACACGGGTTACTATTGCTATCGAATGGGCGTGACTTGTGGTTATGGGAGATGGAAAAGGCCCAGTGACCTGATGCACACTGCGGTGTCTACGGTTAACAGTGCTGTGTGCACACTTCATTCGTTAAAAGGGTTGATCTCGCTCTAATAAAACAGAGAAGGAAGGATTCAGCTGGATCGCCTCACTTTGCACCGCATTTTCTCTAGAGTAGCACGTGAGCTTTTTGTGTTCTCGTTTTGCCACCCCCAGATCTGGCAGACGGAGCCCCCCACCCCCCCCCCAGGCTGAAGGAGGGCCTGGTTTTAAGGGCCACACCTTCGGGGCTCTCGGGTTACCCACCCGGCCTCTCGTAACGAGCAGATGGGCATCTGGGCTACGCGTGTGCACTGGCCATATTGGACCACTTTTCTCTGCCACCCCTCCCCCAGGCTCAGGGCAATCAGAGGCCCGGATGCCAAGCCTGGTTTGGAGAGATTTTCTCCAGCAGGCCCCGTCCGCCCCTGCCCACCCCCCTCCTCCCAGTCCTGGCAGCTGCAAGGGGACCTCTAGACCTGCTAAGTGATGGGACGGTAGGGGGCAGGGGGGCCCGCTCCAAAGTGCCTCTGGAAACAATTTCTTCTGCCCTGCTTTGGGAGTCTGTGAAATTTTCTCTCCTGTCTCCCTGTTGCCTTTCTCGGCCTCTGTCTCCGGGGTCCTGCTTTCCCTCTTGGCCCAGCCTGCTCTCCGTGCACGTGCGCGCGTGTGAGTGGAAATTGGAGTGTGCTCTGTGTTAACACCTCTCTCCCCGACTTCCATCCCTCTCTCCTCTGCTCCTCGTGTGGGAACAGCCCAGGTCTGCCGGGGATTCCAGCCAGTCGGGGTCCCCCGATTGCCCACCTTGGCCTCAGGGTCTGGAGGCTCCAGGAGTGGCTCAGACACGGTCCCCTCTGCTATAGGCATGACAGGTGGGCGCTAAAACCAGAATGCCGGGAGAGACGGGTCACGGGGCCCAGCAGCCTAAATCTGTCCTCGATTCGCCCTCCGTCACATTCTCACATTCTGCCCCGGTGTGCCCAGCTCCACCATGGGCTCCTTGGGGGCAGGGTCCGTGTTAGACTGCCCTGCGCGTGGCAAGACGACCTACCCCCAGCATGGCCGTTGTCGTGTGCTTGCTTGGCCGGGAAGGCCGACAACTTCAGCGAATTGCATTGTTGCAGGAATCTGGCATCAGAGGACCGAGGGCCATGTCACCAGACAGCCAGAGGGCACCTCCCGACTTTGGTATTGCGGACGTCTGAGCTCATGCCGGGGCTTGGACCGGATCATCCATCCGGGTGTGGATGGGGCACAGGGACTTGGCCGGATCAGGTTCCTTAAACCCCAAAAAGGGGGAGGTGGGTGCATTGAGCAGGACACCCCCACTTCACCCTCTCACGGAGGCTTGGGGCTGTCAAAGCTTGGAAGGGGTGGCTCGGGGGTAGATGGAAATGCCCCAAAGCCAAGAGCTATGAGCTGTGGTCCCCCGGGACCCCGTAAGCCTGGACAGGGAGCGGTTTAGATGGCAGAGTCCCAGGGAAGAGCCCCAGGTGGCCGGAGGAGACTGTCTGCCAACCCCGGAGGATGGGGCTCCGAACAGATCTCCTGCATCTGGGGAACTCAAGGGACACAGCACTGTTGACCCCAGGGGTGGGGATTCAGGTCACCCCTGCTGCGTCTGGAGCCCCACACGGGCCTTCATTCAACAAACATCCCCTGCTACAGCGTCAGTCCCAGAGTGCCTACACGGGGAGTGTACTCTCTCAGGGCTGCTGGGACAGACGACCACAAACAGGGGCGGGGCTTAGAACAAAAGAATTGTATTCTCTCGCAGTTCCGTGGCCCGGAAGGCTCAAACCCCGACGTCAGCAGGGGCCACACGCCCGCCAGAAGCACGAGGGGGAGAACCGTGCTTGTCTCTGGCTAACGCTGGCCGTCAGCATCCCCGGTGGTCAACCCTCCCGTCTCTGCCTCGGACTTCACGTGGCCTTCTCCTCTGTGTGTGTGTCTCCTCCCGTCTCCTAGAAAGACTTGTCATTGAATTCAGGGTCCACCTGAAAAGTTCAGGATGATCATCTCAAGATCCTTGATGACATCGACGAAAACCCCGTTTCTGCATAAGGGATGTTGACGGGTTCTGGGCGTTAGGACGTGGACGGGTCTTCTCAGGGGCCATTGTTCAGCTCACTCCAGATAGCGTTAACAGAATCCTTTTCCAGAGCACTTCCGTGGCCCAGGGACTGTTCTCAGTGCTTTCCTCCACTGGCCCACCTCACCTTCATGCTTGTGGGGTGGGCACCAACATTACCCCATTCGCAGGTGAGAGGGCCTCCAGTTTGTAGAGGTGAGCGGAGGGACGAGATTTCCCAACCCGCCACAAAGTGCAAGTAGAAATCAGGGAGACCGTGAGCCCAGCTCCTCCCCACTGAGCCACCCTGGCTGAGGCTCTGGTGGGTCCTTGGAAGGGTACAGAGAGAAGCCCTCGTGACAGGCCTTCGGGCTGCCATCTCCCTGGGGACTGTTGACGTCTGGGTGTAGCCTAACCTGGTCCACACAACGGAGGAGCTCAGGCGAAGCGGTTGGTGAGAGGCTGAGTTTTCCTCCCACTCACTCTTCTCTGGAAGGCTGAACTTGCCCAGGGGCATGGGGGTCAAGGTGGGTGCCCCTATAAGCCACAAAACAGCCCCATCCCACAACATTTCTCCTTATATGCCCAGAGTCACTGTCCGAGGGGCTTTGGCCCTTCACGGCGGCCACCCGAGCAGTGAGTGGTGATGTCAGGGCCCCTCCTCGCTGGGACCTCTGGCATCAAAGACCCCATCTTCTCCACAGGGTGTCCTGCAGGGACAGAGCACCTGCTTCTGACCACGTAAGTGTACGAGCTCATGCCCGGTGCCCAGCATACAGTGGGTGCTCAATAGAAGCTTGGAGAACGAATGACGGATGAACCATTCAGCTGGGAGGGCCCTTCTCTGCTCTGGAACCCCCTCTGTCTGGCATGAGGAGTCCAGGCTTTGTCTACATTTTCTTCCTGACATCATACCTCGCATACCGTACCCCCCACCCAGAGGGGACAGATGGGAGACCCTGGCTGCCTCCTAGCCCGGCCCTCTGAGGGCAACGTACAAAAGACGGCCAGTTTTCGTACGTATCTGGAGACTCACAAGCTCTCAATCAAGCCAAAACCAACTGCAGAAGTAAACAGAAAAAGGATACGTTCAAAACAGTAGAATTGAAAATCCCACCCACAGCCGCAGTTTCGTGTGACCGCAAATCGGCAAAACACCGAAGGTGACCGAATTTAATTACTGTCGCTCATGTCTGGGTGTCTGTTGAGGCACCAATAACGTTTAGATGGGAAATAAAGACACAGGTAACTCACAAAGCTTTCTGTATTTTCCATAACATTGATCGTTTTTGCCTTCAGTCGACAAAAGTCACTAATTATCTTGTTATAGCAGTGATTTGTTGCACAAATTGGGTCTATTGGCAGAAATCGTCTAAAGGACGAGTCTTGAACAGCTTTTGTAAAATCTGCTCAAACAATTATGAACCGGGGTGCTGTGATTTTAAGCTGCTTTGTAGCTGCCACTTCTTCTCTCTGGGGACAGTCACATGTTTGTCTGGAGACTTCACAGGCCAGGGCTGGGTTTTAACCAGAGCTCCCGAGACTGGCTCCTTATCCTAGGGTCCAGCCTTGGGGCTCCTGTAGACTGCCTTCCATGCTGCCTGCCCCTGTTGGGGATGATGAAGAAGCTGGTGACGTTCCTGGCATGGTCCATCTGGGGGGCACGGAGGAAGGGGTGGAGGGACTTCTGTTTCATCGTGGGGACCCGCACAGCTCTGTGCTCATCCACAAGAAAGTCCCTTGGGCTCACGGCATGTGGGTCAAAGGGTTGCATCCACCCGGCTGAGGGGAAGAGAAATACTGGTTCGCTCTTGGAAAGAGCCAAGAATGGGCTCAGGGGTCACCTTCTGGAAGCCCTTGTGAATGGGAATCCACACTCTGGACGCCAAGCCCAGCTTCGTAGCTCACTCCTGGCCTGTCCTTTAATACCCATGTGATGCTGGGGGTGCAGAGCCCTTGGTGGCCCTGAGCGGCTGTCTCCTTGCTTGTAAAATGCAGATACGTCTAATACAGCAGCATAATAGTTTCATGCTAGTATAATCCTACTGCTGGCATACTGTTGCCTCTCTGGTCTCCTCGACCTCTCTCAGAGGTGGTTAATATTTTTATTTATTTTTTAATGTTTATTTATTTTTGAGAGAGAGAGAGAGACATAGGGGAGGGGCAGAGAGAGAGGGAGACCCAGAATCGGAAGCAGGCTCCAGGCTCCGAGCCGTCAGCCCAGCGCCCAATGCGGGGCTCGAACTCAAGAACCGGGAGATCGTGACCTGAGCTGAAGTTGGACGCTCAACCGACTGAGCCGCCCAGGCGCCCCAGAAGTGGTTAATTTTTAAGAGAAAAGACATCGCTGTGATACACGCTGCTGGGAATGCCAGTGTGGCTCTCCTGCCTGGCTTTGAGATGCCAGGCGGGTTGCCTAACTTCCCACAGTTCTTCAAGTTTCTCATCTCTGAAGTGGACATAATGTCTACCTTGTCGGGCTGTGAAGAGAATTCCACGCAAATGACACATGCACTGGGCCTGGCATATACTTAGGGGTTTCATGCCTGGTGTGTGTGTGTGTGCGTGGGTGTGTGTGTGTGTGTGTGTAAACACGCTTACATATAACGTATGATAACTATGCCCAGATGTGTGTTTGAGTAATGCTTTATTGGATCAGGAAAATAACCTTTCTTCTTCTTCTTCTTCTTTTTTTTTTTAAATATAATTTATCGTCAAGTTGGCTAACATACAGTGTTATGTGTCCTCTTGGCTTCGGGCGTAGATTCCCGTGGTTCATCGCTTACATACAACAACCCAGTGCTCATCCCAACTGTGCTCCTCAGTGCCCATCACCCGTTTTCCCCTCTCCCCCGTCCCCCCATCAATCCTCAGTTTGTTCTCTGTATTTAAGAGTCTTTTATGGTTTGCCTTCCTCCCTCTCTGTTTGAAACTATGTTTTCTCCTCTCCCTCCCCCATGGTCTTCTGTTAAGTTTCTCAAGTTCCACATACGAGTGAAAACAGATGATATCTGTTTTTCTCTGCCTGACTTATTTCACTCAGCATAATACCCTCGAGTTCCATCCACGTTGTTGCAAATAGCAGGATTTCGCTCTTTCTCCTTGCCAAGTAGTATTCCGTGGTATGTATAAACCATATCTTCTTTATCCATTCATCAGTTGACGGACATTTGGGCTCTCTCCCTAATTTGGCTATTTTTTTTAATGTTTATTTATTTTTGAGAGACAGAGAGAGAGAGCATGAGCAGGGAAGGGGCAGAGAGAAAAAGAGGCACACATACACAGAATCTGAAGCAGGCTCCAGGCTCTGAGCCGTCAGCGCAGAACCCAACGCAGGACTTGAACTCATCAGCTGTGAGATCACGACCTGAGCTCAAGTCAGACACTTAACCGATGGAGCCACCCAGGAGCCGCTAATCTGGCTATTGTCGATAGCACTGCTATAAACACTGGGGTACATGTGCCCCTATGAACCAGCACTCCTGTATCCTTTGGATAAATCCTTAGTAGTGCGATTGCTGGGTCGTAGGGTAGGTCTATTTTTAATTTCTTGAGGAACCTCCACACTGTTTTCCAGAGCGGCTGCACCAGCTTGCATTCCCACCAACAATGCAAAAGGGCTCCTCTTTCTCCGCATCCTCGCCAACATCTGTTGTTGCCTGAGTTGCTCATGTTAGCCATTCTGACAGGTGTGAGGGGTATCTCATTGTGGTTTTGATTTGTATTTCGCTGATGATGAGTGATGCGGAGCATCTTTTCATGTGTCTTTTGGCCATCTGGATGTCTTCGGAAAAGGGTCTATTCATGTCTTCTGCCCGTTTCTTCACTGGATTATTTGTTTTTTGGGTGTTGAGTTTGATCAGTTCTTTACAGATTTTGGATACTAATCCTTTATCTGATATGTCATTTGCAAACATCTCCTCCCATTCTGTCGGTTGCTTTTTAGTTTTGTTGATGGTTTCTGTTGCCATGCAGAAGCTGATCTTGATGCGGTCCCAATAGTTCATTTTTGCTTTTATTTCCCTCGCCTTTAGAGACGTGTCGAGTAAGAAGTTGCTGCGGCCAAGGTCAAAGAGGTGGCTGCCTGTGTTCTCCTCTAGGGTTTTGATGGTTTCTTGTCTCACATTTAGGTCCTTCATCCATTTTGAGTTTATTTTTGTGAATGGTGTAAGCCAAGTGGTCCAGGTTCATTCTTCCGCATGTTGCTGTCCAGTTCTCCCAGCGCCAATTGTGAAAGAGACTGTCTTTTTTCCATTGGATATTCTTTCCTGCTTTGTCAAAGATGAGTTGGCCATACATTTGTGGGTCCAGTTCTGGGTCTCCATTCTATTCTATTGAGCTGTGTGTCTGCTTTTATGCCAATACTAGACTGTCTTGATGATTACAGATTTAACCTTTCTTCTTTAAAAAAAAAAAATACGCCTTGGGGCCCCTAAGTGGCTCAGTTGATTAAGCGTTCAACTGTAGATTTCAGCTCAGGTCATGATCTCGTGGTTTGTGAGTTCAAGCACCACGTTGGGCTCTGTGCTGGCAGTGTAGAGCCTGCTTGGGATTCTCTCTCTCTCTCTCTCTCTCTCTCTCTCTCTCTCTTCCCTTCTCCTGCTCTCTCTCTCTTTCAAAGTAAATAAAAATTTAAAAAAATCTGTCTTATCTGTAAAATGGGAATTTTAATCTCAGTCTTGTCTGCCTCCTCCAGGTGAGAAGTCAAGCGAGATCCTGGGAGGCAAGATCCCTCGAGACCCACAAAGCCCTGTACAGACATGAGGCGCTCTGGATTAACTTGCTGAATGAAGGGGTGTGATTGAGGAATGAGGCATACAATCCTCTTGGCTCTTTTGCAGAACATTAAGGACCTTCCTGCCCTGAGATTCTTCCTGCTCTAAGCCACTTGCCCAAGGTCAAGGAGCTAGTAAATGGTGGAGTCAGGAATTGAACCCAGAGCCTGGGGGTGGGGGGGGTGGAGTCAGGAGGAGATGAGAGGAACACCCAAGCAAACATCTGCCCCTGAGGCAATGATCCTGCTCCCCCCACGCTCACCCCTGGGTCCCGGAGGCGCCACAGATCTCAAGTCAGCTGAGTCTTCTCCAGCCGCTTCCTGTGGGTTGGGAGGGGGCCCCCTTGACCTTTGAGGGGGACCCTTTTGTCCCCTCCATCCCAACCCTCCTGCTTCCCGCTCACACACAGAGATTGGGTCTCATCCAACAGCTCAGAGCACTTCCTCCAGGTGACCCTTTTCAAATCCTGGTTCCACCATCTCCTGGAGTGTGACCCTGGGTGACTCACTTAGCCTGTCTGAGCCCCATTGCTCATCCCTGGTCTTGGACTAGCAGAACGCTCCTGAGGAGAGCAGGTGCAGGAAGCACCTCACGGTGCCGGGAGACAACCTGGCAACCCAGGCTGGGCTCAGGCTCTGCTTCTGTGTGGGAGAGAGCAACCTTGGTCAAGTCACTTTACCCCTTGGGGCCTCTGTCTGCTCTCTGCAGGGTGGAATTAAGAATCTCCTCGTCACAGCGCAATAGGAATTCGACGTGATTTTGCACCACACCGACCCAGCCCAGGACCCGGCACGGGGAGGGCCCCCAGAAGACTTGAGGCCTCCCTTCCTGCCAGACACTGTGCCCAGCACAGGAGCACAGATGCCCGAGTCTTAGTTCCTGCCTGCGGGGAGCTTGGGTTATAAAGTGCAGGGAGCTGAACTTTGTAGTGTTGTTTTTGGGTTTTGTTTTTTTTTTTTAATCGTAATAACCAGTTCTCCAGGAAAGCCAATAGAACGTTCCACTTTAACGCAGCACGAACAGAAACAATATATACTCAGCAGAAAGCGTATTTAATGACACTATTGCAACTCAAATGCCTTGTCCTTCCTGAGCTGCCTTGGTGGCAGGGATGGTTTATAAAGGTAGCCCGCCCACTGAGTGCAGAGACAGGGTTTACATGGGTTAAGATGTGTGAGCCAGGCTTAATTCTCCCCCAGATTTATTATTCCTTTACTTTTCCTGTGCTCATCCACTGCCTGGACATAAACACCCACACAGTCCCTTTTTATTGATTTCTTGGGGTCTTCAATTATTCTTCTTGATGTGCATTCAAGGGAAGATACAGCAGGGGTCTGGCATGAGGTTCGTCGCATTCATTCATTCATTCGTTCCGTTTTGAAGAATAAGTCACAGTCCTGCCCTCAGGGATTCTTTTGTTGCAGATTTTTGTCGCGGAAGAATTCAAACAAATACAAAAGGTCGAGAGAACGACATAAGGAAACTCACATACCTGTAGCAGCTTCAATTACGAGGCATATGAAGCCAGTATCATTTTTTCCTCACCCCCCAATCCCTTTTCTCCCTTGGATTGTTTCGAAGCAAATCCTATCCATCATTTCGTTTCACTTGTGAGATTAAAAAAAAAAAAAAAATCACAGCCACAGCAGTGTATCACACCTTTAAAAAAAAAAAAGGTGCTTACTTCCTTCACATCAAGCCATTGTTTCCCCTAACTGGTTCCTCAATATTTTCTTCTTCTTTTTTTTTTTTTTTTTTTTTTTTTTACAGTTGATGTGTTTGAATTCAGATCTCACACAGCCTTTAGTTAACGTGTCTCCAAGCCTCCTCTGTGTCTGGGGAGGTGAAACTCACATAACATGAAATTAACCATTGTAAAGCATACAATTCAGCCTCAGGTCCATCCACAATGCTGTGCATCCACCTTTTGCCGTCTAGTTGCAAACTATTTCAAGCACCCCCAACAGAGACCCCATACCTGTTAAGCAGTGCTCCTCCTTCTCCCCCGTCCCCAGCTCCCCAGCACCTGGCAACCACTCATCTGCTCTCCGTATCTATGCACTTGCCTAGGCTGGACGTTTTGTACAAATGCAATTACGTAATTCGTGACCTTCTGTGTCTGGCGTCTTTCACTTAGCATAATGTTTCCAAGGTTCCTCAGTGCTTTGGCACCCCACGTATGCCATTCCTCTTTGGGGCTGAGGTCCTGTTCCAGAGTGTCACCTCTATTTCACCGTCCCTCCCTTCCGTGAGTAATTGATCACTCAGTCCTATCAGTGATATTTCCAAAGTGTGTCTGACAATGTCCCTTTTCCTCCGTCACACACCCATCTCCTGCTCGGTCTACTGCCGCCTTTCACCTCACTTCCTTCTATCGCCTCCTCGCCGTGGAGGCAGAGAGCAGTGTAGAATTGTGCAAAGGAAGTATTTGCTCCAAGGAAGGGAGTGTATTGAAGCCAGAGGTCTCAGCGCCGATCACATCTCTGGCTCCCACATTTTCCCAGAGCTTCACACACAGATCGTGGAGGTTCGCGGAGCACTAGCCAGCCTCCCTGGATCACTCCGCACTCCAGAACTCAGTAGGGCTTAGGGACGAGGCCAGTCGTGAGCGGTTTTAGCTTTGGGACCCATGAGTCTGTGCAGTTACTCCTAAAACAGCTGGCTGGGTCCTTGTCTTGGAACACATGGGTGTGAACAGGCGGCTGTAATACACTCTGGGCGAGGAGAGTGTGTGCTGTGGGTCACGGCTGGGTGCGGCGTACCTGCTTTGCAAGTCCCAGGACATTTTGCTTTGCAAATTGCAATTGCAATGGCATTGCTTACTGGGGTTGACAACTCTGTCCGGAAGAAGCGTGCTCTGGGTGGCTGGGGGATTGATGGCCACCAGGAAGGGCCTGTTGGAACCCACCGTGGTCCACCGGGTCCTCCCTCCAGAGAACAAGCGACTCTTTTATTTTTAATTAATTAATCCTTTGAAAGAGTGAGCGAGCAGGGGAGAGGAGCAGGGGGAGAGAGAGAGAGAGAGAGAGAGAGAGAGAGAGAATCCTAAGCAGGCTCCACGCTCAGCCCGACCCGGAGCTCGATACCACGGCCCTGGGATCATGACCTGAGCCGAAATCAAGAGTCGGATGCTCAACCGACTGAGCCCCCAGGCGCCCTGAGGACGAGGGACTCTCGGTGCCCATGGCTGTAGCTGCTGCAGTGCCCTCCTCGGCCAGCTCAACCACAGCCTCGTGCATCTCCCTGGGGGCTGTGGAACATCCCACACCTGGGTGTCAGAGCGGGCTTCTGGTGGACAGTGGGGTGGCCGGGGAAGCCAGCCTGTGACCTGCGGGGGGTAGGGGAAGTGGCAGTAAGAGTCAGAGTGGTGGCAATAGCAGTCACTGATGGTCTCGTAGAGTAGATGCCCCCCCATCAGTTAGGTGCAGAGGCGGCGACAGTGACGTCGGGTAACGTGGCCCAGGCTGTGTGACTCTGAAGCGTCAATCCAAGAGTTGAGCTGACTCTGAAGCCAGCCTGGATAGCTGCGTGGTGGGAGGGAAGGTCCGAGAAGCTTGAGGGAGGAGAACAAGATGCGTGGAATCTGTAGGCATCCTCCCTCCACTCCCCCCCATTTCCCCATCCTTCCTCCTCCCCCACATTTCCCCAGTCCCCCATTTCCCCATCCTTCCCCCTCCCCCACATTTCCCATTCCCCCCATTTCCCCATCCTCCCCTCCCCCATTTCCCCCTCCCCCTCCCCCATTTCCCCATCCTCCCCCCTCCCCCACATTTCCCCATTCTCCCCATTTCCCCATACTCCCCTTCCCCCATTTCCCCCTCCTCCTCCCCCCATTTCCCCATCCTCCCCCTTCCCCCACAGTTCCCCATCTTCCCCTCTTCCCCACATTTCCCCGCCTCCTCCACATTTCCCCATCCTCCCCCCTCCCCCACATTTCCCCATCTTCCCTCTCCCCCACATTTCCCCATTCCCCCCATTTCCCCATCCTCCCCCCTCCTCCATTTCCCCATCCTCCCTTCCCCATATCCCCATCCTCCCCCCTCCCCCACATTTCCCTACTCCCCCCATTTCCCCATCCTCCCCTCCCCCATTTCCCCCTCCCCCTCCCCATTTCCCCATCCTTCCCCCTCCCGCACATTTCCCCATTCTCCCCATTTCCCCATCCTCCCCCTCCCCCATTTCCCCCTCCCCCTTTCCCCATCCTCCCCCCTCCCCCCATTTCCCCATCCTTCCCTCTCCCCCACATTTCCCCATTCCCCCCATTTCCCCATCCTCCCCACTCCCCCCATTTTCCCATCCTCCCCCTTCCCCCACAGTTCCCCATCTTCCCTTCTTCCCCACATTTCCCCGCCTCCTTCACATTTCCCCATCCTCCCCCCTCCCCCACATTTCCCCATCTTCCCTCTCCCCCACATTTCCCCATTCCCCCCCTTCCCCATCCTCCCCCCTCCCCCACATTTCCCCACTCCCCCCATTTCCCCATCCTCCCCCTTCCCCCACAGTTCCCCATCTTCCCCTCTTCCCCACATTTCCCCGCTTCCTCCACATTTCCCCATCCTCCCCCTTCCCCCACATTTCCCCATCTTCCCCTCTTCCCCACATTTCCCCGCTTCCTCCACATTTCCCCATCTTCCCCTCTTCCCCACATTTCCCCACTTCCTCCACATTTCCCCATCCTCCCCCTCCCCCACATTTCTCCACCCATAGATCTGTATAAAATGCTGGGCAAGCGTAAGCCTTTCACCAGTAGACAGATCATCCCACGTGCACGACTTCGCTGGACCATCGCCTCTTCAAACTCCAAGCACCATCTCGTTTCCAGACACCCCTTCTTTCCCCATCAGCCTCCCTGTCATTACTTCCTGTTCCTGCAGCTTGGAGGACAACAATCCTATCATACCAACGACTCTGGGTCATTATTTTCACATGGAATCACTTTGCCCGTGGTTCCCCCATCCCTGTAGGCAGGGCAGACTTTGACTCTGGTAGGATCCCGCAGTCCACCCCCTTTCGTCTGTGTCTGGACTCCCGAGATTCCCGGCAACCATGCACCTGCACAGGTCAGTGACGTGGGACCCAAGCCACCCTAATCACACCTACCAGAACCTGGAGATTCCCTGATGTCTCCTTGTCTCCCCCTCCCCAGACCTCTGGTTCATTTGCTTCCCCAAGATGGATTCAGTAGGGAACATTCCTCTCTGCAGCACAGGGGGAAGTAGGAGCCGTTTGAGGGGCGCTCCCTCACCTTTCCGCCAAGGTGCTTAGAGTCATGCTTTTGCCCTCTGTGTCTTCTCCCTAGAATGGCGTGCCACCCGTGGGTCCCAGGGCTCCCCCTCTTGTGCTTGGTGTCCCATCCAGCCCCCATTTCACCACGCACGACTAACTTCTTCTATTTTCTGTCTTCAAACTCGCATTCGGAATTTTCTTATTAAAACATGCTCAAGGAGCACCTGAGTGGCTCAGTTGACTGGACATCCAACTCTCGATTTCGGCTCAGGTCATGATCCCAGGATCCCAGGATCATGGGATCGAGCCCTGCCTTGAGCTCCAAGCTGACCATGGAGTCCTGTGTAAGTCTCTCTCCCTCTCTCCCTCTGCCCCTCACCCCTGCATTTGCTCTAATTAAAAAAAAAAAAACTTTTTTTTAAATTTTTTTTCAACGTTTATTTATTTTGGGGACAGAGAGAGACAGAGCATGAACGGGGGAGGGGCAGAGAGAGAGGGAGACACAGAATCGGAAACAGGTTCCAGGCTCTGAGCCATCAGCCCAGAGCCTGACGCGGGGCTCGAACTCACGGACCGCGAGATCATGACCTGGCTGAAGTCGGACGCTTAACCGACTGTGCCACCCAGGCGCCCCCCAAAAAAACTTTTAAAAAGGAAAAATAAGCATGCTCAAGACTCTCATTATTTAAAAAATGGAAAGACAATCCTCACGTTTTCTAAATGACTCTCAAGGTCCCCTCTTCCTTGCCTTTCGATGCCAAACAGCGGCGGAGCGATGTTGACGGTGTAGACTTCCCCCCCCCTCCCCCGACTGCTCGTCTGCCCAGCCCCCACCGCCACTTCCTGGTCTCACCCTCCCCCGTGGTTGTTCCTGCCAAAGTCGCCCGCGGACCAGTGTTGGGACGGTTCTAGAGGACGCTCTTCGCCCTGGGACTGCTCGGCCCGTTCCGTGCTGGCCATCCGTCTCTGCTGTGGCACCTTTATCCTTGGGCCTTCACGAGACCACCCTCCTTTGCGGCCTCCCTTGTGGTCTGCTTGATCCCTCAGACGTTGGCGTTCGGTTAAGGGCACCTCTGGGCTCTCGGCCCCGCGTGCGCTCCCTGAGATATCTGTCTCCGCTCACTGTCTCAGTCAACACGCCGACCGTGCCATCCGTCTCCTTCCCTCTTACCAAGCTCCAGATCTACACGGACGTCTCTTCTGACGTGACCCACGGGCACCTCCAGCTGCACGCGTCCGCATCTGAGCTCATCGCCTTCCTGCAGAAGAATGTTCTTTCTGTAATCCCGAGCGCCCAGAGCAGGGCATCGTTTCCAGCTTCCCGAGCTCCCGACCTAGCAACCTGGGTGTCAGCCTCGATCCTTTCCTGTCCTTTGCGCCATCAGCCACTAAGTCCTCGACATGGCACCTGCTGACATCTCTCCGGGCAGCCCCCGTTCTCTGCACGCTTCCCCAGGTCCGTAGCTCGGGCTACAACATCTGGCCATCCTGCTGCTCCTCTCCCGCCCCAGCCCGCCCCCAACCACGCATCCTCCCCTGTGCAGGCAGAGCGATGGCGCTGAGGCGTAACCTAGTCAGCGAGTCACCCGTTTGTGATAGGGCCTTGTTACCCACCACTCTTCGGACAGACTCCAAAAGCATTGTGGGTGACGTCAGTGAGATGGCCACATAAGATGCCCCTCGCTTGTATCTCTCTTTCGACAGCAAGACTTGGCCCCCTTCCGTGGACCGAATGCCCTTGGGGGGACTTTGGGGTCCTGCGCCATACCCTGAGGGGCCCGGGAGGCATCTCGCCCACCCGTGTGTCAGGTAACAGTCACGCCGACCTCGAGCCCTCTTGGCTGCGGTCTCGGAGTCCCTGGAGAGCGCTGACCTGGACCATCACCCACAGATGAGAGAGTCTTTGTGAACAGTCTAAGAGTCCAGTGGGAAAGCTCCAGAACATCCTTGGAGCAAAAAAGAAATCCCAGTTTGGATGCACCGGAGGCAGGAAGAGGGACGGTTTGACTCCTCTCCCAGGGCGGCACCGCTTGGTGCCTAGAGAGCCCTTGTCAGCCTGTGATTTCTCCCACGGGGCGAATGAGAGCTCAGGAGGGATCGCCTGGCTTCCCCACCTGCTGTCAAAGAGGCCAAAGTCCCATCTAGAGGACTGAGTCACAAGTGCGCAATCTGGGGGGAGAACAGTCAGGGCTTAGGATATGGGGCCTGCTCACCATCTCATCCCCTGGGTTCATTCATTCCCTGCTTCACTCCTCAGCCCTCCCCCCTGTCCCCTCCGCAGCTCTCCTCTTGGTCCTGGGGTGACAACTCAGGCCACTGTCCCTGCCCTTCTCTTCACAGTCCGTGGCACTCACTCTGGGGGGGGGGGGGGGCTCGTCCCCCTCAACGCTCCCTTGCCCATCCAGGGGACAGATCCTGACCGCTTGCTACGCCCCAGCCCAGATTTCTCTCCCAAACCTCTGAAGCGAATCCCTTGGCCGTCTCCTGCGAATCCACCCGTAACGTGACATCGGCTGTCATCACAGCCTGCGAACCGTCCCTGTTCTGTCTCTCTCTCCAGCCATGACCCACCTTTTGCCCTTGTCCCTTCAAAGCACCTGCCATGCCCAGCCCACACCCCTGTCCCAGGCCGCTAATCACTTCTCTGCACAGCAACCAGTGTCTGCGTTCTAGTGTGCAAACCTGCTCCCATCGGCTCCCTGTTTAAGCTCCTTTAAAGCTGTCTGCGGCTCTCAGAAACCATTCCAGAACCCTCGCTGAGCCGCCAGGCCCTCAGCAGTCCTGCCACAGCCCTCTCCCCTTAGAAGCCCCTCTGCTCACTGGTCCAAGCTGTCCCACAGCCTCCGGTTTCCTGAAAGTGCCTCCATCACCTTCCCCTGCCCAGAACACCCTCCTCTCTGTTCACTCAACCGCCTTCTACTCTTCCTCCGATTACAGCACAGGGGTCACCTCCTCCAGGAAGTCTTCTCTGACTTCCCTGAGTTCGGTGCTTTGCTCTTAGCTTCCAGAGCCTTGCTTCACCATCAGTCTTGCCCGGCAGATTCCAAGTCTGTGAGGGTCATCACTGTGAGAATCTTTTCTTCTTTGTTTATTTTATTTATTTTTTTTAATTTTAGATTGAAAGAGAGAGAGAGAGAGGGAGAGACCATGAGTTGGGGAGGGGCAGAGGGAGAGAGAGAGAGAATCTTTTTTTAAAATTTTTATTTTTTTAAGTTTATTTATTTATTTGGAGAGAGACAGAGAACGCATGGCCGGGGGAGGGGCAGAGAGAGAGAGAATCCCAAGCCGGCTCCACACTGCCAGCACAGAGCCTGACACGGGGCTTGAACTCACCAAACCGTGAGATCGCGACCCAAGCTGAAACCAAGAGTCGGACGCTTAACTGACTGAGCCACCCGGGCCCCCCATCACTGCGAGAATCTTCAAGGGCAGAATCTCTTTGTGGCTCGGAGCGGTCCTCTTGACATCTAGCAGGTTGGGATAATACCCCGCTGGCAATAATTCCTAGCCGTGTGGGCTTGGGGGAAATTACTGAGCCTCTCTGTTCCTCAGTTTCCTCATCTGTAAAATGGGGCTCAGAATCACCTATAGGTTTTAACTGCAGTTGTCCTTTTATGCCTCATTTGCTTGCTGAGGGTTTCATCTGTTGGAGAGGACTCAGGACTGGTGAGGCAGGCGAGGAACTCTGGCCGGGAACCTACAAAGCAGCTATTCTCCCTGGATTGGGCATGCTGGGGGAGCGCGGTGAAAGGAGGCATCCCGGAGGAGAGAAGGCCCGGGAGCCAGAGGTCCAGGGGCTATGCCAGATGTGGTCAGGGTTGGGGGTGGGGGTCCATGCGTAGACACATCTGGGCCCGGGGGAGGGAAAAAAAGCGAGACCGGAACCCGGGACAGGGGAGCCCACAGAAGAGGACCAGGCCGCAGGCTCTCCTCCCGTCCCGGGCCTGAGGTCCAGGTGGGCTTGGCCACGAGTGCCGCAAGCAGAGGGGCCCAGAGCCTGGGTGAGACTGAGCCCGGTGGAAGGTTCTGGAACTTGGCCCCTGGGCACAGGCAGCTGCAGGGCCGTGGAGTCAGGCAGATCAGGGTAGAAAGGCACAAGGAGAGAGTCCTGTCCGAGAAAGGTGGTTTATTGCTGTCTGGAGGCCTCAGAGCCTCCGATCAAAAAGTCCACAGGCTCCCTGTGCAGGTGGAAGCCACGAGGCAGAGTCACTGTCACCGTCTAAAGGATGAGCCAGGCAGGGCCTGGCATGTGGCTCCTTGGTGCGCAGAGGCCAGGCTGCGTCTGGAGGAGACCCGGGCGCCCGGCACCTCAGAGGGGGGGCCCTAGGCTTGATTGGGGTTGGCGACCTTGCCCCAAAAGAGGATGTCCTGGGTGTCTTTGCTGAGTACGGACAGCAGAAACGGTCTGTTGAAACTCACAGTGGTCAGTGGGCCAATTTTTCCAGACATCAACATAATTTTGCTTCCCGTGGCCGCCGCTGCTTCCGTGCCCACCTCGGTCACGTCGAGCACGGTCTTGTGGACCACCTGCGGGAACGCAAGACCGTCAGCCACCGCAGATGGGGTGGGCAAGAGGTGAACAGCCTGCTCGAGAGTCCCGAGGGGGCATCTACCCTGGCCTGTCATTGTGCTGCTCAGCCGGATCCGTTTGTTTGTTCCTCCCGACGATCCTGGCAGTGGTCTGGCACAGACCCAACGCACAGATGCACAAACTGAGGCTCAGGGTCATGGAGACGCAGAGGGAGGGCACCCTGATCTGAGTGCCTCTCTATCTGAGTCCAGGGACTGTGCTGCCCCCCAAAACCACTCCATATAATGTAGAGGGAGGGTCAAGGGTCATACGAGACATTTTTCTCGCAACCAACTTTCTGGCAGCTTCTCGGCCTTGAAGCAGCCGCCACAGACATCCCTGCAGACAGGAAGGGCCCCACTGGTTTTAGCACCTCTCCTGCTCCATCTGAAATGTCCTCGGGCCCCTTGGCGACTTTAGGTGTCATGGGGCTTCACATCCCTGGACCGCATGGGCCCCTCTGCACACGTCTCTCCATCACCGCACCCTTTGGAAAGTGGGGCGTGGAGGAGAGCGGAAGGCTCAGATGCCCCGCTTCATCTGGGGACCTTGTTTCCAGAAGCGTAGCACAAGGGTCCCTGTATTCTCCTTTCACACCCTTGGGGCATTTCCATCACCATTGCCCCGTGGCTGTGATTATCTAGTGCCTCTCCCCTCCTCTGCCGGGCACTGCACACTGGCCAAGAACCATCACCCCCATTTACAGATGAAAACTTGAGGGTTCCAGCACTGTAATCATTTGCCACTGTTGGCAGTAAAAGGTGGGGCACAGGGGGCGCCGGGGTGGCTCAGTCGGTTGAGCATCTGACTTCGGCTCAGGTCACGATCTCACGGTTCGTGAGTTCAAGCCCCGCCTTGGGCTCTGTGCTGACGGCTCGGAGCCCGGAGCCTGCTTCGGATGCTGTGTCTCCCTCTCTCTCTCTGCCCTGCCCCCGCTTGCACTCTGTCTCTCTCTGTCTCAAAAATAATATAAACATTAAAAAAACATTTTTTTTTAAAAGGTGGAGCACGGCTGGGGCGCCTGGGTGGCGCAGTCGGTTAAGCGTCCGACTTCAGCCAGGTCACGATCTCGCGGTCCGGGAGTTCGAGCCCCGCGTCGGGCTCTGGGCTGATGGCTCGGAGCCTGGAGCCTGTTTCCGATTCTGTGTCTCCCTCTCTCTCTGCCCCTCCCCCGTTCATGCTCTGTCTCTCTCTGTCCCCCAAAAAATAAATAAACGTTGAAAAAAAAATTAAAAAAAAAAAAAGGTGGAGCACGGGATGGGGTCCACCTCTCATTCCATCCCAGTGCTCCCCCACGCGTGGCTGCCATGTCATATTATATGGCAAGGGGAGGTGGGGACGGGCTTTCAACACGGTTGCAGCCCAGCTCTCCCGGGCTTGCGCAAATCCCGGGGAGGGGAGCCGGATAATGAGACATCCAGTGACTTATGCAAATTCAAGAGGACCCAAACGCCCACCCGGCCTTTACCATTCGAGCTCAGATATGGAGGATGAGTCACCTACAGTTTAAAATTTTTTTAACATTTATTTATTTTTGGGACAGAGAGAGACAGAGCATGAACGGGGGAGGGGCAGAGAGAGAGGGAGACACAGCATCGGAAACAGGCTCCAGGCTCTGAGCCATCAGCCCAGAGCCCGACGCGGGGCTCGAACTCCCAGACCGCGAGATCGTGACCTGGCTGAAGTCGGACGCTTCACCGACTGCGCCACCCAGGCGCCCCAGTCACCTACGGTTTAAAGACTCACCTGGGAAACTGCCAGGTTCCTCTCCCCCGTGATTCCCGACAGGTCGGCCTGGTTGGTGAAGACTTTCGTCACGCCCAGCTGGGGGAGTATGGCTTCCAGATTATAGCTGCTGGAGATGGAAAACTTGGGCAGGTACAGGTTGTCTATCCACCTGGGAAAAGAGAAAGTTTAAGGTGAACCTGCCTGACCCAATGCTCACCTTCTCCCGTCTCCCAGCGTGGTCTTCCCTGGTTTCCTTTCCAGCCACCTTGTTGGAAATAAGTACTCATTTCCTCAGTTTCTTCTTTTTTTAAGTTTATTTATGTATTTTGAGGGGGGAGGAGAGAGAGAGAGAGAGAGAGAGAGAGAATCCCAAGCAGGCTCCGCACTGTCAGGGCAGAGCCCAGCGCGGGGCTTGAACTCACGAACCGTGAGATTATGACGCGAGCCGAAATCCAGAGACGGACGCTTAACCGACTCGGCCACCCGGGCGCCCCTCTTTTCCTCAGTTTCTTGACCCCTTGTGCTGACTCTTCTTAATTCATTAATTATCCACGCACATCTGCGAGTGCCTACGTGTGCCAGGCAGGGGGCCAGGGCCGGGGCCGTGGCGGCACCCGTGCCTGCCCTGGTCCTCCCCCGCAAGCTTGCAGGACAGTGGGAAACACACGGTCTCCGACAGGGATTCCACAGAATGCTCCACGGGCACCAGGAAGGCTTCCTGTAGGAGGTGGCGTCAAGCCCGAGTCCTGAAGGGGAGGAAGGAGCTCGCTGGGTGGAGACGGGAGCAGGAGGCAGGTGGATGGACTTGTAGGAAGGCAGGACGGAGAGAGGATGCTTCACAGAGTGGAGGGAGGCCTTGGTGTTGGGGGTGAGCGGCCAGGGCTGGGGCTGGACATGAAGGGATTCTATTCGAGGGGATCCTGAAACGCGCAACCGAAGGCCCCCATCTTGGCTGTCTGGCGAGCTCCCCGAGGGCAGGGGCTTCTTCTGCTTCTGAGCGGAACTGGTGGGGAGTTCTGGGAGCAAAAGCTCCCCACCTTCACACTTCCCTCTGTCTGTTTACATCCCTCCAGGCTCTTGTCACCGCCTGTTTTTACAGTTGCCAGACGTGAGGAGGCTGCGTCTCCCATTGAACCTTGAGTCCCATGAGCAGGGAGGAGGATATCCATTCCACTCCAAATTCATTCATTCGTCCATCCAGGCATCCATTCATTGATTCACCCATTCCCAGCACCCATCATGGGCTGGGAATGTGCAGAGGCGTATATTTCCTCCGCGCTTTGTAAATTAGAGGCGTGTGATGAATATTCTACCCGTCGACACCCGATCATCAAGCCCCTGCCGTTTGCTGTTGGAGGAAGGAAGCGTTGCAACATGCAACGTGGGTGAGAGAGCGGGGTCCCTGTGTCGTGGGCCTTCCAGGGATCTGACCCGCGACTGCCGCCCCGTGTCCCCACCGCGGGGACCGGGCCCAGGACGCTCCTTGCCTTGCCTTGTCCCCTTGACTTTGGTCTTCCGCATTCCATGTCCCAGCCCGTCTCGACCCTCAGGTTGACCTGGCCCCTGACCACTTCTCACGCTTACTCCGGCACTGGGCTCCTAACAGGTCCTCCTGCCTCCATGCTTGTCCTCGACGGTCAGTTCTCCACTCAGCTTCCTGGGTGGTCTTTTCAAAACAGTACTCAGGTCACTCCCCCTTCGGCGCAGACCTTGCCATGACTCCGCATTGCACTCAGAGGAGGGAGAGTTGCGGTTTCCCCGGCGTCTGCATGGCCCTGCTTGACCAGAGCCATCCCGTGGGGCCCCCTGACTTCTCCTAACTCTCACTGCTCCAGCCTGTCTCGCCTCACCAATCCTCAGGCAGACCAGGCTTTGCACGGAGGCTCCGCACTGGCCGTTCCCTCTGCCAGGAATGCTTTTCCCTAACATACCCACAGGGCTCGGTCCCTCACGCCGGGTCATGCCGATGCTCAGATATCACCTGCTGGCGATCCTATGTCAAATCACTAACCACCTCCTGGTGGGTTCAGTGTTCCTAATCATTTTACCCTGCTCTATTCTCCACCCCCACACCTTCATTTCTTCAGGTCCAACATACTGAACAATTTACCTATTTAAAATTAGTGCCTGGCCCATCGTAGCTGCTCAATTAACCTATGCGATGGAGGAGTAAATGGGCCAAGGGCAAGGTAACCCCAAGCCCCACGTGTGCTGGGACCGGTTCTCCCCGCGCTGCAGCCCCGGCCGGGGACGTCAGGGGGGTCCCGCGCGCTGGGGACACGGGGAGTGGGGGAGAGCGACGGAGGAGGAGGGAGGGGCAGTCACCTCAGCCGCAGTGAGTGTCTCCACCCCCTCAGCGTCTCTGGTTGCAGCACGGCCTCCACGGCCTCCATCCTGCCCTGGTCGGGGAGAACAAAGAGCGCGCTGTCGTTGCTGGCGTACTGGAGCTCCACGACGGTGCAGGCCAGCCGCTCGTCCCGGAAGTAAGGCACCTCCACGTCCTCGAGGTCCATCATGGGCACCGTCACCCTCCTCCTCTTGCTCACGTGGAACTTCGCCTCGAACGTATTGTGGGGGTCGAAGGGCGTCTTCCATTTGGCTGAAGGTCAGAGGACTCCGTGAACACGGGGCTGCCGGGCCTCTACCCCTTCTCTGCCCGGGTTCCCCGGGGGCGCACCGCCAGGCACCCCACTGGCCTCTTAGGGGCGGCCCTGCCTGGGGGGGGGGGTGCCAAGCGGGCGGGCCGCCGGAGACGGGGGTGAGCCCCACAGGTCGGGACGGGGAAGGGGCCGTGGAACGAAGATCCGGTTCATTGTGGTGAGCGAGACACCTGCCGGAAGCCGGGACGAGCAGGTGCAAGAGAGACGGGGAGGGGTCAGGGAGAGAGGGGGGAGGGGCCCCGGAGCGCTGCCACCGGGGGAGGAATGGGAAACCCCTGACCCCCTGAAAGGGACGATGCTCGTAACCGCCAGTTGGCCACCCGGTCCTTGGCCTTGCCCGGAGGTCTGCGCACGCGCACAGCCTCGTCAAACGGGCTGAAAGGAGGGGCCAAGTGGGGACGTGAGGGCAGCGCGGAGGTCAGCCGAGGAGAGGGCACAGGTCTCTGTCCCCAGGAGGACTGGAGCACTCAGAAGGGTGGGTGGGAGCTCCTTTGCTGGGAAAGCGAGCCACCCCCTCCCCGCCCCCCCCCCCCCGGGGCCTGAGCTTCATTGATAGAGGCACCAGAGTGGGGGGTGGGGGGGAAGCCCACCGGCTGGCGTGTCCCTGGGAAGGAGAATTTGGAGGAGAAAATCCTTGGGCAGGCCAGGGTGGTAGGAGGGGAAAACACAGGAGGCACAAAGAACAGACAGGGCGCATCCGGCCCACATTCGTTTTATAGAGAAATCTGGTTCCGCGCCTTCACCTGCCGGGGCCGGGGACCCAGCCAGGGCCCCTCCTGCAGACTTGCCGTGTCTCCCCTCAGCTCTTGTCTCTCAGACACCTGATGGCTCCCTGCCTCCATGATCAGGCTTTGGGTCGCGTCTGTTTTTCGTCCCCATTGGGACTGCTGCTCCCCAAGGCTGACTCTGTTTGCACTCCGTCTCTCCCGAATCTATGGGCTGAGGTCTGTGTTTGCTGGGTTTCTACCCATGGGATGGGGCACTGGACCGACCAGAATCTGGGAAGGGGTCCCGGCTGGGATATTGCCCTCCCCCAAGGCGCTTCCCCAGAATGGCGACCCTGCTGGTACCACCCTCAAGATCATAGAGGATTGGGGGTGCCTGGGTGGCTCAGTCGGTTAAGCGGCCGGCTCTCATTTTCAGCTCGGGTCATGATCTCACGGTTCGTGAGGTCAAGCCCCGCGTCGGGCTCCACACTGACAGTGCAGAGCCTGCTTGGGATTCTCTCTCTCCCTCTCTCTCTGCCCCTCCCCTGCTCTGTGTCTCTCTGTCTCCCAAAATAAATACGTAAACTTAAAAGCTTATAGGGGAGCATAAGCTCCCCCGTTATTACAGAACCCTGGGTTGGCCAGGCTCCTGGCACACTGTCTTCCTGTGTTCATGGCCCCCAGACGGGCTGGGACTCCCAGAGGCTGAGTCCCTGGGCAGGACCCAGTCCAGGTCAGAACGGTCCCACTGGTGTGGCACTGGCAGAGGGCTTCTAGAGCATGTCCAAAGGCGTCTCTTCAGGGAAGAAGCTGAAGTTCCCACCCACCCAAGAGCGACTTGAAAGGGCAGCGCCTGCCTTCTGGTGAGCAGGCAAGTTTGACTCTGACTCAGTCCAAGGGTTACTGGGCCCGTCCCAGCGTCGTTTGGAAAACCTTAAGAGAAGACCATGCTTACAGGCAGGGAGGGACCTTGGTGCCGCGCCTCCTCCCCTCCGCCCACCCCGGACCAAGGGCACCTGCTGTGTGAGGGTTTCCCTAATAACACGGTTTGCTACACCAGGCCAGAGACGGCCCCGCCGGAGCAGAACTAACAGATCAGATCTGATCCGTTTCCTTCCACACCCCAAGCCGGGCACTCACCTTTAAGGAAGATGTAGTTCACCAGGACCATTGCTGTGTGCAGGTCAAGGTCCTTGACCAAGTCCACAATTTTCCCCTGGGTCCTATTCTTCACGAAGTCGTTGATAAGCTTCTCGGCGGCAGCCGAGTCCTGGAAGTCGGTGGAGAAGGCCTCGGAGGCGTAGAGCGCCCTGGCATCTTCCCTGAACTTCTTCAGCAGTTTCAGCCCCTCGCTGACAAATATGGCGTTGCCCACGCTCAGCTCTAGCTCGTCGCTGGGCCGGCTGAGGCTCTGCAGAAGGTGCCGGAAGCCCCGGTGGATTTCCGTGTCGGGGGTCTCCGTGAGGTTGAACTTGAGGCCTTCGAGGATCTCCGTGAGGGTGGTGCCGCGGGCCCCCAGGGAGAGGAAAGCCAAGGCGGTGGAGATGCTCAGCGGGGAGAAGATGACGTTCTTATTGGGGGTCTTTGAAACCAACCGCTTGTAGAGGCTGAAGGTGAAGGCGGTGTTGCTGGAGGCCAATCGGAGGCTGTCCAAGGGCGGCCCAGTGTGTTGCACCTCCTGGGTGGCTATCTCGGGGCCAAGCCTGCCCCCCAGGAGGCAGCGGACAGTGGGGCAGAGCCCAGCCACCAGGAGCCCCAAAGCCAAGAGGGGTGACATTCCAACTGCCCTCAACTCTGGAAAACAAAGCTCTTTTAAGTCTTGGGGGGCCCGATGGTGTCCCGACCGGCTCCCCCTGCCCCCCGTGTGGCCTGTGTTCTAGTCTCTGCCTCTGTTAGCTTTGTGAAGCTATGGAGGGGCCCGGCTCATAGCAGGTGCGCCTCCCCCCACACGCCACCCCCAACTCTGAAACTACCAGCTAAGCCAGAGCAACGATTCCACCGGGAGAAGGAATATGAAGGAAAGATCAGAGAGAGGCGGGGTTCAAAGCCGGTGACCACAGCGAGCAGGATTATGTTTGCTCAGTCCCAGAGTCCAGAGGAGAAAGGGGCAGCTTCTGAGACAGGGAGGGGGGCCGGGGAGGGGAGGAGAGGGAGGGGCGGCCGAGGAGGGGGTTGAACCCCTTTCCATCCAGAGGCCCGGAAACACCTTCAGACAAGCACCAGGGGCCGTGGCAGTTGAATCGCCTCAACACTTTGTTTACCCTTCGGCTGCTGCAACCGTTTCTTTGGAAGCGTTAAACAGCCCAACCCCTACCCCCCCCCTTCCCAAATTATTTCTGGAGAAAAAGAACTTTGTTTGGGCAAGTTAGCAGGCTGGCTCTGTTTCTGAGCAGCCCGTCCTCTCGGCTGCTGGACAGACACAGCCTGCCTGTCTGTCTGGCCGGGGACGCTGGAGGGGAGAGGAGACACGAAACAGCTCCCACCGAGACCGCGTGGCCTCTGCCCGGAGGGACCCCGTACAACAGTTCTGTCTGCGCCATGCGGTGAGGGCAGTGCCCTGTGCCAGACAAGGGGAGGCCCCTCGGGCCCCTCGGCGGAGTTGGGGCCCTGTCGGTCCCCTGTATGGGGGTGCCCAGCTGGCTAGAGTCAGAATCCAAGCGTATTGGAGGCAGAAAGGGCCACAGAAGCCCTCGTGGTACCCTTTGCAGGGGTGAAGACCCAGACCCAGAGAGAGGACTTGTCTTCAGAGGGCGTGGCATGCGGGGCCAGCGCCAGAGCCGTCCCTGGCTCCCTCCTGGCTCCCTCCCGCCTCCCAGGCTCCAGGCCAACGCCTAGAGCCACCCTAGAAAAGTGGGTTCCTTTGCTCCCAGCACGCACAGCGTCACGGATTACCTGCCTCTGAGCTGGATGTAGTCGGCGGATCCCAAAGCCACCCGCCCGGAGTGCTGGGTTTTCGTGGGTGCTGACACATTTATCCCTGCAGAGAACTCCTCCCCTCTCTTGGGAAATGTTGGCAGGGACACCCAACTGTTCCGTTTTGGAGTGGGATGGCCAAAGAATCATTTCTGGTAACCTGGGTTTATTAGGTCTACTGGAATAATCCAGTTATGGGAATGGTTCCTAACTTGTTCCTTTAAAAAAATAATAATAACACCCCCCCACACACACACACCACAAAAAACAACTTTCCTTTTTCACTGTTATCTTTTACGAAATATTCGTTGAGGAACATGTGAAAACCCAGAAAATACACAGAAGGGCATGGGAAAATACTCCCCCCCCCCCAAATTTCATCGCCCCGCTAACACTGTGCTGTATTTCTTTTATAAGGTCACTTTTCTTGGATAGGTGTAGGCATGTGATGTGAATCTTCATGTGCAAACTCAGATGTATATTTTTAAATGCAACACCCCGGGCGCCTGGGTGGCTCAGTCGGTTAAGCACCCGGTTCTTGATTTCGGCTCAGGTCGTGATGTCATGGTTCGGGGGTTCAAGCCCCGCGTCGGGCTCTGCACCGACAGCACGGAGCCTACTTGGGATCCTCTCTCTCTGTCCCTCCCCTGTTTGTGCTCTCTCTCTCTCTCTCAAAATAAATAAATAAACTTAAAGAAATGCAACACTCTTTTCTTGCTGGTAGATTGATTTGCGTTTTGAGGCACCCCTCCCCCACTCACAGATCGGGGGTGTTGGTCTGAGGACCCCGAGTGCGGGGGAGCACGTCCGTCTTTGGCAAGCTCCTCTTCATCCTGGGGTTCTGCCACCGAGAGCTGTTGGCATCTCGTGGTCTCCTCGGATCTCTCTCGAACCCCAGGCCTTTCTTGGGCTCGTGAGAAAACCTTCCCCTTGATCCCTCATGGTCCCAACCCTCCCTCCATGACAACCTCTGACAGACTATAGGGTTCCACGGAGCACGGTTGGGAAACCACGGGCTTACCGGTAAGGGTGCGGCTTTGGCGAGCCGTGAACCCGAGTCCTGAATGTAACCTCGCCAGCTGCGTGGCCTCAGGCAAGTGGGAATCCCTCAGGCTTAACCTCTGTGTCTCTAAAACGCTGAGAGCAGCATCTTCCTGACAGGGTGACATCAAGGGTAAGTGTCATGACATCGAGTGTCAGCTCCTTTAGGACCAGATTGTACCATGCTGTGCCCTGCTGGCCGTGAAGCACTGAGGTCGCTAAGAGTTCCGGCCCCATCGTCCCTGAGATGGTGACCTAGTGCCCTCTTAGGTTCCAAACACTTGCAGAACTGAATACATATTTTATTTTATTTTTTAATTTTTTTGAGGTTTATTTATTTTTGAGACAGAGGGAGACAGAGCACGAGCAGGGGAGGGGCAGAGAGAGAGAGGGAGACGCAGAATCCGAAGCCGGCTCCGGGCTCCGAGCCGTCAGCACAGAGCCCGACGCGGGGCTCGAACTCACGAACCGCGAGATCATGACCTGAGCCGAAGTCAGATAGGCCTAACTGACCAAACTACCCAGGCGCCCCTGTCCCTTTATCATGTTGAGTGTTGTCACTAAACCCTGGTCCAGAGAGGCGGATTTGGGGGAGAGGAAAAATTCTAGCATTTAATCTTGTGACTTGCCCAAGGACCCCTAGCTGTTAAGTGGTGCAGCTAGCAGAGGTTGGGCAAAACCACTCCAATGCCAGATCCAGCCCCTCTCTGCCTTCCCATGCTCCAAAAAAGAGAGAGAGAGAGAGAGAAAAAAAAGGGGAGCATTTCCATCCTTGAACATAGGAGGGAAGATGCCAATCACGGGAGACTAATTCTCACACGGGTGCTGGGGCCACTATTTTTAGAAGGCATCGCCTGTCTCTGGATCCGTGTCGGGAAGGCGGCCTCCTTTATGTGGGGCGGGGTCCCAGCTGGATGGGAGCTCTGTCCCTGTCTGTCACCACCTCCCACCTGTGGCCGCGGATGGGCATGTTTTTCGGACTTGAAATGGACCCTAGGGGGTCAGGGCCAAGGTCTCCAGGAGGCTACTTCCCAGGTTCAGGAAACCTGCAGGTACAGAGCAGAGACAGGCAGAGGCCAGAAGTGGTGCTAAGCTTTGGGGCCTGCACGGCTGTGCCTGTGGCACCTGCCTCCAAGGGGAAGATGTGGAAGTTGTATGTCGAGTGCTCAGCCCCAACGCTGGGGCTGGCGGGTGCTCCCTCTGTGGGACAGTCACCCTTCCCGTCCCCGCCACAAGCCGTCGGGACGGGATCGACTTGGGTCTTGCAGGCTCGGCCATTCTGATGCTGTTTACTGCCTTCTATAGTTACAGCCTTCGCAGCGTTGCTTCTGATTCCTGCCTTGGTGCAGGCGGTTAAAGAAAACCGTAGGAAAAAGAGTTGTGTCCCCACTTGGGCCGGGATTGCAGACGGAAAAGAGTATACTTCTGGGGCTCAACGGGCGCCGGGGCGGATGGCGGGAATCCGAGGGTGTCCCACCTCCGCAGAGCAGGGAGGGACCGATGCCAGTTCCTTCCAGCAGAGAGTCTCTTCCTGGAGGCTGGAGAGGCGGCGCTCCCGGGAAGGTCCCCGCTCGGCCAGGCCCCTCTGGCGTCACGGCTCTGTCA
Organism: Felis catus; assembly: GCF_018350175.1. Classification (NCBI taxonomy): domain Eukaryota; kingdom Metazoa; phylum Chordata; class Mammalia; order Carnivora; family Felidae; genus Felis; species Felis catus. The sequence continues at coordinate 137,230,110 of NC_058373.1, read as the reverse complement.
CCACGTACTGGCTGGGTGACTCTGGGCTAGTTACTTCACCTCTCTGAACCTCCTTAAGTTGGTCATAGCTCCGGAAAGAATTCGCAGGAGGAACAAATGGAATACTGGCTCCCGTCCAAGCCGCAGAGCGGGTCCTGCCTTCTCCCTTCCAGGCGGAGGGGCCCCTGCTCTTGGCTGGAAAAGTACACACAGATGTCCTGCTGCTGCTCTCTGTCTGTGTTGGCGCTGACCCGGTCCTGTGCGGCTGGGGAGATGCTGGCTGCAGATCTCAGGCCCCTTTGCAAAATCCCTTCGGCACCACCGCCCTGGCTGTGCCCCCGCGAGTCCCCAGGCGCCCGCGGGGGTATTTGGCAGAGTAGGGAGAATGCCCGCCTCTGCTCTGCGAGCTGCTTGGTCATCTAATGCCCCTCCTGTCCCTTTGACGAGGGAGCCGCTTGCCATCATCGGCTCGCATTCCGGCCAGGCCCTCCCCGTGACGGGTGGCGGCTGAGAATTCCTGGTGAACAAGGACTCTGACGTCAGAGCAGCCCGGGCCCCGACTTACCACCCACACCCGTGATGCACACCAACCTTTCCGAGCCGCACACTCTCCCTCCCCCCCCCCACCCCCTCCGTGGCGAGTGGGGCAGGAAGGCCCTTCTCACGCACCTGTTCACTGTTTCCTGTCGGTCAGTCCTGCGCTTTTTATTAAGATGCCTCCATGAGAGCAGTTCCTCTGCCCGATTCTGGGGTCACAATACTCTGGTCACCCTAAAGATGTGTCCTCAAATCCTCTGATAACACTCCCTTCGAGAGCCAGAGTTTAATTACCCGGCCCTTGTGTCGGACTGGGGGAGTGACTTACTTATTTGTAACACCGAGAATGCGGCAGAGGGGGGAGGGTGTCGTTTCTGACAATGGGTCATAAAAAGACAGCGGCTTCTGTCTTGCATGCTCCGTCAGTCTGTCTGTGTCTCTCACATCCCCCACCCCACCCCCCCACCCCCCGCCACCATGGGATGCCGTGTCTATGCAGCCCTGCAAACAGATCCACTCCGAAGAGCAGAGAATGAATCCGGACGTCCAGCTCCAGCCCCTGTCCGGCCTTCAGGAACGGCAGCCCCTGGCCCGGGGCCGGACCACGAGCTCAGGAGGGACCGTGAGCCGGAACCTTCCAGCTCGGCCTCTCCCAGATTTCTGACCCTTAGAAACTGGGAGGTAGTACGTGGTTGTTCCCGGCCGTGAACTTTTAGGGTGATTTGCTATGCAGCCAAGATGAACCCCAGTCCACATCCTCGACCCACTGAGCTCTTAGGATCCAGGGAAGAGAGAGCAAACAGGGAAATCCGAATATTATATAAGGGAGCAGTTTCAGCTTCACGCTCCAGCCTGTGGCACAGGGCTGGTGCCCCAGTTAGCGGGAGTTCCTTCTCTCTCCCTATTTTCAGGTAAACGTACCCATTCCTCCTTGGCCCACAGAGGCCCAGGCGCCCACACACGCCTCCTGGGAAGGTTGGAGTACTCTATTTTCCATCTGAGGAGACTGAGGCACAGAGCGATGGAGTAGGTTCCAGGTCGCAGGGAGCCCACACTCCTGCCCTCTCCGAGACACCGAGCGCCCGTCCTGGCTGGCCCTGGCGGTACACCGACCCCAGCCTCCAGGCTTTGGCCGTGCTCTGTGCCAGCCCGTGGACAGGTCCGGGCATTCGATCTGGAAGACACGGCTGGCGGCCCGGCGGTGATAGGTTTCTGATTTCAGCGTCAAGGGCTGTGAAGGTGGCTGCAGGCTGCAGAGCTCCGTGGCTGAGGGGAGGCCCTCGCGCGCCCCCCCCCCCCCCCGCTTGCTCCCATGCCCCCCTCGGGCGGCCTTGTCTGGCCTCAGGCCCTCTCCCGGGCCACAGGGACATTCCATTCCCCTGGCAGGGGGTTGTCCGCCGGCCTGTTTCAGTCGCGTCCCTCACCTCGCACCTCTCACCTGGGGTGCCGTGGCTCTTTCCAAGTTTCCAGAGATTTCCGGTGAGCAGAATGCGGACACCAGTGCCTGCTTGGCGTCTCTCCTTAGTGACGTCTCACACGGATCACACCCTAAAAGGACCCCCCCCGCCCCGTCCCCGCCTCCCCACAGTCTTCCCACGTCCCAGTACAAGGGGCCTCTAGCTCCCCCGCTCAGCCAGGACCTGGGGCCATCCCCGTCCCCTCTTTCAGTCCCCTCCCCTGCTCTCTCTCTCTCTCTCTCTCTCTCTTAAATAAATAAATAAATAAACATTATAAAAAAGAATATGAGTCATTCAGGGCCCTCTCCTGCTTGGAGCCCTGCTGGCCTCCTTGTGGCCTCCCTGGTGCAGAAGCCCCCATGTGGTCTGGCCCTGCCCACCTCGCGGCTGGGACAGCAGACAGCGGGGGCCCGAAGCTCACTCCTGGAACACAGCTGTCCCTGCAGAACCCACAGCCCCCAGCTTGTACCAGAAGAAGGGAGGGTTTCGGCTTCCTTTACAAACAAGGGAACCTCCCAGAACGTTCTGTCTCGGGCTCCAGTCTGATGCAATCATGGGTGAGTCCGCACCTTTGTTACACTTCTGCCTGCACGTCGTGTGGCAAGAGGCCTCCCCTGGTCCTTCCTGGTGGAACCGACCCTCCTCTGACTCACCCAGATGTGTCCCCGCGCCTCTTCCCCTGCTATCCCTGCGACTGTCACTTCTCCCATCTCTGCCGTGAGACCGTTGGCTTCTGGCCAGTGGGGACGCACTTGCTGCTGGCTCCCTACAGATAGAGCTGAGAGTGAGCAAGCAAAAATGCCTCCAATCCCTCTGGGGCATACTTATCCTAAAAAGTGATTTATTACCTGGGGTTCTTATTAATCAGGGCATCCTGGATGTTATCAGCAGCCCCGCCTGCAGGGCGTGTAAAGGGGTGTCCCACCCAAGGAACAGAGAAGTCTCCGGCAGTGACCTGAGGACTTGCAGAGGCACAGAATCCTGTGGAACCAGCTGGCCATCCCCTCATTCATTCATCCGACGAGAGTCCACTCCGGGCCAAGCCCCGTGCCAGGCACTGGAGTGTAGAAATGATTCAGGGCCCTCACGGACCTCGTGGTCTATAAAGAGACCCAAACACACCGAAAGACAGTACCTGTATGGTGTGGAAGCTGTTAGAAGGAGGCATGGGGAGCTGGGATTCCAGGGCCGGGCTCGGGGGGCATCCGGAATGCTCCCCAGACAGGGACCTCTGGGCAGAATCCTGCAGAAGTGTTCTTCGAGCCGTTAGATGCCCAGCCCCAAACATTTCGATTCCTTGGGTGGAATCAGGAATATGAACTTTCAACCAGCTCCCCAAGTTATGTTTGAGAAACGCTTCTGCAGGGTCAAAGCTGCCTCCCTTGCCTGATTTGCTTCTAGCCTTCAAACAGCCTGGCCCCCGGGTGTCATTACAATCGTTTCCTCTGTGCAAGAGAGGCGTGGCCTTGCTGCGTGGGCCTTGCTTGCCCACGACCACCTTGCTCGGCACTTGTGGGAGCAGAGGCTCGGACCCACATGTCCCGACCCACCTCTCATACTCCTTCACCCCCCACTGCCCCCCTCCAGATCCACCTCCCCACCCCGGCCTGGGGCCCTTACCATCTGGGAAGGAATGAGACACGTGATCAAATCCACAGATGGTACCCGGCAGCCTCTGTGGGAGGCTGAGGGAGGAGCAGGGTCTCAGAGAAAAGACTCTGGGGGACCCCCACCCCCGACCCCCAGGCATAACCGTGAATGCTCAGCTCTCAGCATAATGGCGTTGGATCAGCCACTGCGCAGCCACCGCTCTCCAGCAGGCTGGGTGTGCACGTGCATGCGTGTGCACACGTGTGTGTTTGCGTGTGCGGACGTGTGCACAGACGGGTGTAGGTAGGAGTGTCTCCTTATCTGTACTCCGTGTGTCTCCGTGGAAAATCACGCTGGATTCTCCGAAGGGGTCCAAGGACCTGGAATTGGGGGTCTGTAGCTGTTGCTAACTTAGTGCCGCCTCCCTCCCACCTCGTTGCTTGTGGAAAGGTGGGAGATGGTCTGTTTCGGGGTGCGGTTCCGCGGAAAAGTGGAGAAGGGCACTGATGTCACCTGTTCGCCATCCCCAGTCCCTTGCAGCAGGTGACTCTCTGACTTTCTGTTAACTGAGATGAAACTTGCAGAGGGTGGAGAGCAGTGTCAGGCATGCGGCAGATGGCTTCCATGTGCTACCTGGTATTATCCCTGTCCCCCCCTCTCCGCCCCCCCCCCCCCCCCGCCGCCAGCACCTTGCACAGGGACACGGGTGTTGGTGGAGGCGCGAGACTCAGCTCTGTGAACAGGACACACTCTCCCACCTCTGGGTTGTTGTTCATAGTCCTTGCCACTTCCATCCTGCTTCTCCCTCGGATCTCGGCTTCGAGGCCACCACCTCGGAGCTCCCTCCGGACCCCCGGCTGCAGAAGGTCTCCCCAGCTGTCTCTCTAGGCGCCCGTTCTCTTCCGTAAGTGGCCTCCTGCTTCTGTCTTTACAACCCCGATCCCATTCCTATCCCTTCATCTTCTTTTCTTTTCTCGCTTCTTTCCTCTTTTCTCTTCTCTTTTCTTTGACTTTTTTCCTTTGCTTTTTTGTCACATTTTTCTAAAGAAAACAACTTTTTACGTTGAAATGACTTGAGATGCATGGAAAAGGTGTAAAAACGGTGCAGAGAGTTCCGGTGACAGAATCGTCTTGTGTAACCATGGCGTAGTCATCGACGCGAAGACGTGAACGTCGGTATGGTGCAGGTTTATTTGCATCTCACCAGTTTTTCCACTAATGCCCTTTTTTCTCTTCCCGGATCCCGTCCAGGAAACCGCATTACATGTAATTTCCACGTCTCCTCAGTCTCCCCTGGGCTGTGACAGTTCCCCGGGTGTCTCCGGCGGCTCGGGCTGCTGCTCAGAAGACCACAGACGGCGGCTTGTAAACAACAGAAATGTACTTCTCACACTTCTGGAGTCTGGAGGTCTGAGATCAGGGCCAGCGTGGTCAGATGAGAACCCTCTTCCCGGTCACAGGCTTCTGGGCGTGCCGTCCCACCGGAAGGAGTGAGGGAGCTCTCTGCGGTGTCTCTTATAAGGGCACAAACTGCTGGTCGCCTAGGTGGCTCAGTCAGTTAAGCATCTGACTCTTGATTTGGCTCACGGTTCATGGGATCGGACCCCGGGTGGGTCTCTGTGTTGGCAGTATGGAGCCTGCTTGGGATTCTCTCTCTCTTTCTCTCTCTCTCTCTCTCTCTGCCCCTTCCCATCTCTCTCTCATGCTCTCTCTCTCTCAAAGTAGATAAATAGATAAATAAACTTTAAAAATATACGTGTATATACAAATGCCATTCATGGGGGCTCCACCCTCATGATCTAATCACCTCCCAAGGGCCCCACCTTCAACCCCATCCAGTTGGGGGTTAGGGTTTTGACCACTTAGGGTAACGGGCGTCAGATCTCTCCACTGACCATGACTCCCCATCCCTCCCTGGGCTCTGTTTGTAGAAGCAAGTCGCTCAATCAAGCTCAGGTTCCTTCGCACCTAACACCAACGAACATGCATTGTTTACTCTTCTTTCCTATTTTATTCTTTGTTATTTTTTTTTATTTTATTGCCTGTCCACACAAGAATGGAGCCCCACCAGGGCAGGGACTTTTGTGGTGTTCTTCGCTTATTTGCAACACCCCGGACGGTTCCAGATACACAATGGGCATTCAGTAAACACCTGTGGACGAACAAATTGTCCTCGCCAGTTTACAATCCTATTTATCTGGTTGTGTACCTGGTTATGGCCAGAGCCCGCGTCTGCTGGATGCACCGCTGTGCCCTTGTACGGCTTCCATGCCCGAGTCCCCTTCAGCACCCACAAACAATGGCCTTTGGGTGAAAGAGCTAAGTAAGCGAGAATGGGATGGGCAGGGCTGCTCACTGGGTGGGAAGTGTTTCCTCTTGGAGCCCAAGGTCATTTTTCTGGTCTGAGTCTCTACAGAAGAGGTGGGGGAAGGAGTCCTCGGCTTAGCATGGTCTTCCACGTTCTGGTGGCAGGGGGGTCGCAAGGGGGAGGTCCCGAGAGTCCATGTGGCCGGAGGGGGGGGAATAAAAGTGCGTTGCCAAGAGCAAGACTGACTTGGCAATAGCTGCAGGAACTCAAAGGTAAGCGACTGTCACGGGGTACGTTGTGTCCCCCGCCAAGTTCATTTGTTGAGCTAGGCCCCAGCACCTCAGAATGTGGCTGTACTTGGAGGAAGGCCCTTTCAAGAGGGGACTGAGTTAAAGTGAGGTCGGTAGGGTGGGCTCCGATCCAGTCTGACCGGTGGAGGCCGCGAGACGGAGGAGGAGGTTAGTACACCGCGAGGGAGGACCATGTGAGGGCACAAAGAGAGGAGGCCATCTGCGAGCCCAGCCAAGGAGAGGGGCCTCAGGAGGAACCCGGATCTCAGACTCCAGCCTCCAGGACTGTGAGAACATTAATTTCTGCTGTTAAGCTGCCCTGGTCGTGGTACTTCGTTACGACGGCCCTGGCAGCCTAACACAGTGGCTAAGAAAGAGGGTCCCGAGGAGGACGGTCATGCCTGCTGCATGTGAGGTCCCGCAGACCCATTCATCCCCTTAGTTCACCAGACAGGATGGACGAAGCCAAGAGAAGAAAGGGCGGGCGGGGCTCCGGGGGCGCAGGTGTATGGGTGCGCGCGCGCCCCCTAGAGGGCTGAGTGGGGGCTTGCGCTTACCTGCCGGTGGGAGCCTGAGGGACACAAGGGGTTCAGGGGGCGCTCAGGGTGTGGCCCGGGTATTCAAACGACCCTGAAATCGGAACGAGAGAGAACAGGCACCAGCCTGGTGGTCCGGGTCCCTGGGGCACTGGTGGCGGCACTGGTGGCGACCGAAGTCCCGCGGTTCCCACACTCTGCAGCTCGCTCAACACCATTCCCCAGCCCTTCCCTCTGCTGGAGTCCCACCCCTGCGCCCAGCCTGCCGTCTGTTGCAGACCTACTTACTCCTCCAGACCAGCTCTGCACCACCTGTTCGGAGAGAGCTTTCCTGACCTCCCCCCCCCCTTACTCTGTCTCTCTCTGTCTCCCAGCTGCCATATCATTTGTTCAACGATCCCAGGATCGCAAGACAAATGGACTTACGTGGCCCGCAATGACGGTCAGTTGGGAGCTTCAGCAGTGACAGGCAGCGGCCCCAGAGCCCATCCCAACCTCACACACAGTACCTGTTTGGTGGCCATGTGCCCAGTGACCTTTAGACAACGCTGGACCTTGGCCTTACACTCATCAGCCAGGCAGGGCCTACCCTGACCTTGGACTGGCAGGGCAGACAGTGAGAGAAACGTCTGCCGGGGCAGAAAATGCATTTTGCAAGGGATAGGCACACAGGAGCGGGCGTGACCCCACGAGGAGGCCCAATCCTAAAGCGCTGTCCTGAGTTCGAAACACAGAGGCAGGTGAGCGCTCTGGGGCCAGCTGCAGCCATCTGTCCCGCCATAAGCCAACACCTGTGCCATCCAGGTCCCAGAGCCTGAGCTTCTCACCGTCCTGGGTCTCGGGGCAAACCTTATGTCCCGTCTACGAAATGGGTGCCCTGATACGCTGTGCAGGGCTGTCCAGGGATTCAGGAGCTCACACAGATGCAAAGTGTCCCCAGGGGCTAGTGTCTCCATTCCAGAGTTACTTCCGTCGGACATCCAGTGTTTGCAAAATGCTTTATTGTTATTGCTGACACTAAAACGCACTCTCAGTCACCAGTATCTTCAACTGATCCCTCTAGTATTTGCAACAGGCCTCCGTCCTCCCGCCCCCAGCCGACTCCAGGAGGTTGTGACTGAAGCCACAGGATGGTTTTGGTGCTGTGATGGGCCATTTCCACTGGCTTTTCTTCAATGACAAGTAGCACTTGAACGTCTTAAAATCCACCGTGACTGGCACGGAACACCCCAGCCTCCTTATATGGTGTCAAGGAGCCTTCAGCCCTTGAGCTGACCTTGCGTTGTGTATATGGGGGAAATAGAGGCCCAGAGAGGGACACTATTAGCCTTATGTCCCACAGCTGGTTAGCTGGGACAGAAGCCCCATTCCGGACTCCCATTTCAGTGTTCTTTCCAGCAGATAAATGCAACCACGCACGGGAAGCATGATGGATTTTAAACCGTGATGAGGTGATAGCCCGTATTACTAGCAGGTGGAGGACTGGGCTTGGAAATACGTTTCTTGGTAGAGATGTGAACCGCAGCAATCCCACAGAGCTTTGCGGCACCGGGCTGGGCGTCAGGTGCCTGGGCTGTGGGCGCCTCTCTATCGCTAACATGCTGTGTGACCTTGGGCAAGTCAACCAGCCTCTCTGGGCCTCAGTGCTAGACTCCGCTGATGAAGGGCGAGGGCAAGACCGAACGTTCTTCTTCAAGGCACCCCCACGCCTTGCGGTTGTGTGAGAAGAAGCAAATCATCAGCATATCAGTGCTATTATCGTTATTACTTGTAAAAACTTCAGTAGTCAAGGAAACGGAACCTGTGTGGATCAGCTCCCAGCGGATAGATGCCACAGAGCCTTCACCTGCCACCACGGAGGCCTGTGGCCTTTCAGGGGAAACACCCACCTCAGGGGTGGGCCACTTTGCCAAGGAAGAGAATGTTCGTGAAGTTCTCTACAATGAGCATGATAAAGGGCCTGTTGAGGATGACCTTGGGAGAGCTAACTGGGGCCGACCTGAACATGAAGACGGTCTCTGTGGCTGCAGCCGCTTTGGTCCCCGACTCGTCCACCTCCACCACGGCCTTGTGCACCATCTGCGGAGGAGACATCGGGTGTCACCGAGCCACCGGGGCTGGAAGATACCATCACGGGAGCCCGCAGAGCTTCTGCCTGTGGCGTCACCGTCAGAGTCTCCGTGCGGCTGCGCCCCAAAGCAGGCAGCACACGGGACGATTGTGTGGCTAGGATCTGTGCCTGGCGGTGACTGCACATTGGGCCTCCAATTTTATGTAGAGAAAAGAGGCTCAGAGAGGTCACGCAATTGTTGGAGGTCACACAGCTAGTGAGTGAAGGAGGTAGCACCTGATTCTTAGTTTTGATGGCTTCATTGGGGGGCTCCTTCCCCTAAGACCCATTGCAAACAGGATAAGACACAAAGGGTACCTTTGCTTCTTGAAGGGAAGAGAGGAGAGTGAAAGAGAGAGGGAAAATATGGAATGGAATGGAATGGAATGGAATGGGAGGGGTGGAGTGGAGTAGAAAGGAATAGAATAGAATAGAATAGAATAGAATAGAATAGAACAGAAATCTCTGAAAACAGGGGCTCAGGAGGTTCTGAGCTCACCTCAGACACCTGGATGTTGGAGTGGTTGGTGATGCCAGTCAGGTCAGCATGGGAGGTGAAGACGTCATTGATGCCCAGCTTGGGGAGGACTTTCTCCAGCTGGTAGGAGCCCTCAATGGAGAGCTTGGGAAGGTAGAGCTCAAGCTGCCTGGAAAGAGGAGAGGAACTTTCCTAGACTCTTCCAGAGCATCGGCTCACTGAGCTCATATCCCCGCCATCTCCCCTCGGCTTCATAATGACCCTTCAGCCCCCCATCTAGAGCCCCCCCCACTCTGCACTGGGACCTGGGCTGCCCCCAGAGTTCCCCGCCCACTCCGATGGCACCCTCGGGACACAGGGCATCCTGCCCTGCTCCCCCCAGCCCTGCCAGGGCCCCGGAGGCTAAGACTTCACGTTGTTTCCCTGGGCTTTGAGGCAGCCCCTGGGCTGGGAGGAGTCCTTCCCACTCCCCCCCGTGTCTCTGTGGCCATGTGCAGGGTCAGGCTGGCCCCACGTCATCTGAGGAATACCTCTTTGTGGACATCTTGAGCCACGTCCTCAATGTCTTCTCATTCAGTCCATTCTCCAGCCGCCCCATCCTGCCCTGGCTGGGGAGAACGAACAGGGCGGTGGCGTCCCCTTGGTAGGGAACCCCCACCACCCGGCAGGAGAGGCTCCGGTCCAGGAAGTAGTAATACAGGTCTTTGTGCTTCATCATGGGCACCTGCACCACCGTCTCCGAAGTCACGTGGAAGTCCTGCTTATGAGTGTTTTTGTGGTCGAAGCTCGTCTCCCACTTAGCTAAATATTAACATGGAAAAAAGGGAGCAATTCTCAGCCACAGATGAAAAACACAGAGACAGCAAACGCCTCCCTCGAACAGACCTCACCCTCCTCGGCGAAGTCTCCTCGGTGGCGGTGACCGCCGAACCCTGGGGAAAGAAAGGCTCGCCTTTCTAGAACTTTGGAGACATGCCTGAACTTTCTGTAGGGCTTTTCCTTCTGCGTGTGCAGAGCCAGGAGGCTGGTTTCCATGTCTTCGGAGGCCCTCAACCGCTAAGGTTGTTTGTTTGATTCTCTGATGTTACTCGAGGTCAAACATCCAAGGGAAGAGGGTAAAAAATATGGACGTCTGACAAAGTGACACTCTGTCTGGCTGAGTTTTTCTGTTCTCCGCTCTTTTCCCGTTTGTGGATTTTGATCTAAGTGTGGGAGGGAGGTTTGTAAGGTTCCTGGAAATACATGATTCTTCCTACTGAGAAGCCTTCACGCATAGTTACTGCTCTGTCTGATTCCTGCACTCTTGCGTCAACGGGATACAAGTAGTTGCTTCCATCTTCTTCATAGTCATCAAATACGGAACCCACCCCGGTGCCCCACTCGGCCTCTGTCACACCTGTCCCCTGCAGCCTGGTGTCATAGACAGAGCCCTGCACTAGGGGACAAGAAATCTTGGAATCCCAGCTGGGTGTTCGCCATCCGTGCTCATCGGAAGAGGGGAGGTGTTTAACAGGGTAACTAGTTTCCTCTTTCCTCTCTCCCTCCCCTCCCCTCCTCTACCCACTCCTGCCTTCCCACCCTCAGCCAGACCCCATACAGGCACCGAGGGGCTCAGCGTGTAGAAGGAGAAGCAGACGTGAGCACCGAGTGGGGGAGGGGTGTCCCCGAGAAATGTCAGGGAGGGACCAGCTGTTATGGAAGCGGGGAGAAGACTCTCCAAAGGGACAGGTGCTTGTTGAGAGATTTCTCCGGCCGAGGGAATGGCCCCGAGGAGGACGCTCCCCAAGGGAAGGTATTCCAAGCCCCCCCAAGACCCACGGTCCTGCCCTCAATAGCAGTATGGTGGCCACGGCGATCTCATGCTTTAGAACCCATGTGGATGTTATGGACCAGGGCCCATGGACAGGACCCAGCACTTCCTCAGCGGAGGAAACAGCGGCCTGGTGTAGCTGACATCACCTTACACCATAAAAAGATGCTTGGCTTCCCCTCTCCTGCTTGTTGGCCTCACTCTGTCAGCAGGCGCCAGAAGGGACTAAATCTACGCCCACTCCTGTATGTGCGGGAACGGGGTGCTCTCTTGACCAAAGCAGCAGAAAAGAGAGAGTTGAGGCTCGAGCGCAGGGGTCTTACCTTTAAAGAAAATGTAATTCACCATAACCATGACCTCAGTGCTATCCAGGTCCTTAACTAAGTCCACAATCTTGCCTTCAGTTTGTTTTGACACGTAGTCGTTGATCTGCTTCTGGGCCCCTGCGGGGTCCCCAAAGTGGGCGGGGAAAGTGTCTGCCAGGTACAGAGTCCTCACGGCACTCAGGAAGGCGTCCTGGACGGGCACCGTGGGGCTGATGAACAGAGCGTTGCCAAGGTTCAGCCGGAGGCCCTTTCTGGGCCGGGCGAGCTCCCCCAGCAGCTGGCGGAAGGAGTTGTGGAGCCCCTGCTCCGAGCCCGCCTGGGGACCGAGGCCCAGGCCTTCTAGAATCTGTGCCTTCGTGTCGGACCGGGCCCCCAGGGACAGCATGGCCAGGGACGCGGAGATGCTTAGAGGGGAGAAGAAGATGTTCTGGTCGGGGGCAGCTGTAGCCAAGGCCCGGTAGAGGTCGAAGGCAAAGTCCCCGCTCATGGGGGCCACCGTGCTGACCACGGGAGCCTCCTTGACCCTCTTCTTTGTCTCCCGGGAGCCGTGGCGGTGCAGGGTGGCCCCGGGCGGGCTGAGGAACATCAGGCAGAAGAGGAGGCAGAGCGGCATTGTGGCTGAGCCCCGTCCTGAAAGGGAAAGTGGGAAGGTGTCCTCGGAGAGGAGACCGGGGGAGGCGGGTAAGGCCGGTACCCCAGAGATGTCACCACCCAGCGCACAGCATCCATGGAGACGATGAGCCCGTGAGGTTGGGAGCGAGGGTTTAAGAAGAGCCACAGGGGCTCGAGGGCAGAGACCGGGGGATGTGAGGGCCTCATGGCGGGAGAGGAAGGAGAAGGCGGAGGGTGCAGCCCCGAGGTGGGGGCTGGCCACTGGGGCGAGAATGCTCTCATCCGCACCAGGGTGCGCGTTACGGGGAGGGGGGGACGTGGGGCTGGACGGCGTTCCTTGTTCTGCCTGATCAGCATCTCTGAGAGGGCCACGGCAAGAGACGCCTGCTTCCAAAGTGGCCTGTGACTGTCACTCCAATCCCCTGGGGGTAGCATTTGCAAGGCCTCATGGTCCTTCCGTGAACTCAGACCAACTACGCCCCACGGACCCCTCAGAACTGCTGGATTTATCCCTGTTTGCTCAGCAAATGGACATCGAACATCATGGCCGGCAGGGGCCAGGCTCCAGAGGCTCATTCGTGACCACTCGGATGCCAATCAGCCCCTTTTCTCCTTCCCCCCCGGGGGTTGCTCTAGGACCCTGCGGCCAGCCTTGCTCCTCATCAGAGCCCCTCCCCCGCTCCCTCCACCCCACCCCCCTGTGAGGAAATCCTGCCCTCTTAATGTGAGCACCCAGACTCCCCCCCTATTCTGTGATGGCCGAATTGTGTTCCCCACACTCCTGGGTTGAGGTCTTAACCCCCAGCACCTCAGGACGTGACTGTATTTGGGGAAAGTGCCTTTAAACAGGTAATTAAGTCAAAATGATGTCTGTGGCCGGGCCTTGATCCCATCTGACTGGGGTCCGATGAGAAGAAGAGATGGGAACACAGCTTCACACGCACACGCACGGAGGGAAGGCCGCGGGAGGACACAGGGAGGACACCGCCATCTGCAAGTCGAGGAGACGGGCCTCAGAAGGAACCAGCCTCTCCGGCACCTTGACCTGACTTCGGGCCTCCAGGCAGTGAGACAGGAACCTTCTGTTCTGTGGTGCTTTGTTGTGGCGGCCCAGCCGACACCTATCTCCTTCCTTCCGTCCCCCAGACGAGGACGCCCTCGTTTCTTGTGTCTCCTCCGCCCCCTACGTGGGCCCTGGCGGGTCTTCAGTCCCTCCTCCCCCTTTCCTCCCTCTGGTCCATCTACCTAGACCCCTCCTCTCCAACCAGGAGTGCTTCCTGTGCCCCAGAGGCCTCCCGAAGCCCCCTGTGTTCATAGTCCCCTGCAGCCCAGCCTCCTGGGCTCAAGTCTCAGCCCGGCTGCTTCTTGTGAGTGTGGTTTGGAGCAAGTCACCTACGGCCCCGTGCCACTGTCCCTCACCTGTACAATGGAGGTGATGACGTGAACCCGTGTCGGCCGTGGCTGGGGGCTTTAAGGACTCGACATGCCTGAAGTGTCGCAGCAGGGCCCCGCGCGGACCTGGTGCAGTAGAGTGCGAGCTGTGGCTGTGGCAGCTTCCAGCCACCCCCCCACCAGAGGTCCCCATTTCCTCTGCTGTGCGCGTGGGGTACGCGCCCCCAACGCTCTCGCGCCGGCCTGCCTGACCGCTGACGGCAGCCTTCCTCCGGGGTGAGAACTCCCTCCAGCTGGGTCTTCTCCCCCCTTGGACACCATGTCATCAGGTCCCCAGCCTCAGGGCCCTGCCGGAGTCCCGTGACCCACGCAAACCCAACCCCCAAAGGGCCCCAAACATCTGCATTGGACATCGCGTGCAAAGTGGCCTGCTGAGGTGGTGGCCGGGGCGCCGGTGAGCTTGGGCCAGGCGGACCTGGGCGGCCGTTGTCTTTGAGCGAAGCCCAGCGACTTGAGCAGGCCGCGCTCGCCAACCCTGGCCTCCAAATTGCCCCTGAGCTCATAAAGGAACCCCTTTTAGAATGTTCCGTCCGCGGAAGCTGCGGCCACCCAGGACCAAAGAGAGCAGCCTTTGGTTCCTCGACCAGAGCCATTCTGCAGATGGGTAATCTTAAGCCCAGAGAGCTTGAGTCACTGGCTGATAGTGGCAAAGCGTGGGCCCAGACCCGGTGCTGATGCTCAAGGCCGATGCTCTAAACCGCCACACCATTTGGTTTCCCCACATCCCTGCCCCCCCCCCCTTCTGTGTCACAGCCTCTCTGTGTCACAGTCCTTGTCTTCCCGGCCTCAGCAGCCACCACTATAGCTGCTAATCTGCAGATAATTAAGAAACAGGGTCCGGGCTTCCCAGGCTGACACTCCCTTATTGTTTACACGCTGAGAATGCCAGTCTTTCAAGGACACGGGTGGTTTAATCTCGGGGCCCTTTAAAACAGTCTGTTCTGCAGCACAATATGATCCCTCCTGCAAAGTGTTAGAACCATCACCGTAGCGAGATCCTGGTGGACAAGATACGCAGCTCTCCTCCCCCTTATTATCAAAGATTAACCCCGAGCTCATGATCACCCTAAAAGAAAGGCCTTCAAAGAATAGTTGCAGGCACAGAGGGAGTTTCCTGCTTGGGTGGGGCCTAGAGGCAGTTGACTCCCGCAGGAGAGTTCTGGCCTCCTGTCCCTCAGCCTGCCTGGTGGCCTTGGACCAGTCGCATCCCCTCTCTGGGCCTCAGTTTCTTTACAAACAACTCAAGGTCTGTCAGTTGCTGTGGCCGGTAACCCTTCTTCCCTCCACTGCCCCCCACGAACACCAGAGGTCTAGGCCTGATGGGCCAGAGCCCACAGAGTCTCCCTGGGGAGTGGGGTCTCTCTGGAGGGGACCCCAGCCTCACTCACTCTCCTCCAGGCTGCTGGTGGGGACCTAGAAACCTCTCTCCATTTGGGCCCGCTCTTATCTTTTGTTAAAGCCAGTATTTAGAAAGGCCACTCTACAAATATCACTACATTCAACCGTCAACAAAAGTGAACATTATGGGCACCGTTTCACAGATGACTAAACTGAGGCTTAGCAAAATGGACTAGCTCGTGCCAGCCGGTGAGTGATGATGGAACCAGGATTCGAATCCAGATTCCTGTGTCTGGTGGATCCACTGCCTCTTGTCTTCCTTTCGTGGCTCTAAGAAGTAACAGCTCTCGGGGGCGCCTGGGTGGCTCGGTCGGTTAAGCGTCCGACTTCGGCTCAGGTCACGATCTCACGGTCCGTGAGTTCGAGCCCCGCATGAGGCTCTGGGCTGACGGCTCAGAGCCTGGAGCCTGTTTCAGATTCTGTGTCTCCCTCTCTCTGACCCTCCCCTGTTCATGCTCTGTCTCTCTCTGTCTCAAAAATAAATAAACGTTAAAAAAAAATTAAAAAAAAAAAAAAAAAGTAACAGCTCTCCTCTTCTCCTGTAGCTCATGGTGAGTTTCCCGGGGTCTCTCGCACGCCGTTCACCTGTATTAGCTCATTTCTACGCCTCCACAGCAACACGGAGTCGGTATCATTCTCATCATTGGTACAGAAGAGGAAACAGAGGGTCAGAGAGATCGCTTCCGAGAAAGTGGAGGCCTCGGGGTGCTCATTTCATGTTTCTTACGTTTAAGCCCAGGCTGTGCCATCCCGCTGCTGGGCCTCTGGTGGAAATGACAGAGTTGACAGAGTTTCATGCCAACCTGGACCCGGGGGTGAGTCTGCCTCGGGTCCTGGGAGCCTGGCTCTTGGGAGACCAGCTCTCAGCCGGGAGACCGGAGCCGGGCCTGGCCGACCCCCTCCTGATGCCAGTGTTTCTGCAGAAATGCCCCACGGGTCCGAGGGAGGGGGGCAGATCAATCAAGTCCATCTGGCATCCCGGGCCAAAGTGACTTGAGCCGGCTGGGGAGGGCAGGGGGTGGGCGGGTGCTGAGGAAGTCCTCCCATGGAGCCCACCGTCCAGGGATTCGAAATCTGTTGCATTTACTCCAAAGGTTAGGCAACAAAGTCCTACCGGGTCAACTTTGGACTCTGCGGTGGGAGGTGTGGCTGAGGAGGTCTGTCCGCTGAAAAGGGAGATGTACGACTGAGGGCCCAGGCAGGGAGGGAAAGACAAAACCCCAGGCTCCCCTGGATGCTTAAGGACCGGACGCCGGGGAGCTTCCTGGGAGCAGTGACCTAGGGAACTTTCTTCACCTCCCTCCCCGTCCCCAGACCACCTGCAAGGCTTGTCGGTTTCTAGCTCCAGAACGGGTCTCACGCCTGCCTGCCTCTCCCAGTTTTCCCTGCCACGTCCTTATAGAAAACCTTCCGCCTTTCACCCCGACCACCCCACACCTCCTCCTGCCCCCAGACCCATTCTACACACGGCATCTGAAGGATTCTCCCTCAGTCCCCGACTGGGTCTCAGCGCCCTGCCGCCTAGGGGTGCCATTGCCAGCCTCCGTGTGTGGGGCAGGACCTAGCCGATCCGTGCGATCACGACCGGGCCCCGTGTGGTCTGGTTCCACCCGGCTCTCCCCAGCCTCAGCCTGATCTGCTCTGTCCTTGCTCACGTGTGTCCTCCGGGTACAGTTCTCAGCTCAGTAGACAAGCCCCGTCACAGTCCTGAGCCTTTGCACGCCGTGCTGTCCCCTGGAACCCTCTGTCAGCCTCCCTGACCACGGCCAGCTTCTCCCTGGGCCTCAGGCCCCTGCTTGAATGCCACTTCTGGGTGATGCCGTGGCCCTGCCTGGCCCTCCCTCTGCAGTAGCATTCTCTTATCACGGCCCCTCCGTTTCACTCACTGCTCCATCAGCGATGGAAATGCAACCCCACATCGTGCCTTCTTGTGTCCCGGCCTCTCTCCCCGACTCGAACATGCGCTCCTAACAGACAGGACCCGCATCGACACCTGCTCTCACCGTGAGATTGGCAGTCAGCGATGGTGCTCAGACACCTTTGTGGAAGGAATGAATGAATGAATGAAGTCCTTCCCTGTGGCTCAGAGGTTTTAGAACACACGCTGGATGCGGAGCTGGGCTGGGCACCCAGGGCTGAGCCCTCCTGGCCCCAGGGCTAACTCTGCCAGGTGACCTTGAACACCTCCCACCCTGCTGTTCACCTTCTGTTTCCTTTTTCTTTTTTTAAGACCATCTTCCTGAGGCGCGACTGCCATACGAGAAGCCACTCCTATTTACCCTGCACACCTGCGAAACCACCGTCACCACAAACACCCACCACGTCCTGACCCCCCACCCCCCGCCCCACCCACCACCTTATTCTTCATGCTGCGGCTTCTTGATCAGTGAACGGGGACGTTGGTCAGGGGTGCATCGTCCCCTTTTATGGTTACATCTCTTGCCAAGGGCCCCGTCCTTAGAAACACTGAAAATCACACTCCTTTTGTGTCTACGTGTTGCCTATTTCACCAACAGCCAAACGGCGTCTGGCCCTCGAGGAGCCACTGTGGTCATTCTGGGAGGCAGCCCTCCGGGCAGGGTGGCCCCAACTGGGGGAAACAGGCAAACGGGTACGTGATCGCTTCTCGTGATTGCTAAAGGTCCGAGATTGCAGGCACAGAAAACAAGAGAGACAAGCGACGGCCTCCGGGGAACCCGCCTGTGTGCCACATACCCTGTCCCCACTATGTCATTTCTGAGTTTGTCTGCCTCGGCGCTGTTGGCATTAGAGGCCGGGGTATTCTTTGTCGTGGGGGCTGTCCCGTGCCCTGTAAGGGGTTTAGCAGCGCCCCCGGCCTCTACTCTACTTGCTAGATGCCAACACAGCCCTCTCTCCTGTTGTGCCAACTAAACATGTGTCCAGATGTTGCCAGACGTGCCCTGGGGACAAAGGCACTCCCGGGTGAGAGCTACCGTATCACTGGACCCTCATGGTCGCCACGCAGAAGATGTGATCATTTGCATCTCACCTACAAGGAAACTGAGGCGCAGCCAGATTTAGAGTCGTGCCCGAGTTCACACAGCTGGGAGAGGGGCACACAGGCCCTGGCTCCTTCCCCCCGCCACTGGGGGAATTTTCCTGTTCACTCTGGGACAGCACCAGAGCTTTGAAGCCCTCCAAATCCCATAACCCTAGCCTCCTGTCCTCGCCGTTCCACGCACACCCTCACGCCCCCGGGCCCTCTGTCTGCCCACGGCATCTGTACTCACCCTGTCCCATGGCCGAGCGTGCACACGGCGCAGGTGACAGTCCCTCACATTCAGTGTAAAGCAGAGAGCCTATGGGGCAGGAACCAGCATTTGTCGCTGACCACAGTCGGGCTCTGACTCCGCCCCCCCTTGGCCCAGCCCTGTCCTGTCCCGTGGGTATTCTAGCCAACAGGCAGGCTGCAGGGACAGCCACCTGAGCTCTGACCCGGGCTCGCTTCCCCACCGGCCCCACACAGACCCCCGTTTGCTTGCAGTGGCACAGGGTCCCCAGGGGAGCGACCCGCTGCTGGCATTCCAGACACAGGGAAAGGGACACCCTCTGGCAAACATCCCTTTCTCCGGGCTGATTCCTCTGTCTCCTGCAGCCACTTAGCTCTACATCGGGGGGAGTGTGGTGTGAGCCTAAGGTCCCCACAGTCCCCCACGTGCTTGCCGGATTCCTGGGCAGTGTTTACCAGATCCGTCCAACGGTGAGAGTCTGGTGGGACCCAGAGGGGCTGACCATGTCACAACGGTCCCCTCTCTGCACTAACAACTGCATCGAGGCTCGAAAAGATGAGTGGACTTTTCAGAATCAAGCATCAAATTAGGGACAAAGTGGGTCCGAGGGCCCAGGTCGCCAACTTCAAAGTCAGGGCTCTTACAAAAGGGCCGTATCTAGGATTTCCGTGGGCTCATCTGGACTGCCCTTTTCGACCTTGAAACTGGGGCTCTGAAACACAGCCCCACCCTTTCAAGAGCATTTCCAAGATGCTGGGGCAGGTGCTGGCTCAACCCTTATTTCATTCCCAAGGTCCCCATGGCTGCGGTTTCCTAATACCGAAGAGTCCCGGGTATGGCCACCACCCAGAAGTTTTGTGGGTGAACTGGGGTGTGGAGCTGGCAGAGGAGACAGGGTGGCGGGGGTGGGAGGGGGCAGGTATCGCCTAGGGACGCCATCTTGGTGTTCGGCAAGCAAGGGTCCCTCTACAACCTCTGTGACCAGGAGGGGACTGAGCTTGGCCTCAATCTGGAGATAAACACAGTCACTACCAGACGTCAAGCACTTTCTTTGGGCTCAGCACCTTCCCCACGTGCAGGAAGGTGGGTACCAGCACCCCCATCAAATCACTGAGGAGACAGAAGCAGAGAGAGGTTAGGCAATCAGCCCACAGGCACACAGCTAAGGAGAAGCGTTAGCAAGGGGGAAGCTTGGTGTCGTCTGTCCCTAGGCCATGTGACCTAGCGAAAGTCTTTCCTTTCATAACCTAGAGATTCCTAAACTATGTTCTGCAGGGTGGGAATCATGTGAACACCTGTGCCGGGATGGATACCGTGTCCCGCAAAGACATCCCCGTCCTGATACCCAGGACCTGTGAATGTCGCCTCCTGTGACTAAAGGGACTTTGAAATGGGGTGGGGTGGGGAGGAGACTGTCACAGATTACCCAGGTGGGCCCTAACTGCAATCACAGGGGTCCAGAATCAGAAGGCGGCGACGTGATCACGGAAACAGGAGAGAAGGCTGCGACGTGGGGCCATGGGCCAGGGACCCTCAGAAGAAAGCCCTGCTGACTTCTCGATGTTGACCCAGCAAGACCCATTTTGGACCTCCAGAACTGTCAGCGAATAAATGCTTGTCATTTTAAGCCACTAAATTTGTAATAATTGATTACAGCAGCGACAGGATCCTGGTACAACCCATACCCCCAAATGGGCTCCAGCTGGAAGCATTGGGGAAAGATGGGGTTAACCAAGACAGGAAGGACTTCTCCAGCTGCTCATAGACACGTCCCATGTATCGCTTTCTAAGCCTATATTGTAAGGAATCTCTTGAGAATCTGGGGAAAGTCTGTGGCAGCCCCTGATTCTCCTTGCCACTCGGGAAGGGGGCAGAGGCCGGGTAAGTTCCGAAGAGAAAGGTTTGGGGGGGACGCTGGTCTCAGGGCACGATGCCCCGTGCGTTAGCCTGCTAATTAGGCTGCCATAACAAAATACCATAGACTGGGAGCTTCAACGGCACACATTTATTTTCTCCCTTTTCTGGAGGCTCAAAGTCCAAGATCAAGGTGACATCCCATGCGGTTGCTGGCGAGATCTCCCTTCCTGGCTTGCAAATGGCACCTTCTCACCTTGTGCTCACATGGGCTCTTTGTGCATAAGAGGGAGACAGGTGGTTCTGGTGTCTCTGCCTCTTCTTGTAAGGACATCATTCCTGTGAGATTAAGACCCAACCTGTATGACCTCATGGAACTTTAATTAACTTCCCTAAAGGCCCCATAGTCACATTGGGGGTTAGGGCTTCAACATGTGAATTTGGGGGGGGGCACACTTAAGTTCATAACAGCCACAGTGAGAGGGTAGAAGGGGCCAGTGACCAGAATATGGGAATTTAAAGACCCGTGTTGTTGGTGATACATTTATTTTTTGACTAACACCAAAAGTGACAGAGAACGCCATCCCCAACAGGTGAGTTTCACGCAGGGCAGAGGTGGGTTCTGCTCGGCCCAGCCCGCTGAGTGTAACAATGTTGAGGAGAAATGTCTTTCAATAAACAGGAGCCTTGGGGTGCCTGGGTGGCTCAGTCAGTTAAGCGGCCAACTTTGGCTCAGGTCACGATCTCACAGCCCGTGGGTTCGGGCCCCGCGTTGGGCTCTGTGCTGATGGCTCAGAGCCTGGAGCCTGCTTTGGATTCTGTGACTCCCTCTCTCTCTTCTCCTCCCTTGCTCATGTTCTGTCTCTCTGTCTCTCAAAAAATAATAAATAAACATTAAAAAAATAAGAAAAAATAAATAAATGGGGGTCTTTACTGACCTACCCTCCTGGACCCCAACACTGTCAGCCCACTTTACCAGTTCAGGTGACCCGCCGGCTCTGGCTGTGACTGTGTTCTAGAGGATAGGAGAGGACAGGGTTGTGACAAAAGATGAAATGTGATAGTAGTTAACAGTCGTGGAGTGCCAGAGGTGTGTGCTTTACGTGTAGTAACTCATCCAGTGCTCAAGATGGGCTTCTGCGTTAGGTAATGTCTCCATTATACAGGTAGGGGAACTGAGGCTCAGAATAGCCTATGTCGGGAACGTTTGGCTGGCTCAGTGGGTTAAGTGTCTGACTCTTGATTTTGGCTCAGGTGATGATCTCATGGTTTGTGGGTTCGAGCCCCACATCGGGCTCTGTGCTGACAGCTCGGAGCCTGGAGCCTGCTTGGGATTCTCTCTCCTTCTCTCTCTGCCCCTTCCCTGCTTGTGCTCTTGTTGTCTCAAAATAGATAAACTTAAAAAACATTTAAATAAATTAAAAAAAAAGAATAGCCCATGTCACGTACTGTTATGGGTTAAACTGTGCCCCCCCCCAAATTGAAATCCTAACCACCCCCCACCACAGAAGCTGACCTTTTTTAAATATATGCTCACTGCATATAATTAGTTAAGATGAAATCAGGCTGAAGTAGAGAGGACCCTTAATCCCATATGACCAGTGTCCTTATAAAAAGGGGAGGGGCGCCTGGGTGGCTCAGTCAGTTAAGCATCCGACTTTGGCTCAGGTCATAATCTCGTGGTTCATGGGTTCGAGCCCTGCTTAGGGCTCTGTGCTGACAGCTCAGAGCCTGGAGCCTGCTTCGGATTCTGTGTCTCCCTCGCTCTCTGCCCCTCCCCCGCTCTCTCTGTCTCTCTCAAAAATAAATAAACATTTTTTGAAAAATAAAATAAAATAAAATAAAATAAAATAAAATAAAAATGGGAAATGTGGACACAGACACAGCCACAGAGAGAATGCTACAGTTTGCCAGCAAACCACCAGAAGCTAGGAGGGAGGCCCGGAACATTCTCCCTCACGGCCCTCAGAAAAGACAACCCTCCCAACACCTTGATCTCAGACTTTCAGCCTCCGGACTGTGGGATGATACATTTCTGTTGGTTAAACCGCTCAGTGGGTGGTGCTTTGTTCTTCCGGCCCCAACAAACTAACACACTCAGTCACGGGTGGCGGTCAGGTTCGAACCCAGGCATTCCGGCTCCAAAGTCTAGGTTTTGTACGTGCGTGTTCTGTGGCCTCTTGATAAGTCCTGGAAACACGTGTCCCCGTGCCCTCCTCACTGCAGGTGCTCAGAGCATGGGAGCTATTGGCCTTAAATCACCGCTTCTCAGAAAAGGACTCCCCCGCCTTCCCAGGCAGCCAGGGATGGGGTTGGCGCCTTCCTGCCACAGCGGGTCAGAGCCGGGGGTCCCAGGTCTGCATCTTCAGGGCATCCCGTGTCCATTCTCCGCTCTCTGCTGCTACAGCGGCTGTGGGGTCTGTGCCCATTTACGGGTGGGGTGTGGAATCTGAGAGCCAGACAGGTGACGTGCCCGCCCCACAGCACAGGGCTGGTGGGAAAGCTGGGACCGCACCCCTCCAAGCTCCAGTCCAGATCTCACGCGCCTCCTCTGCCCCTGGGGAGATGCCCCAGTTCCCGGGCCAGTGGCCAATCCCCGCTTCATGACTATTTGTTGAATGACAGAGCGAATAACCAAAAGAACCCATGTTGCATCTCCCAAGGGGTGTCACGAGGGCTACACAGATCAGGGACCCCATAGGAGGGCAGCAAAGGAGACGAGAAGGAGGCCCAGGCACCGCTCTGGGGGCGGAGGGGGGATTAGGTGTCCTGCATGGAGTCTTTTTATGTATCGGTTTAAGGTTCCAAAAGGGCATTTCGAAATCTGAGGAGTTGGAATAATAAATATTTACCCAATCAATTCCAGGGATGTGTCAGGGGGTGGTGATGCAGAGCAAACAGCTTGGGGACCTTGCTCAGGGCATAGCCTTTTTCATTCATTCATTCATTCATTCATTCCCCAAATATCATTTGAGCCTCAGCCACATGCCAGACCATACGATCAGCTCTGGGGCCAGGCTCTGGGGTAAGTGCAGGAAATTCAGGATGAACAGGGCCCTGCCTCCAAGATGTTCTGTCTAATCGAGGCCAGGGGAGCAGAGATGAGTCAGCCAACCACATTTGATGGGAGAATGGCCATCTGCCTTGCAGAGGGCGTGAGGCATTTGTAGGAGGTTCTGGAAGATTCTCAGAGATGAGGGAGGGGGAGCTCTGGGCCATGGGGGCCTACAGGAGCAAAGGCCCAGGGTGCAAACTATGGACAACCTGGGGAAACAGCAAGTTTCCTTGGCTCAAGTCACTAGGCACATGAGTGCAGGAGGAGGGACCGAGGCAGGAAAGGCAGAGGGGGGAAGAAGAGCAGGTAGGAGACTTTGAGCCTTAGTTTGAAGGCAATAGGGAGCCACTGAGTGCTCCTGAGTCGGGGAGGGGCAGGCTTCATCAGAATATGGCGGCGTCCCTCTCAAGGCTGATCTGAGGGCGACCGCTCCCCTTCCCTCCCCTTCATCCCACTGAGCCTCCCCCTTCGCACACCACCCAGGGAGCACCGGCCCCAGTAACCCCAGGCCTCGGGCTTCCCTCATCTGAGGGGCTTCAATCCGCCCACCCACCTGCTTCTATAGGGGCAGAGTTGGGAGTGTCAGGCTGGGCCGGGCTTCATTTCTTGCCTGACTATTAAAAAACAGAATTCAACTTCCCGACAGGTGCAGGGGGACATGGGCCAATATCTTCAGTAACATGCGTGCCTTTCAGCCAATCAACCCAAGGGATGGATGGGAGGGTCTACATTCCTCCCGGCAGTGGGGGGCCCGGGGTCTTGCAACATTTCCGGGTCCCTGTCCACGTAGCTCGGGGCTGGTGTGACAGGCACCTCATTTGGGATCTTTCTTTTATCAGGGTTGTCCTGGGGCTGTCCTGTCCAGCCCAGGGCTGTATTTGAGAGGTGAGGGGGAGAGAACCCCGAAGTCTTCCCTTCCCACCTTCTCTCGCTTCCTTTTGCAACGGCTTCCTCCACCATAAAGAAGCGGTCTGTCTCTTGCTCTGAGTATTGGTTTCCTGGTTTCCCACAACGAGCCTATTCTGTCCTTGTAGCATTATTTGGGCCAGGGACCACATCATACAAACCCTGCAATGTTGCGGCCCTTGATCAATCATCAGTGCTGGAGGTGGCCCTCAGCCTGTCTCTTCAGTCACCAGTGGCACCCTCCTGCCTCCGACGCACTGGCCGACAAGAAAATCCACAGGGCCCTGCCTAGGGAAGTGCATCTACCCCAAATCACCGAGGTTTGGGACCAACACATCCAGGTTCTGTCGGCCCCCCTCCTCCTGGGGGAGGGAGAGAGGTTGATTCTCTAAGGCTCTGGATGGACCCTGCTCAGAGAATTCAGCCCACACACCACGGATGTCTGAGCTGGACCACCTGGGTCAGCCCGTATTACCCAGCTGGGGAAACTGAGACCCAAGAAGGGAAGCATTTGGTGGAAGCCCTGGAGCACATCAGTAGAAGATGGAGATAGCGACACAGGCGCCCGGGCTCCAATCGCACACTCTGTCTTCTTCTTCAGTGCGTCCGTGACCATGGCCATTGATCCTGGGGGACTGGGCACATCTCCACAGACAAAGGAGGGGGCAGTGCCTTTTGCCCCCAGGTGGCTACCCGCCTTGCTGGGCTTTCCTCATTAGGTCCCTGTGGCAGCCGCCTTGACTGGTGTTCTCCCAGCCGAGGCCCTCCCGAGCCCCCGCTCTGAAACCAGGCGCCCACCCTGCCCAGGACGGCTGGCTGCCCACATTGCTTCTCCCTTGCATACACTGGAACTTGGAACATCTCACTCCCATGTCTGGGACCAGATATGCCAGGGCCATGCAGGGCAAACCCTGAAGGGATGGAAAACGAGGATGCGTTTATTGAGTATCTACTACGTGCAAGGCACCAAACCAGGTTCCTCATAGCCATCGTTTTGTTTAATCCCTTCAACCACCTGGCGGGGTGTCTCCCACTCTCCCGGGTGGTGCTTGAAGCAGTCAGGCGACCTGCCTGAGGTCATACCGTCCCGAGGAGCTAGGTGTCCGGGTCACATGTCGCTCTCCTTCGCCAACAGCTTCTGCCCCGGACTCTTAGGATCTTCCGAATCCCTTGCTCCAACGCAGAGCTGCTCACACCAAGCCCCCCAGGCCACATCCTCCGGCTTGTAACTGAACAGCCGGCCCTGGGAAGGCTATGGTTTCGTGGGGTTGACAACCTTGCCCAGAAAGAGGATGCTCTGGGTATCGGTGGAAAAGATCACCACAAGGAAGGGCCGGTTGAACCAGAGGACTCCGCGACTGCGACGGGCAGACAGAAAGGTGGCGAAGCTGCCAGTGGCCGCTGCAGCCTGGGTGCCAGCCTCATCCACCTCCAGAATGGCTTTGTGGAAACTCTGGGAAGGAAATCACAAGTGTTTACCTCCAAGAGAACATGAGCCAGGACTCAGGGAAGCCCGGAAGAACCAGAGGTCGCTGAAGATCAGCACCGCAGTTCACTGCTAGCCAAGCCACTTGTTGGGGCTATCACAGCAAGAATGTCTACACTGGGTGGGTTGTTGAGTTGGACGCCCTCTTATTTACGGAAATAATTATTTCTTTCAGCAACTGAACACTTACTACGTGCCCTGGGGCACTTTTTAAATCCTCATAACCACCCTAAAAGGTTGATGCATTATGGCTGGTTGATAGATGACGAACATAAGTCCAGACACTAGATAGCCCTTGACTGCTGTAAGGGAAGGAACCGGAATTCAACTCTGCAACTCAAGGCTCTACCTTATAATGCACTTTTGTCTTCCTCACCGAAGTCCTAGGTCTCTTTCTCTCGTCAAAGGAATCTCTGATACACACACCCAACCCAGCCTGGTCTGTCATCCTTTCTCTGTTTCTTTCACTTTGTCACTCTCCATTGTCGTGATCTATGGAGCCCACTTGGCCGCGAGAGCTCCCTGAGGACAAGGATTGGGTGGACACCGTATCCCCAGAGCCAAGCACCATGCCAGCATGTGGTGGGTTGGTTCCTGGAAACCCGTGCCTGTGGATGGTTGAATGACTCTCAGCCTCTGGTGGCAGAGGGAACACCCATCACCTAGAAGCTTCCAAGGGGCAGACGTTCCCCACTGCGTCTCCAGGCATCAGTGACCACCGATGACTTACTTACCTTGGACACCTGCAGCTTTCGCTCTTCAGTGATGCCGGACAAGTCAGCCTGCTGTGAGAACACGTCCACAAAGCCCAACATGGGCAAAATCTGATCTAAATTATAGGAGCCAGAAATGGAGAACTTGGGGAAATGCAACTCGAGCTTCCTGTAATTGTACCTGGAGGAGATACGGGGTTAAAACTCTGGACTCAGAAACAAGCGAGGGACCCCAGCGCACTGTACTCGCCTTGCCTGCACCCTCTAGCTGGCCCCACTCCATCTGACTTCTGCTGCCACAAACACCATTTGCTCAGTGCTCCCAGGGGCTTACAGCCAGGCTCCTTTGCTTCCAGGGCCTGCTGTCTGCAGGACCTCCTCCCTTGGGAGCTCGTCTTCAGCGGAGATTGTTTTCCATGGGCATGCCAGGTGCCCAGGGAGATGCAAGTCTCCCTGTGTGGCATTTTTGCCTTTGCCTGTGTTGGAGTCCTGTGGTTTTCACTTATTTGGGACCAGACGATTTCTTTGGCTAGAATTCCTCTATCCCATGAGCTGTGCGAATTTGCCGTCCACATGTGGCCTTGGGTTGAGGCCTTTTTCTTATACGTGGATGGAAACTTTTCCCACTCGTAGCCCCAGAGTGATATAAAGCTTCCTGGCTACTTCCTTAGATGGGCAGATGGAGTTTTCTTAAGTCCCTCTGTCCCAGTCATCTTGACCAGAGGTCTACGCATTCACTGCACAGGGGCAGACCCTCAGAGAGCCAAGGTCACATCACCCAGATCTTGTGCTATATGAGGGCTGCATCTAGAACCAGGACTCGTAACTCCTAGTCTGGTTCCCTTTTCACTGATAGGGGCAAAATCTTATCTCAGATGTGAGAGTTCATTATTTGAGGAAACCCATGGAAAGTCTTAAAGCAAATAAGAATTCCTTTGTAATTTGGCAATCACCCCCCTTTTGGGCATTGGCTTCCATCAGAAGGGTCCCCTGGAAAGGCAGTGCTGCAGAAGATTACCTCTTCTGAAGCAAGCTCATCCACCTTTTTAGTATCTCTGGAGTCAAGACTTCCTCCACCTGCTTCATTTTCCCTCGGTTAGGAAGGATGAAAAGGGCCATCGCGTTTCCTTTGTAATCCATCCGCAGGACTGAGCAGGGCAAGTATTTGTCATGAAGATACCAGTGGTCCTCTGTGTCCTGCAGCATCATAGGCACCTTGACTACTGTATTCTCATCAACGTAGAAGTCTTGGGGAGTGGTCAACGAGAGAACGAATGGTTTCTCCCACAGAGCTGAAAGGAAGAAGGGAAGAAGGTACAAAGCACCTGTGGACCAACAAGCCAACCGTCCAGCCAGAAAATGCCTCTCCAACAGTCGCGGAGACCCCACCTTAATGTTTTATCACGGTGTATCATTTAGACCATTCAAAGCCGGACCTGCCTAAGACACGGATCTCTCAGGGCTCATTTAGATTCTAAAATATGAGATACAAAGGGTATCAGCTAGGTTGTTTCCTGTCTTCGCCATTGAATTTACATGGCGGCGCTTAAATTTTTTTGCCAACCTGATGTTTATGTAATGGTAGCTCATTACGGCTTTGTAGTGCACTTTCTTGGTTAAAAATGAAGTTGAACAACCTTTTGCATGTTTACTGACCTGTTGACCATTTGTATGTTTACTGACCTGTTGACATAAAAAAAGTCCTTTTTTTTTTTTTTTTTTTTTTTTTTTTTGCATCAGTGCCAGATCATGTTTTTTTCCCTGTATTTGTGGAGGACTGTTTCTTAGTGATTTGTAGGAGTTCTTTCTGAACATTAGTTGTGTATCAATCGTGTGAGTTGCAAATACTTTCTCTCACTCTCTGCTTTGTCTTTTCACTCTCATGATGGTGGGTTTTGATGATTGAAATTTTTTTTTAAGTTTATTTATTGGTTTTTGAGAGAAAGACGGAGGGAGAGAGAGAGAGAGAGAGAGCCTGGGGCAGAGAGAGAGAGGGAAACAGAGAATCCCAAGCAGGCTCTGTGCTGTCAGTGCAGAGCCCGACATGGGGATAGAACTCACGAACCGTGAGATCATGACCATAACCAAAACCAAAAGTCAGATACTTGACTGAGCCATCCAGGCGCTTTGGTATTGAAATTCTTTAATGAAGTGAACATATGAGTCTTTTCCTTTGTGACTAGGTCTTCTGTGTCTTGTTTAGGACAACTTTCCCTCCATATGTATTATATACATATAACCTCCATATATGTTATAGAGAGAGAATAGGTCTTATATGCTAGAAGCTTTAGTCTTTCCTTTTACAAAAAGCACTCTACTCCACTTGGAAGGAATACTTATGATTGATAGAAGGGAGGGGCCTAAACCCATCTGTTTCCCCCTGTGGGGACCTAGTTGTCACAGTGTCATTTTTTTGTAACCCGCTTTCCCCAGTGCTCTATCACAGTGGTGAGGGGGGGATGCCAACATTGACAAATATCAAATGCCCAGGTATCTATCCACAGGGCCATTTCTGGGCTCTATTCTGGCCTCACCCTTCTGTGGAATTGGTCTATTTGTACCACCAAGTCTAAATTAATACAGATTTATGATGAGTTGGGCTCTCTGGCAGCCAAGTTTTCCCATCGTAGCTATTCATGGCCTTTTGCTTTTCTCATATACATTTTAGACTCGGCTTGTTAACTGCCACCAAAAAAACACAAAAAAGAAAAAAACAAACAAAAAAAAAAACCCAAGAAAACCTGTTAAGATTTTGATTGGGATTACATTAAATATTTAGATTTATTCATGGGAAAATCCACATCTTTACCATATTGTCTTCCTTACCATGACTATGATATATCGATGTTTTTTATTTATTTTATTTTTTTAATGTTTACTTATTTTTGAGAGACAGAGAGCAAGTAGGGGAGGGGCAGAGAGAGAGAGAGAGAGAGAGAGAGACAGAAAGAGACACAGAATCCAAAGCAAGTTCCAGGCTCTGAGCTGTCAGCCCAGAGCCTGACGTGGGGCTTGAATTCACAGACCACGAGATCATGACCTGAGCCGAAGTTGGACGTTTAACGGACTGAACCACCCAGGCAGCCCAATGTATCAGTGTTTTTTAAAGTTGAAGTCTGCCTGGGGCGCCTGGGTGGCGCAGTCAGTTAAGCGTCCGACTTCAGCCAGGTCACGATCTCGCGGTCCGTGAGTTCGAGCCCCGCGTCAGGCTCTGGGCTGATGGCTCGGAGCCTGGAGCCTGTTTCCGATTCTGTGTCTCCCTCTCACTCTGCCCCTACCCCGTTCATGCTCTGTCTCTCTCTGTCCCAAAAAAATAAATAAAAAACGTTGAAAAAAAAATTAAAAAAAAAAATTTAAAGTTGAAGTCTGCCTTAACATCTCTCAAGAGAATCTTAGCTACAGAGTACTTGTGCATCTTTTGTTTTCTTCTAGGTGCTTTTCGCTTTTGAAGATAAGCCACCATTTTTCCATTCTCTTACCATGTGACCTACAGCGAGGCCCGGGCTACATTCGTGTCCCTAAAGTGTAGGGCAGATGTGTCAGTGGGCAGGATGTCTCTATCTCCCTTCTGTTTCTGGAGAACCCCTCTTTCTCATGCCAACCAGCCTGAGCTAGGTTTCTTTCAGATGAGAGCACCTCCATTATCTGTGATCAGAGCTTTGGGTGGGTCGATGGTGTGTATTATACATTTAAATTATATTTCAAAGGGAATGGCATCAGTAGACTATTGTGCAGGCATTAGGTTAGATCTAAATAAAGTCTTAAATAGCATAAAACTACACACACACACACACACACACACACGAACGCATGCAAAACCTGGTGAAATCTGAGTTAGTTCTATAGATTGCACCAATGTCATTTTCCTGGTTTTGTTACCGTACTACAAGTTATATAACACGTGATGTAGGATAGCCTGCGTGGAGGGTGCATGAGATCTCTCTGTACTACTTTTGCACCGTCCTGTAAGTTTGTGGTTATTGCAGAATTAAAAAGGTTTTTAAAAACGTTTTCGATGGTAGGTGACACATTCCCTGTGTAAAATGCAAGTGATAACAAATCTGGCTGGATCGTTAGCCTGGCTGGGGCTGTTTCCCAGAATTTGCTCTCTGTAGAGTCTGGGTTCAAGGTGGTCACAAGTGTGAGATGGGGAGGTAGACATGGGGCAGGCACCACACTCTGAAGATCTTCGCAGGAAGATGGAATGATGGGCAGACCTAGCGGAGCCCTGTGTGCCCCGGCTCGTCCGTGCCGTCCTCCAGGTTCATCGTCCAACAGTAGCCCTCCTGACCAATGGTGTCCCCAAGCCACCACCAGGTGCCCAGTGTGGGCTTCTCCACAAGTTCCCCTTACACAGACCCACTGGGGTGGCCGAAAGCACCTGGAGTATAGTATAGATCCCCGATAAGCTCCAAAATTGCACCTGCCCCCAGGACTTCACTCTGCCCCTCCCACCCTTGCTTCCTCCAGACCTTCACGTCCCCACAGTTATGCAAGGTCCAACTCCTATAGCAACCTCCTTTCCCTTATCACTTATGATGGCTTTGCTTCTCTGATGGAACACTGATGGTACACACAGCATGAAGCTGTCCTCATGCTGTGATTTCAACAGTTAACATATGTGTGTGAGTGGACGCCTGGAATGAATTCAGTGAAAACATTAACATTTTGGGTTGTCTCAGTGTGGTAGGATTAGGGGAAATTTCTTTTTTCTTTTTAAGTTTATTTATTTTGGGAGAGACGGCAGGGGGGAACGAGCAGGGAAAGGGCAGAGACAGAAGGGGAGAGAGAGGATCCCAAGCAGGCTCCACACTGTCAGCGCAGAGCCCCACACGGGGCTCGAACTCACGAACCCTGAGATCATGACCTGAGTGGAAACCAAGAGTCAGATGCTTAAACGACTGAGCCACCCAGGTGCCCCTGGGCAATTTCTATTTCCTTTTATACCCTTATGTGTTTTTAAGGATCTTCAAAATGAGTATAATCATTAGATTAATTACAATTACTGTAATTATTTATCGAGTATATATAATGGTCAGGGGTCACCAAACTTCTTTTGCAAAGGGTCAGAAAGAAAGTAAATATTTTAGGCTCTGTAGCAACTGCTTATCTCTGTGGCTGTGTGAAAACAGCCCAGGGACAATGCACAAATGAGTGGGCGTGGCTGGGTGCCAATAAAACTTTATTAACAAACACAGGAAACCCATCAGATGTGGCCGGGGACTGTAATTTGCCTATCTCTTTAGGCCCTCTTCTAAGGAGGACACAAATATGTGCCATGATTTGATCCTCAAAACAGAACTTCGAGGGTGCCTGGGTGGCTCAGTCGGTTAACTGACTTCGGCTCAGGTCACGATCTCATGGTTTCATGAGTTTGAGCCCTGCCAACGGGCTCTGTGCTGACATCTTGGAGCCTAGATCCTGCTTCGGATTCTGTGTCTCCCTCTCTCTCTGCCTCTGCCCCACTCCTTCTCTGTCTCTGTCTCTCAAAATTAAATAAACATTAAAAAAATAAAACCAGAACTTTGAAGGAGGTATTCTTCAGCAACCACCTCCCTGTTTACACTGTTGATAAGTGGCAGTCCTTCGTCGTGAATCCAGAAGTTCAACTTGTACATTTCATACATTACCATTACTAAAAAAAATAAATAAATAAGGAAACGTATCTAAAGATAGGAGGGTACGGAAACCTCTAAACTACACGATCTTAAATATCTGATGCTCTCACATGAATCTTCTAAGGGTTGCTTAGCCCTATCTGGCCCCATCCATCCACTTTCTCTCTTTTTTTTAAACATTTAATCCATCCGTAAATCAGGGGGAGAGGGGAGATACAGGACCCACCGATGAACTGACTCTTACCTTTGAAGTAAATGTAATTCACCAGCACCATCGCGATGTCTGTGCTCAGGTCGCTGACCAAATCCACAATCTTCCCTTGAGTTTCCTCCTTGACATGGTCATTGATCAGCTGGGCGGTACCCACAGAGTCGTGGAAGTTGGTGAGGAATAATTTGGAGTCATAGAAGGCCACACTGTCATTTAGAAATCCCGGAAGGATGGGCAGCTCCTGGCTCAGGAACAGGGCGCTGCCCATGTGCATCTCCAGCCTGTCTCCCGGGAGGTGGAGGGCGTGCAGGAGGTGCCGGAAGCCCTGGTGGATGTCCGACTCAGACACCTCCGTGAGGTTGAAGCCCAGACCCTCGAGGATCTGGGTCTGGCTGTGTGAGCGGGCGCCCAGGGACAGCATGGCGTAGGAGGCAGAGATGCTCAGCGGGGAAAAGAAGATGTTGCTCCCAGGGCTTTGGGAAGCCATCAGGTGGTAGAAGTGGAGAGCAAAGACTGTATTTCCCGGGGCAATCTTGAGGCTGGGGGAGCCCTCACCTGTGCTTGGAGCTTCCGGATGGGGGCTGCCCATGTGACCCTGGCTGTTGTGTTCAGGGAGGAGCTGGCCGTGAGATGCGACCAGCAGTCCAGCCAGAAGGAAGAGCAGGTGGCTGGCAAGATGCATCTTCTGCGCTGTCAGGGCTATAGGAGGAAAGAGAGTGCCCAGGCAATGCCCCAGCAGAAGCCCCAGCCCTACTGAGAAGTCGGGGAAGGGCAGGGCCCCCGGGTGACAAGTGACAGGGTCAAGTCTGGTAGATGGGCCTATGGCAGCCTGGCAAACACCCAGCCCCTTCCCAGTATGTGGTGAAGATGATATTCTGTGGGTTAACCAAGCACGTTCCTTGTGCCCACCGCCTCCTGGCACTTCCTGTCCCGGTGAGCTTTGTAAAGCACTGGCCTCCATTCTTATTGCCAAGACTCGCCAAATGACTGAATGAGGTCATTTACCTAACTGGTAAATATCTGAGCTAGAGCATGAGGCTCCAGACTCAGCCTGGGGCTCCTTTTGCCATTTGAGCTAATTTCCTCAGCCCAGTGACCCACTGCACCGAGGATGCGAATCACCAAAGCGTTAGCCTCAACTCTACAAACATCCATGGTGTGCTTTACGGTTTGCAAAATCACTTTAATGCCATTTTGTCTGACCCTCTTACCCAGGTAGAGGTCAGTAGAACTGGCATTCTTATCTTCACTCCAGACAGATAAGATCACTGATGTTCAAAAAACTGATTCGCCTGGGGTGCCTGGATGGCTCAGTCAGTTATGCGTCCGACTGTTGATATGGGCTCAGGTCATGATCTCATGGGTGTGAGATCGAGTCTCGAGTCGGGCTCTGCACTGAGCGTGGAGCCTGTTTAAAATTATGTCTCCCTCCCCAGCTCTCTCTCTCTCTCTCTCTCTGTCCCTCAAAAAACAAAACAAAAAAAACCACAAAACAAAAACAAACAAAAAACACACAAAAACAAAACAAAACAAACAAAAAAAATGCAAAAAAAACAAACAAAAATAAACAAACAAAAACCAAAAACCAAAGCAAAACAAAACAAAAAAACCTGAATTGCCTGAAGTTCTGGGAAAAGGATTGGTCTCTTCTCCTAATCAACTTAACCTACCCAAACAAGGGTGCTCGATTTTCTCCACTAAATCTGCTGGGCCGCGTCGGATAGCCTCACCGTTATTACCTGGTTCTCAGCCCCGAATCCAGTTGCCAGCCCTAACCTGGGTCTGGCCTTCCAAGACCGCACCCCCCAACCATTCAATCTTTCCACATACCCGGCAGCCTCTTCCCTCTACCTCCTAGTCTCCCCACTGCTACGATCCTCACTCAGACCTCCAGCATCACTCACTCAGACCAGGGGCCAGACTGCGGGCCATGTTGCAGCTCCCCAACTTGGCTGTGCCGGCTAGAAAGCAGCCACCCACACACCCACAAGGCAGCCTAGTGTGGGGCTGGGTTCCGGTGGAGCTTTATTCATGGACGGTGAAATGTGAATTTCATATATTTTACATGTGTCACAAAATATCGTCCTCCTTTTGATTTTTTTTCAACCATCGACAGATTTTATATTTATATTTATATTGTATCTTGGTATTATACCTTGCATTCCTAGCTCAGGGGCAATGCAAAAACAGGCAGGGGGCCAGACTTGACCCACAGGGCCTCATTCGCGGAGCCCTGACCTAGACCGTTGTGGCTTTCCAACTGGTCTTTCTACCCTGATTTCCACCCAGGAGTTGCGGTGGTCACTTCAAACATACAGTGGGTCACTTCACTCATCTACCTAACACCCGTCCCCATAGCATGGCCTCCTACCAAGCTCTAACACCTTCTCCTATCCTAACTTTCAGATGTATACTTCTCTCTGGCTTTGCAGTGAGTTACCCAGAATTTCCCTCTGGCAGGAACGCTCCAAAAGCACCTGCGTCGGGAGCCAGGAGACCCGTGCGGCCTCGTGGGAGGCTGTTTCTGGCCCTCAGCCCCAGTTTCCCCACCGGTATAATGAGGAGGGTTGTGTAGTGAGGTGTGGGGGTCGTTCCAGCCCTAGGGTGTGTCACTTCTAGGTCTCTCCGTGTCTCAGCACCGGAAGCCTTATGTCCCAGAGCCCCCAGTCCTGGGCAGACTAGAATGGTTGGTCACCCTCCCTTCTGAGTCTCAGATGCAGCCCTCAGCGAGTTACTCACGGTCGGTCCTGGTGTGGCCCCCCGGGCTGCTGTCTGAGAGCCAGAGGAAGCCCAGGAACATAGCCTGGGTCTATCAAGCCCAGGAACATTGGCAAAATCCCTCGGCACCCCCGGCACCACCTACCACCTTCCCGATTAGGTAATTATTAATGAACAGGTCCGTGGGTGCAGTGTGGAGTCTCAACACAGGGAATCTTCACTGAAGGTTGGCCCATCCCCTCCCAAGAGAACCCCCTTCCCTCCGGGCAGGGGGCGGGGGGTAGCTCCAACAGAATTTAGCCCTTGCTGTTTGCATCATGCACCAAGGTTTGCTTGGCACATGCTAAGGCCCCGGGGTCCCCTTAGTGGATGTGGTCTTCACAGGGCCGCTCACTGGCCATGTGAACTTAAGCACATCTATTCCCTTCTCTGGGTTTGTCATGCTCTCCCATCCGCCCCCCCCCCCACCTCCTGCAAAATGAAGAAGTCGGTCAGACCAGGGGCAGCAGACCCCAGTGCCTTCACGAACTTGATAAGGCTGCTTTCAGGGTGATGTGATGTGAGACTGGAGAGAGTTAGATCTCTGCAGCCATGAAAATAAATCCGGGGACCTGGGTCCTGCCCCGGCCCCCCAATATACAATCCTGGACTATGCGATTGCTGAGGAACCTCCCAGCTTTAAAGCTACAGGGTTTGGGGCGCCTGGGTGGCGCAGTCGGTTAAGCATCCGACTTCAGCCAGGTCACGATCTCGCGGTCCGGGAGTTCGAGCCCCGCGTCAGGCTCTGGGCTGATGGCTCAGAGCCTGGAGCCTGTTTCCGATTCTGTGTCTCCCTCTCTCTCTGCCCCTCCCCCGTTCATGCTCTGTCTCTCTCTGTCCCAAAAATAAATAAATGTTGAAAAAAAGAAATTTAAAGCTACAGGGTTCTGTGATGGAACCCTCCGAGACGCCACATGTTGACCTTTAAGGAGAGTGCGGCCCAGGGGCAAGGGTGGCATGGGGTGGGAGCAAACCCCTCCTTGGGCCAGGACTCCAATTGCACATTTTTCTTTTTCATTATGGATCTCGAAGCTGCTTTATTTCCAGCAAGCAGTGAGCCTCAACACCCTTGGACCATTTTGGGGCAATTGAATGTGTAAAGGACGTGTGGCTGTTTCTTAAGCCCACTGGGGAAGGAAGCAATATGGCCACTGATATTCTGAATGGGGTGCCCTTGACATTCAGGCTTCCCCCAGGAAGCTTTTCTGAATGTGTCCAGGTCCTCGGGGGCTTTAACTTGAGTGGAATATATGCCATTGAGTAACAAGATGGGGCTGGGAGTCCTGATCTGGGCAGACCACAGAGGGGTAGAGTGGGTTCACGCACAGGCTTGGACCCAGCTGCCCTGAGGTTCAGGGGCATGTCCAAGTTCACACGACAGAAGTGCGTCAACACCAGGGCAACAGAGGAACTTGCCGTGCCGATAAAGTTCACTTGCTTCCTCCTCTCTCACCACACACGTGCACGTGCCCCCCCCCGAGGGACTATCCTTATCCCATTTTGCAGATAAGGAAATGAAAGCCCAGAGAAGTTGCTAGCTCAGATTCCAGAGTTAGACTGAAGCCCGCGTTCTTCCTCTGTTTGGACAAACCTGCCTTGCTTCTAGAATAGCCAGTCCAGTTTTGCTCTCCACTGAGACGCACGGGCTAGAACACGTGCGCGCAGTAGGTGCTCCATCGAGGCTCGCTGAGTCAGATGAAGGAAGGAAAGATGGTTGTCGGTTCGTGAGGGTGAAAAAACATTATTCCCTTTCCAGAGTCAACCGTTTGGGTCTTGCTTCCTTAGCCTGGTTTCTGCACTGAGTCAGAGCCCCAAGCGGTGGATTACAGCTGGAGAGACAGGTGGCCTGACCCCGCTGGGAGCGCGTGGAGACTGCCCTTTGGTTCCTGGACCTGCCCCTGCCCCCGGCTCTGAGGTCAGACAGGCGGCTGTTGCCGCTGAGCTGGTTAACCCTGGATAAGTCGCTCCACCTCTCTGGAGCTCGCTTTCCTCGCCTGTCAAAGGAGGAGCCGTCGCTGAGTGGAAAGGCAGACGTGAGGGGACCCACACCATCGATGTGCTGCACACCGGTCGGGCTCAACGGAGCTCCCTTCTTCCCTGACCGCTTCTTGCAGTGGTGACAAAAGCAGGGACTGTGGGGGGCTCAATCCCGGCCCCACTGCCCGCTAAGTTACTTCCTTTGCTTCTCATCTGTAAGCTGAGGGCAATAATTGCTCCAGATCTCGCGGTTGTCATGAGAGGTCGGTAAATTCATGTCTGCAAAGTGTTTACAGTAAGTTATGGCAATAGTAAGGGTTATCCCTAAATGTGCAAATATGGCTAAATCAGTCTTTTTTTATATAAATTAAAAAATTTTAATGTTTATTTTTGAGACAGAGACAGACAGAGTGTGAGCGGGGAGGGGCAGAGAGAGAGGGAGACACAGAGTCCGAAGCAGGCTCCAGGCTCTGAGCTGTCAGCACAGAGCCCGACGCGGGGCTCAAACTCATGAACTGTGAAATCATGACCTGAGCCAAAGTCGAACGCTTAACTGACCGAGCCACCCAGGTGCCCCAATGTTTATTTCTTTTTTTTTTTAATGCTTATGTATTTTTGAGACAAGAGAGACAGAGCATGAACAGGGGAGGGGCAGAGAGAGAGGGAGACACAGAATCTGAAACAGGCTCCAGGCTCCGAGCTGTCAGCACAGAGCCCAACGCGGGGCTTGAACTCACGGACCGTGATATCATCACCTGAGCCGAGGTCGGAAGCTTAACCCACTGGGCCACCCAGGCGCCCCCGCTACATCAGTCTTTTTAAACATTTTTTGCATTGTGGTCCTGACAGAGTATCTGGAGAAAGCCTTGGACTCTCCCTAAAATATGCACATGCTTGCAAATTTTACAGTTTAGGGAGTTTCTTGAATCGCTCATCGTCCTTGTGGTCCCTGTGTGCCAGGGTTGCTGTTTTCTCCCACAGAAAACATCCTGCGTCAGGGAAAGATGGAAAGGACCTTCAGATCCTTAAAGGAGTCACCCCCGAGGGCACGGAGGATGGGGACTGAGGCCGGCAACCCTGGCGGCAGACCGGGCTCGGCCACAAGCTCAGAGCTCACTCCCGCCCAGTATCTGACTGCTTGCTGTCCTCAGGCCTCTGGGTGGGCTTACGGAGTGTGAAAACCTTGCACGTCATATCCTGGAATGCCAGGAGTTTCACATTAACCATCCGTGAGGCCCCAAAGAGCAACAGATCGTGTCACAGTGAGATTTGTATCTCTGTATGAGAACAAGACTGGCTTAGAGAAGATGCCTCGTGGAAGTGTATGAACAAGCAAACGAATGAATGAATGGACAGCCATAGGGGCAGGGGTGAGGCTGTCGAGGGGAGGCTACTTTCCCAGCATCTTGAGCAGCAGCCTGAGCTGTACATGATCATGAGGCTCACTCCCTGGGGACCCTCCCGCTGTCACTTTGCAGCTTGAGACCCAGTCCTCTGTGGATGTCCTGGTTTCCCAATCCAGCACGGGTGTGGACCGCTTAAGCTGTCCTTGCCTCCTAACCACCCCCAAGCCCTTTCGCATTCTCTGGACTCGAGGGGAAGCCAGGATATTGTCCTTCAAAAGGCTGTCATCGTTTTTAAGTTGATTGTCAATGTAATATGGAGGCTATGAAAAATCTGGGAACGTACAAAGTCTAAAGAAGAAAATAAAATCATTGGTAAGCCTGTCATTCAGCTATAGCTAGATTGGATTTATTTATTTCCAGTCTTTTTTTTTTTTAATTTTTTTTTCAACGTTTATTTATTTTTTGGGACAGAGAGAGACAGAGCATGAACAGGGGAGGGGCAGAGAGAGAGGGAGACACAGAATCGGAAACAGGCTCCAGGCTCCGAGCCATCAGCCCAGAGCCCGACGCGGGGCTCGAACTCACGGACCGCGAGATCGTGACCTGGCTGAAGTCGGACGCTTAACCGACTGCGCCACCCAGGCGCCCCTCCAGTCTTTTTTTTTTTTTAAAAAAATGGGTATAGGCACATACAGAATGTCAACAATGAGGCCCTTCCAGTCTTGGTTTTGACAGAAGCACGAAGATAATGAATGTTACAGTCCAGAGGACCCCCCGCCTTGCAAAAATTTCACAAAAAAGGTGGCTGAGCACTGGTCTCTTGACTCTTAAATGCTTTCCTGGCAGGAAGGAGGATTTAGAAGCGGGGAGAAGGTGGAGAATTACAGAGAGAAGGGAGGGGAGCGGGGGGACGGCCTCCCCTGGGACCCTGTCGAGAATGACGGGCTCATGGTCCCAGGGCCAACATGGTTACATTCTGGTGAGGGTCCCCCTCCTGATTCACAGCTGGTGCCTCTTGGCCCTGCCCTCACATGATGAAGGGCAACAGATTTCTCTGAAGCCTCATTTTTTAAAAATGTTTATTTATGGGGCACCTGGGTGGTTCGGTCGGTTAAGCATCCGACTTCGGCTCAGGTCAGGATCTCACGGTCTGTGAGTTCGAGCCCCGCATCGGGCTCTGTGCTAACAGCTTGGAGCCTGGAGCCTGTTTCAGATTCTGTGTCTCCCTCTCTCTCTGCCCCTCCCCTGTTCATGCTCTGTCTCAAAAATAAAATAAATTTTTATTTTTTTTTATTTAAAAAAAATAAATTTTTGCTCTGTCTCAAAAATAAATAAACGTTAAAAAAAATTTTAAATGTTTATTTATTTCTGAGAGAGAGAGTGAGACAAAGTGTGAGCGGGGGAGGGCCAGAGAGAGGGAGACACAGAATCGGAAGCAGGCTCCAGGCTCTGAGCCATCAGCCCAGAGCCTGACGCGGGGCTCGAACTCACAGACCTCGAGATCATGACCTGAGCCAAAGTCGGACACCCAACTGACTGAGCCACCCAGGCGCCCCTCTGAAACCTCACTTTTAAGCACACTGATCCCATTCGTAAGGGCGCCACCCTCCTGACCTAATCACCTCCCAAAGATCTCACCTCCTAAGACCATTGTCTTTGGGAGCTAAGATTTCAACCCGTGAATTTGGGTGGGTGGGGTGGGGGGGAGTCACAAACATTCAGACCACAGAAAGGACCTTTAAGGGGGGCACTCATAAAACACAAGGCGTACCCCTGTTAGGGGGCCCCGGTGGATGGACACCTGCTGCCTGTCTGGAAAATGTGGAAGGTGCAGGCGGGCTGCCCAGACTTCCTGCGGACTCACCGCATCTATTTCCCTGTCCTCCTCTGACCCACCACCTCGTGCCTGGCTTTGAGATATGTGGGTACACATGCATGGGGGTCACGTATTGTAGGGTAACAAACCACCCCAGATGTAGAGCAGCAGCCGTTGAAACCACAGCATCTCATGTCCCCCAAAGACACTCTGGGCTCTTTGGAAACCGGGACAGGATTTTATTGATTTTTCCCTCTGCGTCTGTCGCCTTCCCTCTAACGTTCAATGCTCAGCCCAGGGAACATCCCTGGGAAGAGCATCCCTCTTCCTAGGGATCCCACGAAGTGCGCTTTCTCCCATCAACTGGGAGATTGAGTGGAGGCCAGGAGGAATTAAGTATCTCGCTTAGGGTCACGCAGCTAGTACATGGGAGAGCTGGGGTTTGAACCCGAGGATATCTGGTTCCAAAGCCCAAGACCGTAGCCTCCACTTTCTTTCTTTTTTTTTTAATGTAAATTAATATTTATTTATTTATTTTAGAGAGAGTGTGTGTGTGTGTGTGAACAGGGGAGGGGCAGAGAGATTGGAAGAGAGAGAATCACAAGCAGGTTCCGTGTTCAATGCAGAGCCCAACGCGGGGCTCCATCTC
The DNA here is from genome assembly GCF_018350175.1 of Felis catus. Taxonomy (NCBI): domain Eukaryota; kingdom Metazoa; phylum Chordata; class Mammalia; order Carnivora; family Felidae; genus Felis; species Felis catus. The sequence goes on along the minus strand of NC_058373.1, from coordinate 137,189,588 downwards.
ATGACCCTGAGATCATGACCCGAACTGATATCAAAAGTCGGATGCTTAACCGACTGAGCCACCCAGGAGCCCCCGCACCTTCCACTCTGGCCTCTATTAAAACGAGATGGTTTAATCTCAGCCCACAACACCCCCCACTTTCCCCTCCAAAGGAACAGGGCTTTCTTTACCCAGGGGATGCTGGGAGTGAGAGCCTCTGAGGGTGAGATTGTGTGCGAACCTGGCCCTGCTACTTCCTGAAGCCACACTCAAGGTCACAGGCAGGATGGAGACAGCTGCCCACATAGGCTGCTGGGAAACTGACCGATTCGCTGCTTTTTGCCCAAGACCAACATTCCTCAAAATATGGGTTCGGGTCCTCCATGAGCGGGTGCTTGTTAAAAGCAAAGAACCACAGGCTTTCCCTCAAGTTTCCTGAATCAGAGTCATGGGGCTGGCATAGGTAGGTGGAGGAATTGCGTTTTAAGGAGCTCCCCCAAGAAGTCTTGCAAAAAATCACCCTCTGCCCGGAAGCAAGGGCTTTGCGGGGGCCCGGTTCCCGCAGTTTGCCGTTCGACCACCAGAGGGCGCGCCACCACTTCTTAATCGCAGTGGCGTCTCCAGGGTCAGGCATTCCTGTAACCCTCTACTCCCGGGGCTTTGGGTGACAAAGGGGAGGTTTGTGTTTAAGACAGTACAGCGGACCCTCCGCTCTCACGAAAGAGCTTTAAAGCTAGCTCATCCAGCCAAACACCTCCTCTTGCAGAAAGGGATGCAACTTGCCCAAAGCAAGTAAATGACAGAACTGGGCTCAGAAAACAAGGCGCACCTCTGCGCCCACCACCCCAGGCTCCCTTCCCCTCGGAGCTCAGGCTTGCTCGGGGCTGGAAGAGAAACAGAAACACCCACGGGTCCTTGCATTCATCCATCCATTCACTTGCTCAGTCGTTCCAGCTGTTTACTGAGCTCCATCGTTAGGAGCAACATCACTCTGTCCTCCTTTGAGGGGGCTGTAGCCACCCCACAATATGGGGTTCCGAAGGGGAAGTTCAGGAGTTAGCATTGACCGTATGGGGATTTGCTCTCGCCAGGGGCAGCGAGGGGAGGTTAGGAGGGGTTTCCCGAGGAACGGACACTTGGGCCAAGAGCGGATGAGGAGGTGCCAAGCGAAAGCAGGGGGGTGCCGCGCGGAACACGGTTCCAGAAAGGGGAACAGCATGTGCGATGTCTTGCAGAAGAAGGGAGCGTGGAATGAGGGCAGATGCAAAGATGCCGGTGTGCCCCGGGGGGGTCAGGACATGAAAGGCAGGCTGGTGGGAAAGGACAGGGACGGGTAGGAATCGGGGACTCGCAGGTGCATAAGATACAACCTCGATCCCAGGGGCCAGGAGACAAGGTCTGACCAGGAGCAGGCACTAACAGGAGACGGCCCCGGGCAAGGTCACAAGCCACAGAGCAAGGGATTGGAAGGGGGACACGGGGGGGGGGGCAGGCTTCATGGAGGAGATGACATTTGGGTGGATCCCCGTTTGGTTTGATTTAAGGGCTTTTGGCTCCTTTCTCTGACTTCACAGTGTGCAGCTGTCATTCTAGCCATGAGGATTTTCTGTCTGATCCTGAGCAGATTATTCCAGAAGGTAGAAATCATTCTGAACGGAGAGGGAAGGGAGGGCATGAGGGTTTCTTGTTTTCAAGGGCCAGCTGGGTCCTCCAAACTCTGTCTCTCTCCCCACCATGGCTCCAGCCCCCCAGGCTTTTCTACAAGCACCGTTCTCTACAGCTCAGAGCAACGTTTAGGCTTTGAGGCACCTGCCCATGAACCTCTTCATCCCTCAGCTCAGAGATCTCTGGATCTCAGCACTTTAGGGCCGAGGAAATGGGGAAATGAGAAGGAATGGGTTTTATAAATGATTGGGCAGATGTAGAGGATTGACAGCAGGCTCTTGTAATAGAGGCTGACTCCATTTTTTTGTGACTTCTACAATATTATTATTATTATTATTATTATTATTATTTTGCCATAGCCTGATATCCATAGGGGTTTTTTTCTCCTTTTTATTTATATTCAAGTTAGTTAACATACTGTGCAGTCTTGCCCTCAGGAATAGAACCCAGTGATTCATCTCTTACATATAACACCCAGTGCTCGTCCCCAAAAGTGCCCTCCTTAATGCCCCTCGTGCATTTAGCCCATCCCCCTGCCCACTTCCGCCTCCAGCAACCCTGATGTTTGGCTGCTGGTGGCCATTAAGCCTCACCCCGCCCTCGCCCTTCTGCCCCCTTCCGGGTGAGTTGATGGAAAAGCCCATTGGTTTGCCTGGGAACCCTCACCCAGCTCACCCACCAACCACCGTCAAAACCCCAAGCCCAGCCTTCAGTCTTGCTTTCTCAAGCCACTTCTGGACCATCTTGGGAGCCTGCTTACCCCAGAAAGTCTCATTGTGTGAGTGGTAACCTTTCTATGCCCCCAGTGTGTACGTGTCGTGTCATCATTCAACGTCCATACCAAATTTTAGTTGGGGGAGGTGTGTTAGGGGCCGAACCGTGTGTCCCCCACCCCGTCACATGTTGAAGTCCCAACTCCCCCTCCAGTGCCCAGAATGTAACTTTTTGAGACAGGGTCTTAAAAGAGCTAATTAAGTTAATATGAGGTCATTAGGACGGGCCCTAATCCAATGCGAGTGGTGTCCCTATAAGAAGAGGAGATCAGAACACAGACGTGCTCAGGGGGAGAACGCGGTGTGAACATACAGCAAGAAGACGGCCATCTACAAGCCAAGGGGAGGGACCTTGAGTAACCGTGTTCCTCACGGCCCTCAGAAAGAACCCACACCGTTGACCCCGGGGCAACAACCCCCTTCTCTAGGGTTTTCCCCCAACACACGGGAAGGTCCTCGGTGCCTCTGCCCCTCAGGCTGAGACCGATGACGTAACTGAGCGAAAGGCAACAAGTCCCTCCTATGTTTTGGTTGCTCCACGTGATGTTGGATTCCATGAGGTTCTCTGACAGCCTTGCAATCCTTTGTTTATGAAACCCAAAGTGTCCTAAGTCCCGTGGCAACCAACAGGGGCGTAACTAGCACAGTTGTTAACACACTTTACAAATAAAGAGGTGATATTCTCTTAAGTTGGGCTGACATTCTCTGTCAATTTTGTCCTTAGCGTAAGTGTGTTCAATAAGCCCATCCTTTATTGCTTAGCCATCATCTGGCTCGTGTGCCGTGTGAATAATCACACTCGTCAAGGTAGTAGCCTAGGGTGGGGCGCTACCCCATGTGCCCGGAGCGTAACAATCTGGGTTCTTCAGGCAGGGCCTGCGACGGGACCAGTCCCTGTGGTGAATTCAATATGGCGTCAAAGTCTTTCCTGGTCCTCCCATCCGGAAGTGGAGGCTGCCTCTCCTCCTGAGTCAGGGATTTCCTTGGGACTTGTCTTAAGATGGAGGGAAAAGTGGTGCTTTGTAAACTCCCGAGGGCGAGCCTTGACACTGGCAGCTTCTGCTTTCACATGCTAGAACGTTCCTTCTTGGAAACCAGCTACCATGTGAGACTCCCTGGGACCACCATGTTGTCAGGAAGCCCAAGCCAACCAGTGGAGACAGAGGTCACAGGACGGAGGCTCCAGACATGCAGATGACCCTTCCGGCCCAGCCCAGACAGGGTCTGAGGGCATCCGAGTGAATGACCCCGGCCAGCACCACATAGAGCAGAAGACCCTCGCTGGCTGACCACTGCCTGAACTCCCAGCCCACTGAACACGGCGCAGATCAAGTGATTGTTGTTTTCAGCCACTGAGGTTTGGGGTCGTTGGTGATGTGGACAGTGGATGTTCCAAACAGTCCCAGACTTAAGAGTTTTCTTTTATTATTTATTATTTATTAAGTGTATGTATTTATTTTGAGAGAGAGACAGAGCCAGCAGGGGAGCGGAAGAGAGGGAGAGGGAGAGGGAGAGAGAGAATCCCACGCAGGCTCCACACTGTCAGCCCGACAGAGCCCGGTGCGGGGCTCGAACTCACGAACCGTGAGATCATGACCCGAGCCGAAGCCAAGAGTCAGATGCCTAACTGACCGAGCCACCCAGGCGCCCTACAAACTGTAGGATTTTTAGCCGCAACCTGGGTCTCTACGCACTAGGTGCCAGTAGCACGTCAGGTGTGACCACCCAGAATGTCTCCAGACATGGCCACATGTCCCCGGGGAGGCAGAATTGTCCCCGTTTGGGACATGCTGGCGTAGAGGAGCCTGCAGTTTTTCCCCTCAGGACCCTTGTCGCCTTGGTTTCTGGCCTAACTTGTGAATCTTCTACGAAGCACACACGCAAGTCTCAACCTTCTCTCTTGTCCAGCCGTTTCCCCAGGCGGAGCCTCTGGGCACCCATCTTCCAGATGTGTTTGCATCGCTGATGGGAGGGTTGCCAGCAGATGGCACAGAAACGCATCCGAGCCCTTCAGGGACCTGGAGTCGTTCCGCGTGTCCTGCCTAAACCCTGAGAACCAGATAGTGTTGGGGCCGAGAGGCGCTTCAGTGCCCTGGTTCTCGATCTGGGGTGAGCGCGCCCCCTAGGGGACATCGGGCAGTGTCTTTGAGACGCACGGGGTGGTCACAGATGGGGGGATTGGGCGCCACGGGCTTGTAGTGGGTAGAGACCGGAGAGAGACCTTACCGTGCACAGGAAAGAGCCCATCACGAAGAACGTCGGTCGTGCCATGGCGGAGAAACCCTGGTTTATGATGGGTCAGCGAGGGGTAGCGTGACTGTAGGCCGACGTGCCGCCACGGTTATGAGATGGGATGAGAGGTCTCTATGATGAAGCTCTGCGAGTCCAGCAGGAATGTTCTGGAAGAGTTGGCTGAACTGGGCTGAATCGGTCCTTTCACGCCTAAAGATGGGCTATCGGTGCATCTTGGCACTGGCTTCCGACCCGCTCCTAGTGGCTGGTTGGAGCTCTGGTCTGAGCTGATCTTAGGATAGATATTAGAATACAGGTTGGGAAGGAACAGATTCCCTTGGAGAGAATTTTTCTTGTAATTCCTAAGTCCTCTGGATTGACTCATGGCAAACGGACCAGCACGGGGATGCACGCGGTATGTTACGTTGTTGCAGGATGGAGACCACGTTGCTCACCAGAATGACTCTTCTGGGGAATTTTGCCCTGGGCAAGCGCCTCTGGGCTCTGGCTCCAGGCTGGCCAGTCCAATTGCGCCGTCTCTGTGGGCCCCCCCTTTTTCCTTGCTCACCCCTCCATCTGTGGAGTCTTTGAAGCCAGCGCTCCAGTATATTCTGACTTCAGCCTTCGCCTCTGCTCCGCTTGGCCAAGTGCTGTCACCAGTGCGAGCTTCAACTTGCTCATCTGCAAGATGGGAGTGAGGATACTCCCCTCGCAGCTCCGATGGACGTATTTCTTTATGTTTTTAATGTTTATTTTATTTTTGACAGACAGAGACATAGTGTGAGCAGGGGAACGGCAGAGAGAGAGGGAGACACAGAATCCGAAGCAGGCTCCAGGCTCCGAGCTGTCAGCGAAGAGCCCGACGCGGGGCTCCAACCCACGGACCGCGAGATCATGACCTGAGCCGAAGTCGGACGCTTAACCGAACGAGCCACCCAGGCACCCCTGTTGGACGTATCTCTTGAGATAACGGGTGGGAAGGTGTTTCCTAAATTTTGAAGAGCTGAACACCTGCCAGGACTCGTTTGTGAACCGAACAGCAAATTAGATGATGTCACGCTGTCCTGGTGACAAGCATGATGGGGAGGCTTTTGTTGCATGTTTTGTCTTTGTTCCCTCATCCCCCCAAGGCCCCGAGGCTGATAAACCTTTGGAACTTTTAGCCTCAGCCCCCTGCTGCCCTCCCTTGATTGTGTCTGTTACGTTTTTCCCAGACAAAGGCGGCCTTGGCTGGATGAACTTTTCTGGGGAACGCGATTGCAACAGCGGTTGACCTAGGTTTCCCCAGCTTCCCAGCTTCACTCCTTCACTCCTTCTGCACGTCTTCACTCCCATCTGATCCGCACCCTTGGCTCCCGCCCCCCCTGCAGCATCCGTGGGTCTGACCCCCTGAGCCGGCAGGGGTGCCCATGGCAGCTCCCCTAGGCCCACCGGGGGGTTCTTTGCACCGTGCCTTGATCCAGAGACAGGACCCTTAGCTGGCACCACGTTCCCGAAGGCATGCTAAGCCCCACATGGGGACTGACTGACTGATTCCAACCCTCTGGGGAAACTGAGGCACAGAGAGGTTGGTGAGGATTCACGAACCAGGCCGGATTAGAGCCTGTTCCCTCATTCTCTCTCTCTGTCTTTCTCTCTTTCTCTCTCTGCCAAGGGTTTCTGGGGCCACATTGCTTTCCTTTGCCAGGGTGGGGCTGAGATAACAGAGTTGGGGAAGGAAGCAGGGACAGGACGTGAAGGGGGCATTTGGGAGGCTCATCAAAGAACCAGAGAATGGGTGATTGCCCGGCAGAAACAGAGCCAGGGAGACTGTCAGGGGCACAGTGCAGGCCCCTCTGGGGAGCAGGCGTGGGAACAGCCGGTATCTGGAACCAGCCCAGGCTTCTGGAAGAGGTGGGTTCTTCAGAGCCTACAGAACTCAGCTCAATTGCCAAACAGCTGGTGACAGTTTAAATGTCTCGGCTGCCTGAGCTCCAGAGTCCTCATGTATAAGTGGGGACACCTCCCCCACGAGGCTATTAGGAGTAGCTTCGATCATGTACATAACCCGCCGGCACATAGTAGGTGCTCAATTAATGTTACTCTCCTCGTGTCACACCCCGGGGTTGCATTAAAAGAAGAATAGAGGGGCGCCTGGGTGGCTCGGTCGGTTGAGCAGCTGACTTCGGCTCAGGTCACGATCTCGTGGTCCGTGAGTTTGAGCCCCGCGTCGGGCTCTGTGCTGACACATCAGAGCCTGAAGCCTGTTTCCGATTCTGTGTCTCCCTCTCTCTGACCCTCCCCCGTTCATGCTCTGTCTCTCTCTGTCTCAAAAATAAACGTTAAAAAATTTAAAAAAAAAACGGGGCGCCTGGGTGGCGCAGTCGGTTAAGCGTCCGACTTCAGCCAGGTCACGATCTCGCGGTCCGTGAGTTCGAGCCCCGCGTCGGGCTCTGGGCTGATGCCTCGGAGCCTGGAGCCTGTTTCCGATTCTGTGTCTCCCTCTCTCTCTGCCCCTCCCCCATTCATGCTCTGTCTCTCTCTGTCCCAAAAAAATAAATAAACGTTGAAAAAAAATTAAAAAAAAAATTAAAAAAAAACTGTTAAAAAAGAAGAATAGAATCTAGAATAAGGGAGATGAAGCCCCCCATTTTCTGCCTGTTTCCAGCCTGGCCTGGAGCCGAGGTTCCCGTAGAGTGTGCCCCTCCTGCAGGTGTGGACAAGGGGACCACGGCCTGAGAATACAGACAGGGGTGACGAGCGTTCTTGGGATTGTGCCCTGAAGCCTGGGTAAGGAGAAGGTGCCATTGACGTTGGACAAGAGATGATACAGGCACGTGCTGAGGTGCAACCTGAGATGCCTGGAGGCCAGTCAGCCGTGCGCTCAGCCAATACTTAATGTGCCAGCAGCATGCAGAGATCTGGGGACACAAGGCCAGGCACGGCCCTCTTTCCCAAGGGGCTTGAAGACTTCCCAGTGTTTGGGAAGCGGTAGGCTTTGCCACTCCCATGCCCGATGGCGTCTCGTTTCACGTGAGATGATACCCAGAGTCCTAACGATGACCCAGAGGACACACAACGACCAGGCTCCCCCCCTACTTTGCGGCTTCACCTCCTACTGCCGCCTTCCCTTCGCTCGTGTCCCTCCGGCCTCACTATTCTTCTTTCCGTTCCTCCAGAATGCTAAGCTTAGTCATGCCTCAGGGCCTTTGCACATCCGTCCTATTCCCCCTGACAGGAGAACACTTCCAAGGTAGATCCTTCTTGTCATGCAGGTCTCTGCTCAAATACAACGTCCTCAGGGAGGGCCTCGGTGACACTCCACAGAAAGCTTTCTCCACCTTCATGGCATCATGTAGGCCCCCCAAGGCAGTGATGCCTACCTGAAATCATTGTACCCATTTTTCTCTGTGCTGTCCATCTTGCCCCACTGGAACGTAGCTTTCACGAGAGCTGGTACCCCCCCCTATACAGTACGGGGGTGTTAAAGCAAAGCATGCAAGATGACCCACTGGCGGGGGCGGGGGAAGAAGAAAAACTAGAACTTTCTTTAGTTTTTATACAGAATATATCACCCAGGGGTTAACCGGTAAGGAACACTAGCAAATGGGTAACCCACCTAAAGAGAGTCCTGCGAGGCTGTGGATTCTGCAAAGAGAACTGGCCCAACAGAAAATGGCAGAACCGACACGTCTTGCACTAGAGGCGGCCATATATAGTTGTGCAGGTTGTGCACTGCACAGAGGCACCCAAGCAGGAGGCGAGTGGGGCCTGAAATCCCACCCATACCCCTCTGGCCAGTTCTTCCTGCCACGTGTGGGGCTGTGTCCGCCTGGATGGAACACCTTCTCCGCACTCGCACAAAGGTTGCCGTGGGCTCCCCGTGGCCTGCACATCCTCCTGGTACTGGTTCCCATCAGTCCCGCTGCAAGGGACTTTGGCGGCCAAGCCACATCCCATAAGGAACCAGCCAAAGTGCTCAAGAGGCCACAGAGACTGTCTGAAGCACAGGTTGACATCCATGGTCGGTAACTAACTACGCCAGGCCTTTCCTGGAGACCCCGCCCACTGCCTCTCCTCTTGTAAGAATACCCATGTGCCCAGGGAAAAAGCTCCATTTCCCCCTCTCCGTGCTACTAAGGATGAGCACTGGGGCAGAAATCTGGCTAAAGAGAAATAGTGAGACCTCTTTTTTTTTTTTTTAATTTTTTTTTCAACGTTTATTTATTTTTGGGACAGAGAGAGACAGAGCATGAACGGGGGAGGGGCAAAGAGAGAGGGAGACACAGAATCGGAAACAGGCTCCAGGCTCTGAGCCACCAGCCCAGAGCCCGACGCGGGGCTCGAACTCCCGGACTGCGAGATCGTGACCTGGCTGAAGTCGGACGCTTAACCGACTGCACCACCCAGGCGCCCCTAGTGAGACCTCTTCTAAGGATTTTTGGAGAACTCTCTTTTTCTCACATAGGCAGTACCCCTCCCTCTTATGGCTTCCTCCTCCTTCTGGAATGCAGATGTGCCGACCAGTGATGTGGCCGCTGTATTGTCATCATGAGAGAAAGGGCAAGACGGTGGTAGAGACTCGTCCTGACATCTTTGAGCTGCTGAGACAGTGCCAGGAACTGTCATCTTTCTGTGAGGTGAGAAAAAGCAACCCTCTAATCTGTTCAAGCAGGGGTGTTTCGGGGGGTCAGGTTTTGTGTTACTTGTAGCTGAACGCAGTTCTGGCAAATTCACCCCTCAGTGAATATCGTTCCTTGAAATGTTAGCTTGAAGAGTACGGAATGATCCCAGTTAGTTTAAGAACTAAGGCCCATCTGTAAGTTTCTGCAGCGGTGTCTAAGATCACGTGTCGCTCAATCTGGAACATTACAAAATGGTATTCATTTCGATAGCACATTTGAGAAATCTCCCTAAACACTTTGCATCGAGGTGTAATACACATATAGAAACAAGCAAATACGACGAACGCATGGCTCATTAATCACTCACAAAATGAACACATCCGAATGGGCAGGACCCAGATCAGGAGAAAGAATATGACCATCTTTATGGGGGAAGCCTCTTTCTATCTTTCTTTCTTAATAGCGAAAACAAAAAGACGCATATTGTTGGTCGTAGTAAAAATGATTCAAATAATATAGCAAAAACCACAGGATAGCAGGGAACTCATCTGTCAGCAGACACTGTTTAGTGAACGAGATAAAATGTTGCTGAAGATCCAAAACGGAGATCGACTAGAAGAAACTCCTCACGTGGGTGGTTTGCTTATGGTTGGATGACACCGAGTCTAATATGTCTCAAATTAGCAGGTTTGCTAGATTCTTACATCCTGTGGCAGCAACAAAGTGTACCTAAAAAAATGATTGTTTTTTGGTGAAATTCTAAGGGAAAAATGTACCGAAGAATATGTATTTTTCAACACTTCATTATTAAGTCAAAACAGTATTTTTATGGGAAAAGAGTGTAGGCACGGACACAGTACCCATTTAGACTAGAATATGCAAAGGATTCTGGGGTATGTTTATAAAAGCAGCATCATACATGAAACTCTTCTCTTATATCTTGGGCAAGCAAGCTATATTACTGATATGTTTAATTTTACAAAAAAAAACTCTGTAATTTTTTATATTAAGATACAGAGTCATTCCAAGTGCCTTGATTTGAAAGATACTGTCGATATAATGAGTTTTGTAAAAACTCACATTGTATCTTTACAAGATGAAGAATTACGTTGAAAGCCTTAAACGTGCTGCTATAAACATTGGGGTCCAAGTGCCCCTTATGCATCAGCACTCCTGGATCCCTTGGGTAAATTCCTAGCAGTGCTATGGCCGGGCAATGAGAAAGAATGAAATCTGGCCTTTTGTAGCAACGTGGATGGAACTGGAGAGTGTGACGCTAAGTGAAATAAGTCAGACAGAGAAAGACAGACACCATATGTGTTCACTCTGGTTCTTAAAGATACGTTGCATATTTTGTTGCTTTTACTAGTATAGGTGTTTTCAAATTTGTTGACTTTATTTTGTTTTTGCAACAAGAAATGGATCTCCTTTCCAAGTGGATTTATTTCTAAAAAAAAGGTTTCTTCTATATAAAGGAATTTTAATTATAGGCGAGACAGTAACTGTTTTCAAAAGACCACGCAAACAAAAACCAGGCTCACTCTTTGAATATTCTTTTTTTTAAACTGGTATACGGAAAGAGTTCTATTGTTAATTAATGTGGGAAGCCCTGTGAACCTGTCACTTATAAAAATTCTCATATATCTGTAAACTTGAAAAAGCTTGGCAATAGATTTTTTAATCTATTTAAGAGTATTTTCTAAATAAAGAGTGCCAGGGATTTGGGTTTTTTTTTTTTTATTTTTTTAATGTTTGTTTATTTTTGAGAGAAGGAGAGTACACGAGCAGGGGAGGGGCAGAGAGAGAGGGAGACACAGAATCTGAAACAGGCTCCAGGCTCTGAGCGGTCAGCACAGAGCCCGACGTGGGGCTTGAACCCACGGACTGAGCCGAAGTCAGACGCTCGACTGACTGAGCCACCCAGGCGCCCCAGAGTTCAGGAGTTTGAAGTGAAGGTAGGCTGTTAGGTCTGCCGCCCCTCTCCCGGAAAGATGCTGTGTTGACCCTGAACACTCAAATGTGTGCAGAAGTGATGTGTGTCCCTTATGGGAATGGGCTCACTGTGCTTCCTTTCCCCACCGCCACTGTGACCAGCAGCGCCTGGGAAGGGGTCTGGGTCCCAGAGTGAGGATGTCGTACAGCAGCCTAGCAGCTGCTGCTAGTGAGTGACATGGGGTGTGGATCCTGGCCAGTGAGGCAGGGAATGGGTAGTGATCTGGTGTGACTGAGCCACTGGGTACAAATGGCAGAAAATTGAGAGATGAGATTCAAACAGCAGGCTGGGGGGGCACCTGGGTGGCTCAGTCGGTGAAGCATCTGACTTCCGCTCAGATTGTGATCTCCAGGTCTCGGGTTGGAGCCCCGTGTTGGGCTCTGTGCTGACAGCTCAGAGCCCACTTGGGATTCTCTTTCTCCCTCTCTCTCTGACCCTCCCCTACTCACTCACTCTCTCTCAAAATAAGTAAATAAATAAACTTAAAAAAAAGTTTAAAGAGGCGCCTGGGTGGCTCAGTTGGTTAAGCGTCTGACTTCAGCTCAGGTTATGATCTCATGGTTTGTGGGTTCGAGCCCCGCGTCAGGCTCTGTACTGACAGCTCAGAGCCTGGAGCCTGCTTCGAATTCTGTGTCTCCCTCTCTCTCTGCCCCTCCCCTGCTTGTGCTCTGTCTCTCTCTGTCTCTCAAAAATAAATAAGCATTAAAAAAGAAAGAAGAAAGAAAGAAAGAAAAGAAAGAAAGAAAGAAAGAAAAGAAAGAAAGAAAGAAAGAAAAGAAAAAAGAAAGAAAGAAAGAAAAGAAAAGAAACGAAAAGAAAAGGAAAGAAAAGAAAAGGAAAGAAAAGAAAAGAGAAACGCAGGTTGAGAATGCATGGAAAAGGACCAGGAACCGACGGGGAGTTCACGGGGAGTGGAGACCCTGGGGAATCCGGGAGGGGTTGTGAGCCGGGAGTGGTTAGTTCCCATCACCCCCATCAACGCAGTGGAGAAATGAGGCACGTCCATGGGATTGTGCGGTGGGAGGAGGGAGGCTGGCATCAGTAGAATTCTGTGACCTCCTACAGCGGTGTCTCTGTGGCAATAAAAGTAGTCGCTTTGACCCTCCTTACCAAGTCCTGGGCTCTGTGAAGTACTTCACACGCGCGACAAGGGTCACAAAGCCGGATAACGTGTACCAGCATGTCCCCGGGGAGGGGTGCCCTTAAAATCCTCATTTCACCAAAGTTCGGGTCTCAGGTAAGCACCTGCTGCGGAGACTGCAGACATAGCCCCAGTGCCTCGCCCCTCCCTGCGTGCCTGCCCCCTGCCCGTAGACGTGCGGCGTCTTCACACCCTGGTTTTGGGTTTGGCCAACAGATCGAGGTAGAAGCGACGGTGTGCTAGTTCTCAGCCCAGGGCTTTCGTGTTTCCACCTGACGTCTTTGCCTCTGTCATCATCAGGAGAGGGAGATACCCAGGCTGGCCTCCCGGAGAAGGGGAGGCATGTGGAGTAGGGCTGCGTCATCCTGTGGGAACCCAGCCTGGGTTGGGGGGAGGCCGGCGGCTTCCAGACGTGCGACTGAGCCCAGAACAAATCGACGGAGTCACCAGTCACCTGGCTGGCTCCATAGTCGTGAACCGTGGGCGCTGGTCCTACGCCTCTGAAGCCTTCAGGCTGTTTGTGACACGGCGCTCTCATGGCAGTGGGTAACGGATACAAGCGTCGCGGCCAAGGCTCGAGCTGGGAGTGGACGTCAGGTATCTGACCTCGTGCCACGTTAGCACTAACGTGTCGTGTGCTGGTGTGGGCGCCCCTTGGGTGCGCAAATTTCCAGGAAACGGCAGCGATGACCTCCTTCCCCGTCAGAGCCCTTGTTTCCCTCGTGTCCCTTCTCCCTTTCCCTCTGCCTCACCTGCTCTTAAACAGCACCCACGCTTCTGTTTGGAACCGTGTATTTTTTTTTTTTCCTGAGCCATTGGTATTTCAAATGTGCCCAGGCTAAAAGAAGAGTTCTGTTTCATTTTTCTCCCAAATGCATCACGTTTGTTTTGCATCACATCTGCATTTGGATATAAAATGTGGTTGGCAGCGGGGAGGGTGGCTCCCTAGGTGAAGTGGCCGACTTCGGCTCAGGTCATGACCTTGCAGTTTGTGGGTTCAAGCCCCGCGTCGGGCTCTGTGCTGACGGCTCGGAGCCTGGAGCCTGCTTCGGATTCTGTGTCTCCCTCTCTCTCTGCCTCTCCCTCTCGCATTCAGTCTCTCTGTGTCTCTCAAAAAATGAATAAACATTTAAAAATTAAATAAATAAATACATAAGTACAGAAATGAAATGAAATGAAATGAAATGAAATGAAGTAAAATAAAATGTGGTTTGGGGACACCTGTGTGGCTCAGCCGGTTTAGTGTCCAATGCTTGATTTTATCTTGGGTCATGATCCCCGGGTTGTGGGATTGAGCCCTGTGGTGGGCTTTGCAGTGAGCAGGAAGTCTGCTTAAGAATCTCTCCCCCTCTGCCCTTCTCCCATGAATGTGCACGGACACGCTCTCTTTCTCAAGAATGAATGAATGAATGAATGAATGAATGAATGAATAAAGTGGGGTTTGGGATTTTCTGGTCTCCTGCTTCCTCCTCACCGTACCCCAAACCACGGCAGCACCACCAGGAAGCGGCACTAGAGGTCACTTAGGCTGACTCGTGACAGTCACCTTCCGGTTGTCCCCCTGGTGTCCCTGTCCTTTCCCCAGCAATCAAGAGCCGGAGAGAATTTTCCAAGCCGATCTTGTTTCTTCTCTCCCAAACCCCAGGCGCTGCACCCACAGAAAGTCCAAACTCCCTTGATGGACTTCCAAGGTCTGTCGGGACTGTCGCCGCCCCACCCCAGACCTTGTCGCTGTCTCCACCCTCACTCCACTAACCAGTCACACTAAGTAGCTTACAGCTTCTGGAACTAAGGGTGCCAGGCTGTCTCCCTTCTCCGAGTCTCTGCACTCACTCACTCTTCTGCTTTCTCTTACCCCTTTTTCCTCTGATGTCCCCCTTCTGAGCCCAGCGAAGTCCTTGAAGACCCACCCTAAGTGTCACCTCCCCAAGACAGTTTCCCTGACTATTCCCCGTGTCAGGCTGAGTTAGGAGCTCTTCTCTGGTCTCCCACCATTTGGGCTTCTCACTTCCTGCCTTGTCCTGTTGTCCGTCCCTCCTACTGGCCTGGGAGACCGTGGAGGACATAGAGGTGTCCAGAGGTGCCATGCCGGGACGGCACAAGCAGTGACTCAATTAAATGGTGAGTGAATGAGTACGTGTGGCGTTTACTCCATCTGGGACCAGCTGCCTTCATTCTTCATAACTCAGTTCACTTTAACTGGACTTGGCAGAGCATTTGTACTAGGAAGGGGTGGGGGACGCGGGTGGGACAGGCAGGGTCGGGGGATAGGGCTGGGGGCTGGTGTTAACATTTATTATTGTGGCTGAGTGATCTTTGATGCAATGTCTAACCTCTCTTATGCTTCCCACCTGTAAGAAGGGTGACTGTCCACTCACAAGGTCACTGAGGAGACTGAAGTTATGCGACCCAAGAGCTTTGCGATTCGCCATATGAATGTTAGGATTTCACCGTCTCCTAAGCCCTGTTGAGAGCATCCCGGATGCTTTCTTTGAATTAGTCTCTTTTATTGACACTGGTCTGTTTTGTAGCCTCTGGGAAGAAGATCAGGACCTCGGATAGGAGGTTGCATCGTGAATTAAGTAAGTGAGGAAAACACATGTTTCCCCCTAAGTTTCTATTTAGTTAAGTGATATCACTGAACATTGTACACACACTTCTTTGTCCCTACAGTTTCCCTGCAAAGCCCCCAGTCTCTTCCCTTTCCTGGAAGTGGAACTATAGAATGCTTTGGGGAATACATGCTGTTCTCTTTGGTGGCCAATAGCATCGCCACCCCAGCTTGCTGCTCAGAGGGTCCTCCCTCTCAATTCAGAAGGCTTTACCATTTCGAGTTCCCTCCAGAGCACCAGGTAGTCCTTTCCAGAAGCTGGGTCACGGGGTAAGGATGGGATGCCTGTCGTTTAAAATTCTGCACCTGAAGCTGTTTTTCACTCTAACATAGAAGACAATTTAATCTCAAAATGCAGCAGAAATGAAATCCTTTACACACTGGATGTGCAGGGGCGCCTGGGTGGCTCAGTTGGTTAAGCGTCTGACGTTGGCTCCAGTCACGATCGCACGGTTCATGAGTTCAAGCCCCACATCGGGCTCGCTGCTGTCAGCACAGAGCCTGCTTCGGATCCTCTGTCCCTCTCTCTCCCTGTCCCTCCCCCACTTGTGCTCTCCCAAAAATAAATAAATATTTTTTTAAAAAACTGGATGTGCAAATAGGCAACTCTATGGAAAACAGCAGAGGGCACAGGAGAATTCAGTGATGGGGTCTGAAAAGACTGACCTGGGTCCTGGTTTTCTGTTTTATCAGCTGCATGACATTGAGCCTCAGTGTCCTTCTCTATCACATGGGTAAAATTACCCACCTCGTGGTGGGGGCAAGAGTTAGATAAGGTAACACACACACACACACACACACACACACACACACACGCAATGGCCAGCACTTGGAAGTGGCCCTGCTCCCTGCAGCTAGGGACGATAATGGCCACCTTACATCAGAATCCTTATAAATTCTCATGGTTTGACTTCTTTCTCAAATAGTTTATTTTGAACCACAAAGTTCTGCGTGGGGGTGACACCTTAGCCTGCAAACGACACCATCCGTGTTCGTTAGGGATGCCTGGGTGGTCATGGGAGAGAACCACAAAAAAAGGAGACCAAAGGGATACACAGATTTGGTGCTAATTTTTCACCGATCTGTCCTCATAACTGCAACCTTCCCAGAGGAGCCACCATTGAGAAGAGAAAGCACAGGACCTGTCTAGAGGTGGCAGAGACCCTTCCGGAAAGGGAGATGGAGTGGGTGTTGTGCTCAAAGTCTGGGGCTCTGTCACGACCGGGCCGACTGAAACCGTATTTCCCTGGAGAATTTATGTGTCAGCTGGGAGCAGGGCACTGAGGCTGAAAGGGTGGGACAGGAGCAAGGGGCTTTGGCTAGGTCCCTCCCAGTGGGCCACAGGGCCTTAGAGAGAGAGTGTCTGGGCAAGGAAATTTTGCCCAGAGAACCCCAAAGCTCTCCGCCTTGCAGCCCTTAGATGGAAATCTACAAGGATCGCAAGAAACAGTGGATAATTGGGGGTGAAGGGAGAAAGCCGCCAAAAGACGCTTTATGGTGCACACGATCCTGTCCATCAATGTCACACTTAATCACATGCATTCATTTGTTTGATGCTTTCCTAAGCCAGTTGCTATGGACGCAAGGGGCCAGCTCCGGGTGTCTCCTGGAGCCTGTGGATAGTAACCCATCCAGACCCCGGTCTCCGGCAGGTGCAGAAAATCCCCTGCATCCAAGCCTTCCCTCCACCTGGCCCTTGTCCCCCTTCTTCTTCTTTTCCACCATCTTTCCTGCTTCTGATGCTTGATTTTTCTCTCTTCCCAACAAGCAGCTTATTCCCCCTTCGTCCATGTGGCAGATCCAAGCCGCCAAGTTCTCCAGGCCTACGTCTCCTCTATTGCCGAGGGCAGCCTGGCGAAGCAGGCATGAGCTTGGAGTCCAGATCCCAGAGGAAGGGGGCTGACAGGCCCAGCTGGCGTCTGGAGCTCCCGTGGGACCAGCCAATCACGTGTTGAGTTTGGAGACACGCCGTACCGTGCGGCAGGTGCCAGGGTGATGGTAAGCATCCAGAGATGGGGAACGGGAAGGTTCTGAATCAGGAGATTCTCAGCAAACAGAAACCATACGTGTCAGCTGCAGCTATTTAATTATTTTTTTTAATTTTTTAAAATGTTTTATTATTTATTTTTGAGAGAGAGAGAGAGAGATAAATAGAGTGTGAGAGGGGGAGGGGCAGAGAGAGAGGGAGACAGAGAATCCAAAGCAGGCTCCAGGCTCTGAGCTGTCAGCACAGAGCCCGACACGGGGCTCGAACTCACAAACTGCGAGATCCTGACCTGAGCCAAAGTCAGATGCTTAACCGACTGATCCACCCAGGTGCCCCAATTATTTTAAAGTTAATGAAGATGCAGCATTTAATTAAATAACAACTTTTAATATCTATGCATCAGGTGTCCACTTATATACGTTATTTCATTTCTTAGCGTAACACCTACATTTTCCCACAAAACAAAACAGAAAGATGTTACCTACAAAAACCTACCTGTTCGTATTTGTCTCACAATCCAAACCCCCGATTTTCTCTTTTCCACACACTAACATGTGTAATAAACTATTATGCCAGTAACAAGAATGTTCTTTCTTCTGGTATCATTCAGGGGAAGGCCTCTCGTGATAATGACCCGTGGTGTCTCCCCCACCTCCACGAATCCGCTGGAATTCACATTGGAATGTCACGTATTCCACGAATACACATTGACTTGTGCACGTTAAATGCCAGAGTTGTATAGAATGTGCACTCTTTCTCAATAAAGCTGTGAAAAGAAAAAGTCCATCCATCCATCCATCCATCCATCCAACAAATACTCAGTGAGCATCCACCAGCTACCAGCATCGTTCCAGGCCCTGGGGGAACAGCAAGGAGGTGGCTGTCCTTGCGGGCAGTGAGGGGTGGGGGGAGAGAGATGGAAAACAAACAAACATGGTAACCATGGTAACCAGTGCTAGAGAGGAAAGTAAAACAGGAAGAGGGTGGAAGTAAGGCCTTAAGATCTGTTGCTGGATCACCAGGGGAGATGTCTCTGAAGCTGATATTTGGACAGAAGCTTGAGGCAGGAGGGCACAGACCTGGGGTCCTAGGGTTCCAGTCGACCAACGCCCAGGCTCCTGGCCACGGGTCCTGTTGTCCAGCTGGTGTCTCTCCACCGTGGTCCGTGGCACCCCAGACTCCCTCAGAGGCCAGCCAGTGAAGGTGCCTTGGCAGAGGCTGTCACCCCCAATTTTCACCACCTTCCTGTTTAATCAGAGAGCACCTCCACTTTGGGTTTGTTATGTCAGGGTAGCATATAAAATTGTATGTTAAAAATAAGCATGCTGCAAAATCAAAGAAGATTGAAGACCACTGATCCAGGCACTGGAATGGGAAAGGGCAGGGGAGTGGCCCCAGTGGAAGCCAAGGTGTGACTTAAGAGTGAGGTAGAGTCATGGCAGGTGCCATGGGTTGAAAGAGATTCATTGAAGTCTTAACCCCATTATCTCCGGATATGATCTTATTCGGAAGTAGGATCTTTATGGAGGTAATCGACTTGAAATGACATCATTAGAGCGAACCTGGATCCAATGTAACTGTGTTCCTTCCGGAAGAGGGAAAATTGGGACACAGAGACAGACGTGCACAGAGAGATGATGTGCAGAGATGGAGGGAGAGCACCACGTGACAACAGAGGCAGAGGCTGGGCTGACGCAGCCACAAGCCAAGGGACCCCAAGGACTGCCTGGGGCCCCCAGGAACTGGAAAAGGGCACGAAACAGCTCTCTCCAGAGTCTCAGAGGGAGCGCGGCCCCGCTGACACCTTGATCTCAGACCTCTGGCCTCCAGAACCGTGAGGAAACTCGTGTCTGCTGTTTCACCGCCCAGGCTGTGGTTCTTTGTCACAGCGGCCTGAGCACACTAGTACACCAGGTGATGTGTGACCCCGAAGTTGGTGGGTGGCTCGTTCATGGGGCAGGCGAGGGTGGGGTCGGGCAGAGGGCTTGCATAGGTAGGCACACCGGATCTGGATCTCCAGAGCGAGGTGGATGCCTCCAGTTGGAGAAGGGCGATCTGTTGGGCGAGTATTGCAACAACTGATGGCAGGTGCCGAGGGCCAGAATGTGGCACAGCAGTCCAGTCGGCTTGGGGGTGTGGTCAGCCCAGAAGATTGGGGCATCGGGACCTGGTGATTCGGGAGAGGGAGGGGGCGGAATGACTGATGGACAAGGGTGGGGTTCCCCGGGATCGTGGACACAGGCAGATGAGGGTAGTAAGCACTGGGGACAGCTGAAGCCTCCTAAGCCACTTGGGGCCCGGGAACATTTGGTGAGATGTCCAGGAGGCCATTGAGCAAAAAGAACAAGATAGATGCATGCTTCCCATGGCCGGCGACTGCCACACCCTCAACACTCTGCTAGAACGTCTCCTCCCCAGACAAGCTTTCCCACAGCACCCCTCTCTCTGCCTGCGGTGGTTACCCCCAAGTTGCTCCCTGACTCCTTCCCTGTCCGGTCTCATGGCATTCCACATCGTCTTGTCCATGCATGTGCTTCTTTCTGGTCTGCATCCCCACATTTGCTGCCCGATTCCAATTGCCCTGAACAGTGTCTGCACACCGTCAGGGCTCCACGCGGACCTGCCGGATGAAAGGACGAAGAAGCCCAGGAGGAGAAGGCCCGGGGTTGCCGGCTGGGCTCTCCGAAGCAGACGCTGAGATGGGGTTTGGGGTACAAGATGCCTGGTGGGGGGGGGGGGTTGAGCCTGGCGGGGAAGAGGCGGGAGTGGCCTCTTCTAATCAAGGAATCCGGGAGGCTCTCCAGAGGCTTTGGAACTTCGCTTGAAGGGCTTATTGTGCAGAAGCTGGAGTAGAGGGGCTTTCAAGAGAAAGGGCAGTCCCGAAGGGGGGAGTGCGAACGTTCCTGCAGAAGGATGTGCAGTGTAGACGCGTGGTTAGCTGGGATGCTTCTAGAGAGGTGGGTGGAGGCCACTCACGGGGCCCTGGATGGCGGGCCAGGTGCTGAGAGGCAAGCACTTACCCCGCAGTGGAAGCTGCCTTTGCTTCTCCTTCAAGCAGGGGACCGGTCTCTCGCAGGGCTGCTTGGGGAACGGGACCGGGTCAGCGAGCAGGTGGCCGGCTCGCCCCAGCAGAACGTGACATTATGCAACCGCTCCAGAATCCAAGTCCCATTGGAAGGAAGGGGCAGCTCAAGGCAATGCTGGCATAGGGCGTTGCTTTAGAAACCCCTAGGGAGGACGGCATAGAAACAGGATCAATGAAGTGGCCCCAAAAGTGACAGAAAAATCCGCTTTCTGCCACACAATTCCCCAGAAGCAGATTGGAGCTTTCATCTTCTTAAGAAGCCCCAGTGGCTGTCGTTATCACCCCCCGGGGGAGGAGATGAGAGTCGCTGATGCATTTCATCCCTTCTAATAGACCAAGTGGCCGTGCTTAATGCCTCCTGTCCCCACAGGTCCTGCCGGTGCTGGGCAGTGGGACTCATGCCAGGTGGCACTGCGGGGCCCAGAGGGGCTTCTGCCCTCTTGGATGCCTGGCTACACCGGCCTGCTCCCCCGCTCACCTCGTCTTGGGCCCGAGTCTGAAGTTTCCCCGGACTGGTGCCTCAGTTCCCTCTCCAGACTCCAGCCTGTACTCCTTTTCCTTCTGTTAAATTTCTGGAGTGGGGACTTAATTTTCTCGCTCAGCAGACTGGCGTAGGGGAACTACAGAGGAATTACAGACACGTCTCTGACTAAAGTCCGGACTAAAGTGCCATGGCACTTTCCCTAAGGGAAACTGGACCTGCGGCAGGAGCCCTGTCTCCCCAAGCCTGACACGGTGCCAGGCACAGAGACGCAGTCAGCAAAAACTTACAAGTGGGTGAGTGAATGAATGAATGAATGAATGCTGAATGAATGAAAGGTAGTGGAGGGCAGCCCAAGGGAAGCAATTCCACCTTGAGCACCAAGACCGCCATTTTTGCCCCTGTTCTTCCGCTATTTCTCCCTCCCGTCTTCACAGTCCACCTGACTACCTCCGGAACCTTATTCCCACTCAGGGATAGATGGCCAAGGACAGGGCAAGCTGAGGGCTGAGGATTTCAATGTATCTTAACGTTAAGATGAAGAAAAGGGAGGCAGCTGTGTTAACCACTACACGACGAACGCTAAATGCCCATCCACTGACGAATGGATAAGGAAGATGTGGTTTATACGTACCACGGAACACTACTTGGCCATGAGAAAAAAATGAAATCCTGCCATTTGCGACACCATGGATGGAACTGGAGGGTATTATGGTGAGTGACATAAGTCAGCCAGAGGAAGACAGATGTCATCTGTTTTCACTCGTATGTGGAATTTGAGAAACTTAACAGAAGACCGTGGGGGAGGGGAAGGGGAAAACATAGTTTCAAACAGAGAGGAGGAACCATAAGAGACTCTTAAATAGAGAG
The DNA here is from genome assembly GCF_018350175.1 of Felis catus. NCBI lineage: Eukaryota > Metazoa > Chordata > Mammalia > Carnivora > Felidae > Felis > Felis catus. Next base: position 137,168,167 of record NC_058373.1, on the reverse strand, counting down.
AACAAACTGAGGGTTGATGGGCGTCGGGGGGAGGGGCAAATGGGTGATGGGCACTGGAGAGGGCGCCTGTTGGGACGAGCCCCGAGTATTGTATGTAAGCAGTGAATCATGGGAACCTACTCCTGAAGCCGAGAACACACTGTATACACTGTATGTTAGCCCATTCGACAATAGATTATATTAAAAAAATAAAAAAATAATAAACGTTAAAAAGACGAAGAAAAGGAAAGAGTCAGTGCTTCTTTTTAGTCACATGACAATTGCAATTAACCAATTATCAGGATAAGGGTTTGTTTACTGTCAACACCACCACCACCACTGCCGCAAGCATCCGACACGTAGAGAAAACGATCGACCCAGCGCACCAGACGGTGGGCGTCCAAACATGCAGACATACCTACCTGGACAGCGGTCATCGTGTCTCTCTCCCTAACTCCGGCGTCAGGTGCACAAGGGCGTGGCTCGCGTCAGCCTCACCCGCTGCCGTGTCCCGGGGCTCAGCCTGCGGTCGGTGCCAGATACACGTCTGTGACTGGATGGAGCGAGTGGAGGCTGACGAAGGGTTTCACACGAAGGTGGGTGATGCCCTCCTGGAGGAAAGAGACCAGTGAAGGCCGTTCTGCTGAGACACGCGCCTCCCAAACGCACCCTGAAATCCTCTGCTGTACTTCCTGCCACGACAGGTGCACCTATGCCGCCAAACGTATTAGACACGGTCCCCCTGCTCCGATGCCCACGGCACGGCGAGGGGGCGAGCGCCACACGTGCATTCACACCGAGACCTGCAGAGCTACCGATAGCCACCTGGCCTTCCTCGCCGGGTCCTGGGCCCCAGGACCCAGGCGGCTGTGCAGTACACTCCAGAGGGCAAGTTCATTGACGCTTAAGGCCGGCCTGCCGGCTGCCCTCCTCTTAATGCTATGTCTTCCTCCACATCGTCCTATTGTATTAGCATAACCTGCATGTACATATGTGTGTGCACGCGCGCGTGTGTGTGTGCCTGTGCGTGTGTGTGCGATAACTGAAGTGCCTTCCTGTCCTTCTTAGGGACACGACCCCTCCCCAGGGGCCTGCACGAGCTGTCATCTTATCACCTGTCCTGCCCTGACCCCTCATCCAAAGGTGTTTGGCCCAGAGCAAGACACCTGAACCAGGGAGGGACAAACTGGGCCCTGGGATTAGCTGGTGGGACCCGGGAGAGCTAAGGCAGAAGGTAAGACATAAGCCTTGGGAGGTGCTGAGAGTGATGGCTGCAGCCAGGTGTGTCCCCTTGGCAAGGAAGGCACCACGAGGCGATGAAGGAGCAGAGAGCCACGGGACAGAGTCAGAACACGGAGGAGTGACGGTCTCTGTGGCAGGAGAAGGGCTAGGGGGTGGCATGCTGGGGGCCCAGCACAGTCCTCGAGGTCCTGATTCGCTATTTCCTCTCCCTGTCCTGACACCCAGCCTCGCTCTTGTCCCCCTGCTCACTCCCTATGCCCAGGGGTCGCCGAAGCCCCTACTCAAATGACTCTGGACTCAAAGTTCCACCACCTGCCTGTCTCCAGTCACCAGCCGCCACCACCTCAGAAGCCCTGCACCTCCCAGAGCCCTCCCCTGCCCCCCGCCAGATACCCGCACTGGCCCAGATCAAGTCCTCGGGACCGGACCCACTGGCCCAGAGAAAATCTGGGCCCACCCGCAATCCCCCTGCCTGGTGGCTCACATGGACACAGTCACACGACCAGGGCCTTTAGGGCCACTTCGGAGGATGTGACCCAACCCCCAACCCCGCCCGCCCCAGTCCTGCCCGGATGCCCCCCACCTCGGACGGAGTTCTGAACATTGTTCTCCCACCTCCGCCGGCCGTAACTGAGAGATGACCCCCAGCTGCACAGGGACCGGCGGAGAGGTCTGCCTGGTGGCGCCTCTGACAGCCAGCACCCCCCGCGTGCCTCTGGCACACGCCTCCCGCCCGGCCCGGCCTGCCCAAGGCCGCTGGAGCGTGCCAGGTGGGAGGCAGCTGTGATGGAAGGTGCGGTGGGTGTGGCGAGGTGATGCGGACACCCCCGTGGAAATGCTCCGCCCTCCGTGGCTCACCTCCATTACCGGTGTCATCATGAAACAATCGCAATTAGGCATAACAATGATCACGATAATAGCAGGACCATAAAAGCAGCTCCTGGGCAGTGCCTCTGCCCGCCAGACACAGTTTCGGGGGCTTTGCTTGCGGAGGGGTGAGGATGATCATACCCATTTTACAGGTGAGCAAGTCGAGGGGCAGGGGCCTGAGATTTTGAGGTGACGCCGGGAGCCTGGCACGTCTCACGCCCAGCCCCCTGCTCGGGCCACGAGTCCTCTGAGGGGCCCCCAGAACAGCCTGGCTGCTCAGTTAAGGAGGGAAGTCGCTTCCGGCCTCGTGAGGAGACACAGAGGTCCTGACCAAGCCCCCACAGGTCAGGTTATGCGGGTGTCTAGACGCCCGACTTTATGACGTCGGCAGCTGCGAGGGGCTGATGTTTTCATCCTTCCCCCACACAGATCTGGAGGCCAGCACACAGAACTTCTTCAAATACACACCCGAAGGGAAGACTACAAGGGCTGCTGGTCCGGCCATCGGGGACCCCCTGCAAATTTCCCAAGTCCTGGAAGAGCCGGGCCCGGGGAGGGGGGGGGGCAATGGTTGACACAGCGCCTCTGACAGTCGTGTGTTTCATCAGTCCTCCCAGCGGATTTCTCAAGCATTCCCTGATTTTATTGGTGAGGAAATGAATATCTTTCAAGATGAAGTAACCTGAAAAGGGTTGTGTCACCGGGAAACGGCAGATGGGGAACCCGGACCCACATTCGCTGACTTCAGCCACAGTCCTCCGGTCCCCACCCTCCATCTCCTTGTTCTGTCCTCTTTCCCCGCTCTGCAGTCTTTTCCTCCCTGCTTCAGATCCCTAGGCCCCTACTGTTTCTTTCCTTGCCCCTGCTGAAGCCATCTGATATTAGTCATTCACACCTTAGTATGAAGTTTCAGTCACTGTATTCTCTCTCCCAAAGTAGTTGTCCTTCATTTTGTCTTGGATTGTAGAGACCGGTCCTCCTTAACGTCTGGCTGGTATCAGATCACGGCTCAGAATACACCCTTGCAAATCAAGGAGATCTCCCTACCGGCCCCCACACAATTTTTTACCGGCTTGCTTTCGCTCACTCAGGGAGGGGTGCTAGAAACGTGGATGAAGGAGGGGAACCTCCCCTTCCACATTTCTGATGTGCCTTTCGCCCCCGTCCACCTGCAGGGTGAGCCCCGTGAGAACGGCTTTCGGAGTCATTCCTGCCTTGTGCCACGCTGCCGGTCCTGGATTGGGATTCGGGGGATGGCGTGGACCGAACGGAAGCACAGGCTCTCGAGTATTTCCTCACCACTTCTCCACCCACTCGGCTCAGCGTCCCTAGTCCCATGGCTTGGGGGTCTTTAGTAGATAGCCTTTCCGTCACCCCAAATCTCTCAAAACTCAGAAGTGAGCGTTTTTCGCACTTCACTGTGCTGTGGCACATAAAACGGCTAGTAGGTACCCAAACGGAGACATCTTTTCCTGTCTCTACGCCGGTCAATAACAGAATTATTTACAGACCCCCGCCTTCCTTGAAATTCTACTCTCGCCGCCTGATCCATTATTTATAACACATATTCCGTCTGACGGGAAGGACTGCCCACCACTGGGCCTCAGCTAATCCCACTGAACAGAGGGAAGCCGTGAGGCACAGACAGGAGAAATGGCCCAGGTGAGGTGGCCCAGCTAACGCGTGATGGATGCAGGTCTTGAACCCAGGCCTCTCTGATTTTGGGACCTGGGCTCCACCTCAACATCGGGCTTCTATAAAGCACTCATGAAAGAAACTGCTCCTGGATTGAAAGAACAAATACTACCAAAAGCAAGCTACACATTTAGCGCGAATCCCTATCAAAACACCTCCAGCGTGACGGGAGAGGCTGCAAGAATGTGGGAGAGGGGTACGGGCAGGTCAGGGGGCATCACTCGGCTTCTCCCTCCTGCCGACTAAGGGATTAAGCCAGGGGCTGACCCTTGGAAGGCTCCACCTTGCTCCTGGCCCCAGGTCCCAAGCAGGTGCGAGATGAATAATGCATTTTGCAGCAAAACCCACTGAGGCCCTGTGAGGAGAAGTAGATAGAAATCAGCCGTGTGTGTGTGTGTGTGTGTGTGTGTGTGTGTGTGCGTGTGCGTGCACAGATGTGGAAATCCTACCTGGGCTTGCTCTGGCGGGAGGGGGGCAGGGGCTTAGGGCGGGAGGACTTCCAGAGGCCCAAGGCCGACCTTCACCTATGCACGTTCCATAGCTTCCTGTGGCTTTGTTAGGGCCACACTTTGTCCAGCTGCAACCACGCTGGGGTTGCTGGAGTGAAACCTCAGACTTCACTTAAAAAATTTTTTTGAGAGAGCGTGTGCACACCCACGTGTGCAAGTGGGGGGGGGCAGAGGAAGAGGGAGGGAAAGAATCTTAAGGAGGCTCTGTACTCAGCACGGAGCCCAACATGGGGCTCGATCCCACGACCATGAGATCATGACCTGGGCAGAAGTCAAGAGTTGGATGCTTCACCAACTGAGCCACCCAGGCGCCCCAGACCTCACTTTAGAAAGACATCACTGACTCCAGAAAGCCTTCTGTGCTCTTCTGGCTAGCTAAGAAGCAGCCCTTCACCAGGAATTCACAAGGGCTCGCTCAGGCCTGGGTCGCGGAACTCGCTCCCGGGGCCGACTTGGGTTCTTTCTTGCTGCTCAGTGCGCGTTGTAGACATCTGATCCGTGTTTCCACCCAAGCTCTGCCAGTCAGTGACAGAGAGGAGGCCACGCTGGAGGAGAGCAGACCTCAGAAATGGAGAACAGAGGGCAACGAGGTCTCCTGTGGCCACCGGGCCACGTGGAAGCCGGTGGGCCATCGCGACAAATTCTGCAAACCATTAAAGCAACGGCTTTACGTGCAGCTACGGACCGTCCCCGTGTTTCCTCAGTCTCGCCCCAATGTCGCCACTAATCGGATCCCCATTAATGTTTTCTTCTTTCGTATTAAGATATTCTTTCGAGGATGTCCATCCACTTAATAACCACGTCTTATTCAACGTTTGATTCGCTATTTCTAACCTCAGGTTTTTCATCTATATAATGGGAATCACAATAGTTTTTCCTTCACAGACTGCTAAGAATTAAATGTGTGTGTGTGTGTGTGTGTGTGTGTGCATACACGTGCGTGTTTACACGTACACACAGTGCTGACATCAAATCGGTGGACTTATCCCAAAGCGTACTAAAGCATTAAATTAGGGACTTACGTTTTAGTGTGTGATTTGTGGTTGCTTTTCCGTAAAGATTTTTCTGAAACATTTCCCCCCCCCGGTGCCTTTGCTGTTCTGCAGTTAGACCGGACTCTAGTCCCAGCTAGAACATCATTCGACACAGACTTCAGGTCTGTTTATTTTAAGGGCGATTGAGTCACAGCAGCACTTCCAAGAGACTGGCCTCCTCGGGCAACCATAGATCTAATATCTCCCCCCCACCCCGCCCCCACGGCTGAACAGGTGGGTAAACTGAGATCGAGGGCAAGATATGGCTTCATCAGTCACCTGTGTGTTACAGGTGACCTAAGTCAGCAGCCCAGAGCACAGGCCAAGGCCTGTGGGTTCTAGACCTCCCAGAGCTAGGGGCAGGGCAGGGCACGATGCCTGCTTCCAGCCTACGCCTGGGAAGCGGGGCAGGGACTGTGCTGTGTGGTTGGTGTCCTACAGCGGTGTCAGGCCACCTCTGTCACTCCCCTCCTGCCCCAGGGAAGGAATCTGGGGTGGCTGATTCTACGCGGAGACATTACAGACATCAAGGCCATGGAACCAAGGACTGGTATGCAGCGTGCCCTCACCTTTGTCTCTGAGCTTTCCCGGGTGCCGAACGCTCAGATCCCAGTGAGCTCGGCCTCCGTCAGTGGATCCACAGAGCTCCCACGGTATCCGCAAAGCGCCAGGTGCCGTGTCGGGTGGGGGCGAGGAAAGCAGGTGCGGGTCTCTCCAGGCAGGAAGAGAGCTCCAGGCAGGCTGCCGTCTGGGCAGGGACCCTAGCAGGGCCGACTGGTCAGGCTGAGCCGGGGGGAGGGAGGAGGTGATAGAAGCGGGCTTGGCGGGTCCTGGGCAGAAGCCCACCTGGTTTGCCGAAGGGGCTTGTGGGGCTGGGGAGCCTGGAGGGAGCCTGCTCCAAAACTGGAGGCTGCAGGACTGAGACATACAGAGGGCCAGTAACCGGGAGAGGGAGACCTAGGGAAGCCCAAGAAAGACTCACGAAGGGGAAAGGAGGGGACGGGGAGGCCAATCCAAGAACTGTGTGTGTGTGTGTGTGTGTGTGTGTGTGTGTGTGTGTCTTAGGGGAGAGAACCAAGGGCTGAGGTGACCATTCAAATAGCAGACATTCTCTCTCTCTCTCTCTCTCTCTTTCTCTCTCTCTCAAAATAAACAAATGAACTAAAAAACATTTTTTTAAACATCAAAAAAAAGGGGGGGGGGCGCCTGGGTGGCTCAGTCGGTTAAGCATCTGACTTCAGCTCAGGTTATGATCTCATGGTTCATGGGTTCGAGCCCCACGTCGGGCCCTGTGCTGACAGTGCAGAGCCTGCCTGGGATCCTCCCCCTCCCTCTGCCCTTCCTCCCCCACTTGCACACACGCTCTCTCGTTCACTCTCTCTCAAAATAAATAAATAAACTAATTTTTTTTTTAAAACAAAACCATCAAAGAGACAGACATTTTGTCTCCTTTTCCAGGCCTGGCTGCATAGAGCGCCAGTCTGGACACGGACTCGAGGCCAGGGCTGGCTGTCCAAGTGCCATGGTCCCCCATTTCATCCATGGTCTTCCGGAGCCATTGCTAGAACAAGGGATTAGGAGCCAGAAGGCCTGATTTTCAGTCTCGGGTCTCCTAATCTTCTGGCTAGAGGAACCTCAGTTTCCTCTTACGTAAAATGGGTCTCGCAGCACCTAACTTACAAAGTTGATGTGAAAAATGCAATATATCCATCAGTAAGTATCTTTTAATAATGCACAGTAATAAGCCTTTACCGAGTGTGGCTTCGTCTCTGTGCCCTCCCGTGTTCCAAGCAGACCTGTGCTCCTGGACGCGGGGACTGGCATGGTCACTAACATGTTCCTAGATCTAGGATAGAGACCTCTCCCAGGCCCAGCATCTCGGACAACCAAAGAGCGAGGGTACAGCCGGAAGCCCCCTGTTCCCCCCTCACCCCGACGCGTGGCCGCACCATAAAAACGTATTCAGGCCATGCCCCTGCCGCAGGCTACTGCCTCAGGTCTGTCAGCTCACTGCGGTGTCCCCAGACTGGACAATCATCTTCACCTTCCTAACCCTCTACGGACACCAGGCCCAAATCCATGGGCCTCGAATGTTCCCATCTACAGGTGGTCAGGGCAGCCCCAAGTCTAGGCCGCTGCCCCTCGATGGGTGCTGGGAAGGGGCTGGTCCTCCCACGGCCACTGCTCTCCACCGGCACCCACCTCTGCAAAGCCACCTTGGCCCATCAGAACCCTAATGGTTCCTCCCCGGCAGGGGTGGGCAGCCGTTTGCGGAGATTGAAGGCCTGGCCTCCCTGCGTGGCCGGCCTCCGCCGTGGCCTACTGACCCCTGGGCGTTGTCTGAGCTCAGGCACTCCCGGTGCAGCCCAGTACTGCTCAGCAAGCATCCCCACCTGGCCGCAGCGCTGTCCCTTTCCGGCCTCTCCCGCGTGTCTCCCGTGGGAGTTTGCCCAGAAGCAGAGTATGTCTGCAGCAGCCAGCAGGTGTGGTCCAAAGACTCACACAGGTCCCACCCTGTCATTAGCAAGCAGGGTTCTTCCCTCCCAAACCAGGGCACAGACCCAGATTCTGGGTCAGCATCTGCCCGGCTGGATCTCAGGACCAACGCCCTCACCTTAGCCCATCGCGTTGCCATGGCCGCGTGTCCATCCACACCCCTCAGTGAATGGAGCCCCACAGCAAGCCCTCCCACCTCCTCCACTCGGTGTATGCGGCCCAGATGCACCCCAGAGGGCAGGCCTGCCCCCCAGGGTGAGGGAAGGTGGCGGCTCACGGCCTCCTGCAGGGGCTCCTCCTGATTCTCGCAGCTCGAGCCCCACATCCCCACGGCCTGGTTGGTATGGTCTCTGAGTGTATCAGGATGTGGCTGCCCCAGGCCTGGGAAAGAGCCAGGGTCCCCTCTTTTCTAGAAGGCTTCGCTGGGTCGTCTGCTCCGCACAGCTCTGAGGATGCGAGTCACATCTCTGCGTAAAGTAGCATCCCAGAGGAAGGAAACACTTCTCTCTCTGCCCGTCCCCTGCTCGTGCTCTCTCTCTCTCTCTCTCTCTCTCTCTCACTCTCTCGCAAAAATAAATAAACATTAAAAGGAAAAAGAATGAAGGCAGAAATCTCCAGAGCAAATGTAGGGATGAGACGATGTCCTTGTGTTCTACCCTCTTCGTTTCCCAGGAAGGAGAACGAAGTCTCCTGCAGCAGTCATCAGATTTGGTTCCCGGGTCATCTCTCACGTCCAGCAGGGGAAGGAGGGTATGTCTCACCACTACTTCGTTCTAAACTTGCTTCAAAAAACAATACACTCTTGGTCCTGTGGTCACATAAGACCTATTATGAAACGTCACTAAGCGCGGGGGCGGGGGGGGCATATTTGAATGATTTTTCTGCTCATGAGAATTAGTGAGAGAAAGCAGAACTGAAAAGAGGCACCTTGCGTTCCTCATTCTTCCCTCCTGCGGTCATTGGGTTTGAAAGAGAAGAGAAGAGTTTCATTTTATTTCCAATCTCGTCAAAATTACTTCTCAGGTAACACCTGTTCCTTAAAGACAACTCAGAAAGTGCAGAAAACGAAGGGGAGTCCAACCCCGCATAGTCTCACTACTCCCACGCAACACGCGGCCGGAAGGCAGCTTGTGACTTTCTTGAATGAGCACGAACTTTGATGGGAGTGTTTGATTCCCGTTATCCCTAAGAGAAACTATCTATGCAATTATTTCTCTTCCCCTAAAGGACTCCATGCGAGCTCACGCAATGGAACTGATAATTGTAGAGTACTCGAAAAAATCGCAAAAGCAAGAAACGGGGGGATGAGGGGAAAGACCCCAAGAAACCCAGCTATCTGCCTCTTCCCATCGGTGACAGCGGTGATGTTTGGGCTGAGTATTTAATGTCAGGACTGCGGGTTGGTGCACCTGTAGAATACTCCAAGTCCCAGATCCACAGCGATTGGGAAATACGGTGGTTGCAAAAGATATAAATGGACTTCATTAGAGAAGCCACAGCCCAGCAGGTGTGGTCTAAATATCATGCTGCTGCCTCCGGGGATGAGGAGAAGCCCCCGAGAAGTGGCGTGGCCACTGCTCCCAGAGTCTCCATCACCTGCCCACTCAAGCCAGCTAATTTTATTGGCCTTCCGTCCACATTACCAAGAGGCCATGGAAGTATAAATAATAAAGCAAGAAGACCAGATCCATTTGGCTGGCTCAGGGGATTTCTCCCGAATGCACTGTGAGTATGATATCTTCTCTTTGGAAAAGCCCAGTGTTGTTTGTTTGCTTGCTGTCTGTTCCAAACAAAGTTTGCTTTCGACCGTGGGAAAATGCGGCGCCGTCCCAGGGTGGGTGTCTTGAAGAAATCCCGGAGCCCCTCTCTTGAAGAAGAGCCTGATTGAGTAGGGATTTCCACTCTGATCCGGCAAAATGCATGTCGTGACCTTAGACAGCTCCTTTGTCCTCTGTGCCTCTGTTTCCCCTTTATGGCACAAGTGGCCCCGAAATCGATGGTCGCTCAGCCTTCCCAACGTGCATGTTCCCTCATCCTGGAATGAGGTCACTGAAGGCAGGAGAAACGGGCCAAAGAGCCGGAAAGTGCTTGAGGATTTGGTGAAGTCTGTGGGGCTGGCTGTGGTCATCGCCTCTCAGGAGACACAGCTCCATGTTTAGGCTCCAAGGAAGGTCACAGGGGGCGTTGCACCTCTGCCCCTGTGCCTGGCACGGAGGGAAGGCTCAAAATATCTCTTAAAAGAATGAAGGCACGGGGCACCTGGGTGGCTTAGTCAGTTGAGCCTCTGACTTCGATTCAGGTCATACCTTGTGGTTCGTGAGCTCGAGCCCCGCGTCGGGCTCTCTGCTGTTAGTGCAGAGCCTGCTTCAGATGCTCCCTCCCCCCATCTCTCTGCCCATCCCCTGCTCGTTCTCTCTCTCTCTCTCTCTCTCTCTCTCTCTCTCTCAATCTCTCGCAAAGATAAACAAACACTAAAAAGGAAAAGAGTGAAGGCAGAAATCTCCAGGGCAAATTTGGGGATGAGACGATGTCCTTGCGTTCTACCCTCTTCGTTTCCCAGGAAGGAGAACGAAGTCTCCTACAATAGTCATCAGATTTGGTTCCCGGGTCAGCTCTCACGTCCAGCAGGGGAAGGAGGGTATGTCTCACCACTATTTCCTTCTAAACTTCCTTCAAAAAATAATACTGTCTACTCTGTCTAAAGCGATCTCTTCTTAAAACGGTATTAACCCCTGGGGCGCCTGGGTGGCTCAGTCGGTTAGGTGACTGACTACGGCTCGGGTCATGATCTCACAGTTCATGAGTTCGAGCCCCGTGTCAGGCTCTGTGCTGACAGGTTAGAGCCTGGAGCCTGCTTCGGATTCTGTGTCTCCGTCTCTCTCTGTCCCTCCCTGCTCATTCTCTGTTTCTCAAAAGTCAATAAATGTTAAAAAAAAATTGTTTAAAAAATGGTATTAACCCCTTAAAGTAGGTAGACCACAGAGCGTGCCTGGGACATCTCCTCAAGCCCAGGGTTTGGTGCCAGTCTTTCGGGATGCCAAGGCACATCTTTAGGAAGGGTCCCTCAGGTCCCGCAGTCCAAGGGAAGGCATTAAGTTTATGCAAGTACTGTGCCTTCCGTGGAGAACTCTGGAAGGGACTGGAAGAAAGCTGGGGTCTCAGAGGGCCCGTGGTTACACAGGGCATGGCAGGACGCCTCTGTCCAGCCTGTGCAGGAAGAGGCCCCTCATGGAGCAAATAGCACCGTAGCTGGCTGGCAGTCACTCAGCAGGGCTCCGGCCACTGGAGAGGGGAGCTCATCCAAAGCGCCCTGAACTTTTCAGTCTCATTGGCGTGAACACAGACACTACATGAGCTTTTTCTTGCCAGGTGGCTCCAAAGAGACCCCAACCGCTGTGCATCAAGTAGTTCTGATTCCCACGTGGGCTGTTGGCCGCTGTAGTGTTTTTCCCAAACTACTGGTAAGAGTAAGAATGAAAGGACTTTCAGCATTCTTGTTGAAAGTGATAGCATGTCCCACTCTGCCCACCCCTTAGTCCCTTTGATGGGCAGATCCCGGTTACTAAGCTCATCAGTATGGTGTGGGAGGGGAGACCAGAGCTCGCTGCGGCAGCCCTGCTGGCCTCTCCCTGAGGCACCCCTGCCTGGGCTCTCCCCGCAACCCCCCTGCCTGGCCTCTCCCCACAGCAGCCCTCCACATGCAGACTGAGGCTACCTGAGCTGCTCATCCAGAGGGCTCCTCACCTGGCTTGGACCTGTCTCCAAGAGGAATGACTCCTGAGTCAGGGCCATACTATTTATCTATTCCTAACTGAAGGGAATTGTTTCCTGAAATTAATAGGAAGTGTGGGACCAGGATGGTCAGAGAAGAGTTGAAAGACTGATTCCCCCAATGTGGCTCCAACCAGGTTCAGATCTTGTTCTTTTTCTTCTTATTTTGTTTATTATTTTATTAGTGAAACAACAAAACACACACACACACACTCACTCCAAACTAAAAACCAACAAAGAATTGCTCAACACCGGCAGTCTATCAATTTATTGGGAAACAACCAGTTGTTCAGCTATTTTAATGAATGAAATAAAAGTTAGCCTACTCAGGCATCTGGGACCAGAGCCCATCTGACAAGTCTGAGTCAGTTTAGAGCCCGTGATGACAGATGGAGAGGCCCAGAAATGGGGCTACTGTGGGCCATTTGGGGGGAAGAGAGGCCAGGCTGTTGGGACTCAGTGGGGTGGGGCAGGAGGCCAGTGAGGAGGTGGTGCAGGAGGCCGGTGAGGAGGTGGGGGACGCAGGCTCATGGAGGTGGGGGAAGCTGAGACCCGGCCGGGGTGTGGTCCGCGTCTGCAGGGCCAGGGGCAGTGAGATGAGTAGTCGCAACTAGTGAGGAGGAAGTCAAAATGTCACTCCCCTCCCCATTTAATAGATGAAGAAACTGAGGCTCTGAAGGGTTAATAGGCTTATTCCGTGCCACCTAACAGACCCACAAGCAGGAGAGGACCGATATCTACACTTGTAATTCCATAATCAGTTCTTGTTCCAAGAGCTTGGAGAAGTAGAAAACACTTGTAGGGACCACTAACCAAACATCGCTTTAAAAATGTGGTGTGTGTGTGTGTGTGTGTGTGTGTGTGTGTGGTCTATGCCAGAAGCTTCCAGCAGCTTCCCTTCTCTGCTCCAAGGTCTGGCCCCCTGCCCAGACCCATACTCCACTCCCGGTAAGTTGCCCAAAGGCTTTGCACCTCACCTGGCTGGTGAACCTACTGCCGAGAATGTAGGTTCTTTCAGCTCCTTGACTGAGGTAGATAAGTTCTCCACTCCTGGGTATCGAGAACTAGCATCCATACAGGCAATTATCTATTCGGAAGACAAGAAGCTTCTATTTTTAAACCACACAAATTTTGTAAATAGTCTAACCCACTAGCCCGAGAGATCGACTCCTTTCTAGTTTCTGTGTTCTTTCCTTTATCTGAAACATCCCAGGGATTTTATGAATCTTCCTTTTTATTACCTATTTTCAGACAGCTCCTACAGCCCTTGTGCATCACCATCGATTTTTAATTTTTACTAAAATATACATCATGAGGAGTATAAGATGCTGAGAGATCACATAAGCTGAGAGAGGGGAATGACCTTTCTGAGTGTCACACAGCCAAGAGATCTGAGATCAGAGCCCAGAGTCCTTACTGCTTGGTCGTTCAGGCGTTTTTTAATATACATTTGTATTTTTTAGGATGCTTTTGGCCTTGAGTAGCTGACTACATTACTCACACCAGCACCACTGGGAGTCTGGAGGCAGGGCGGGCTCTGAGTTCACCTAATCTGTGGCCCAGCTCTGGTTTCTCTGCAAAACCCTACATGTCCCTTCTCTGTGTTGGCTTTGCCCCAGAGTCACTTCCCCCATGGGGCAAATGGTAGTCCCTGGCATCCACACCTTCCTGCCCAGGACATCCAGAGAAAGAGAGAGTGCAGCACCCCCATATGCCAACAAAGAGCCCCAAAATTCATTCATTGGATCACATAAGTCATGTGCCCCTCCCTGAACAGCCATCAGGGCAGAACCTCACCGCATCCTGCTTGGATTGGGCCCAGCTCCTGAACCACCACTGTCAGGGCCCCCTTGGAGCTGGAGATAGAGCCCTGCCCCTGAGGCACATCGGCTGTCTGTCTAAGGAGCGGGAGATACCTAGAAATATAAAGTCCTGTTAGGAAAATGGAAGAAATGGGTAGGATTCACTAGAATTTTCAAACACTGGGTCAGAGCCTCTTTGAAGACCCTGTCCACGGTGCTGAAGGCTGTGTCCAAAGGACCTGGCATAGAGGGTTTGAGGACATGAAGAACTTGGGGATTCAGGGCACCCCTAGGTGTAGATCCTGTTCAGGTATTTAGTTACCCTCTTAGTCACTCAACTGGAAAGAGCCCACTAGGTGGGCTCAGTTCCCCTAGGCTGGGGATCCTGAGGTTGGTTGCTAATAGCTCACAACTCCCCTCCCCATTCTGGAAAATTGCCTTTGGTGGGTAGGAGCTAACTGACCTGGGAAGTTCTACTCCAGGCCCTGCATCTTGGGGGCAGACTGACCATAGCCACTGACAGTTGTCCAAAAGCCAGCCCCCTTTGTCTCACAGGGTCAGTGCTGCCATATGGTTGATGCTCCAGAGCCCTCTCTTGTGGATCAGGCCAAGTCTCCATATTACACGGGGCCACATCCGTGCTCAGTTCTTTCCCTCTCTGTCCTGCTTGCCTCACTTCCTGAGGGACTCCTCCTACACAGGCAATGAATTCCTGAATTCTCCCTGCGGGCTCTGCTTGTTGGGAACCCACTCTAAGACAACCATGAACAGTCTTGACTGTTGAGGAGCACATTATTTCCCATGGATTGCAGATAAATAGAGATATAAGTTACAGGAAAACACACAGTAAAAACAAAGGACGGAGCAAAGAAATATAAATTGGTGTAAAAATCATTGACAGTAGCATGTCCAGCTAGAGAAGTCAACACACTTTTTAGAATATCATGCTTTTGGCATCTCTCTGTAGCCTTAGGACTGGAAATTGGGGAAAAGCAGAAAATGAAACGTTTGTCCCCCAAAAGCTCAGTCTTATTGGGAGATGCTGTGCTGAGAAGTGGCAAAAAGGAGCAGGAGTCCTGGGGCCAGGCAGATTTGGCTTTTCTTCTCTATAACACTGCCTCTCTTTCCTGGAAAAGGGATATGGAAAGAGGTTTATTAGAGACCTGGGCTCTCCTGGGCTGGGTATCCACCACTTATAGACCATGTGATATTAGACAAAGGGATTTGTTTATGCAAATTAGTCAGGATTTTTGTTTGGTTTTAAGGAAAAAATCCAACTCAAACCAGCCAACCCAAAGGGAAATTTACTGGCTCTTATAACTTGGAGAAACAGAAGTGAGTGGGCTTCGGGTGAAGCTTGATCCAGGGACTCCAAAGATGTCACCAAGTATGTCTCCTCATTTCTTTCTTTCCATCCTTCTCTCTCTTCTTTCCTTCTGTATATGGAACCCATGGCCACACTGAGTTCTAGGACTGTATAATGAAGCCAGACACCCCAAAGTTAAGAGTATTGTGCATTCTCAGGGAAAGACAATGACTTTCCTGATGCTGGTCATTCTCATCCCTTAACCAATCAGTGTGGCAGTGGATGGAGTATTCTGATGGCCTAGCCCCAGTCACATGCCCACAGTGTGGGGTAGTCTTATTATGATCCAATGTAGTGGAGGGAGTTTCTCAAAGGAATTGAGATACCATGATTATAGGATGGGGAGAGGAGTACAAAACCAAGAGATTTCTTCTACACTCAGTCGTCTCATTTATGAAATAAGGACAAATGTTTCTAGTCCCCAGAGTGATTGTAAAGCGTAAATGCTAAAATGGATGTCAAAGAATTTATAAACCTCACTGTGCTACTTCTTTCATCTGGTCTTTATGAATAATATAAGGGCAGTAGGATTGTTTTGTTCTTTTTTCTACTAACCTCAGGTCTACTACTCAACAGGACAATCGCCAAAGAAAATGAACCCCATCTTGGGCCTGGGCCTACTTTTGGCTGGCCTTCTCACTGTGGAAAGTCTTCAGCAGCCCAACCTCCCTCTGAAGAATCATGTACCAGTGAGCCAGATCGAATCATGGAAGGGAAGGAGGGCAGCCCAGGAACTCACAAAGCGGAACACAGAATTCGGCTTCAAGCTTTTCAGGAAGCTGGCGTCCAATAGCCCGGACAAGAACATCTTCTTTTCCCCCTTGAGCATCTCTTCAGCCTTTGCTATGCTATCTCTGGGTGCCCAGGATTCCACCCTGGATGAGATCAAGGAGGGTTTCAACTTCAGGGATATTCCAGAGAAAGACCTTCATGAAGCCTTTCATTACCTCATCCACAGGATAAACCAGGAGGGCCAGAACCTGAAGCTGAACCTCACAAACACCTTGTTCATCGACAAGAAGCTGAAGCCACAGAAGAAGTTTCTGACAAATGTCAAGAACCAGTACAATGCAGACACCGTCCCCGTCAACTTCCAGAACTTGGAAGATACTCGGAGGCAGATCAATGACTATATCAATCAGAAAACCCAGGGGAAAATCAACAACCTGATCAAGAATATAGATCCTGGCACTGTGATGCTTCTTACAAATTGTATTTTCTTTCTAGGTAAGGCTTGGGGCATGTTGGCATGGAAAGGATAGGATGACCAGTAGACTTAGATTAAAAACCTGGGTTGGCCACTTGCTTGCTCTGTGACCTTAATTCATATGTAATGAAATTATCAGAACTCCACTTTCCCTATCTGCAAAATGAGTACCTTTATTCACAACTCATAGGGCATTTATTGGGATCCAAAGTAAAAATGTATGACAAACTAATTTGGGGAAGTCTAAATTATTCTCCATATGTGCATTTTCATTATTACTGATTATCCTAATACAACATTGGTGGTAGAGATTGGAGTGACATTCTTTTCCCTGTTTCTTAGATGAGGGATGTGTAGCTTGGAAAGAGATTGATTTAGGGTTACAAAGCCAGTCAAAGCAGGACTAGTCAGGACTAGATTCTAGTCAGGACTAGAATCTACTTCTCTTGACCCACAGGCTGTGCATTTATAGCACTCCAAGTAGACACCCAGGATGGTAATTGTGTTGATGATGGCGGTGAGGTTCACTTTGGCGGGTGCCCTGGTCTCCTTGTCACATTTTGTAGATGTGACAGATCTACAAGGTGAGAGGCTGAATCTGAGAGTGAGAGACTGAAAAAGAAGATGAAAGAATATTCCCAAATCTAAGTTTTACTTACCACCCCCCCAACCAGTCACCACCACACATAGCCACTCACATGCCACATGCACACTCAAAGGTTGGCCAACATAGGCAAGAATCAGAGGCCAACAGCCCTCGGATCAGGCAAGATCATGGCGGGGCTATCAGAAACATGGTCCTGAATATGGAAGTTCAGTTCTTCCCAAATCCACAGTGAAACTGATGGCATAGAGGAAAAGAGCAGAGGGAGAGAGGAGAATCTGGAATTTCCCAAAGTTTCTACATCCCCTAGATTTTAAAAGCAATGGCAACAATGAGGCTGATGATGACTAGCATGCACTCAATACTCAATGTGCAAGGTCATTGATCTGTGCTGCTTTTCCCACTCAGTCACACAGCAGCCCTCTAAGGTACTCATCAATCTCTTCATTCTTCAGACAAGGACGCTGAAGCCGAATGCAATTGAGACACTTGTTCAAGGTCATCCTTCTGGAACAGTGAAGTCAGAAGTTGAATCCAGGGACTTGGCCCTCAGGGTCCCATACTGGGGGCTCTGAGATTAGTGGGTGTGAAAAGACCCAGGTCTCACTTTATGCTAAATGGTATCAAAGAGTAGTCAGGGTCAAAATGGAGGGGTCCAAACACCCAGCTTTGAGTGTTTTCTTCTCTTCAGTAGGCTCCCCAAAGCAGCTTGTTCCATCAGTTTTCTCAGTCCTACCTGAGGGCAGCTATTCCAGGACTGACTTAGAACAGAGCTGAGTATTTTCACTCACATAAGACCAAATAGTTCCTACTAAGTATAACCCAGGCCTCTCTACTGGGACACAATCCAAGGGCTGTCTCAGCCTCAACAGCACCTGGGCTTCAGGCAGTCCACAGGTTCCCTCTCAGCCCCACAGCCCTGATCATGGCTTCTTTGGGAACTGACAATCAGACCCATGCCGCCTTACCAGGAGATTTCAGGGTATGGCACATGGGCAAGGATTCCCAGAGACGTGTCCTGATATCCCAGAGTATCCAAACCCCGTCCTTGAATCCACGTGGACAGAGATCATTGGTTAGCTGGGTCCAGTCACCTCTTCCCTTTCAGGAAACTCATGTCACTTTGTCCTTCTTCAATCCTAAGCCAGGTGGAAACAAGAATTTGATCCAAAAGCAACTAAAGAGGAAGACTTCATCCTGGATGGAAACAAGTCAGTGAAGGTGCCCATGATGTTCCGCGGGGGCATATATGAAGCCGGCTATGATGAACAGCTCTCCTGCACTGTCCTGGAAATGCCCTACCAGGGCACCATCACTGCCATCTTCATTCTTCCTGATAAGGGTAAAATGAAGAATGTGGAGGAGGCCATAAAGACGGACACTTTGGTCAGATGGAAAAAACTAACAACACGAAAGTAAGAGGGTGCCTGCCATACTCAGCAACTCCCTTCTTCCTTTTTACTTCTTCTAGCCCAGATCTATTGAGCTCTAACCCCATGACCAAGTCCTATTTTGGGCTCCGTGATGAACTTGTATTTTGGTAGGAAGTAGACCAGAAAACGAGTCCTAGGAATATAGCGAAACACTTGTTCTTAGAGGGAGATGGTTATATCATAAGAGTGGAGTGGACAGAGAAAAATCATGGTGGGCAGTGGTGGGGGGCGGTGCTCTATGGAGCAGGTGGCATTGGGGTTAAGTCTTCAAGGCTGAACAGTGGCGTGTGAGGATGAGAAAGAAGTGATGGAATCCTAGGCAGAGAGAAACTGCAGGGACAAACATGAGGTGTCAAAGGGAGTTGTCTGTTGTACACAGAATCATGTTTTTAACTGTAATGTTATCATAAAACGGGTGAAGTGCAGCCCAAATAAGTTATACTAATAACAGTTGAAGGACTAAAGTGAGTAACTAATTTTTTTAAGCATAAAATTAGAACAGATTTAAGATGAGCTTACAGAATTCTTCTCAGGCACTTGCTTAATAGTAGATGTTCTTGGGAAGAGTAAGGGCTGGGGACTCGGAATCAGTGTCGACTTGGTGTCAGTGTAGATGTGCAAGGTGCCTGGGGAGCTTCAGGGCCAGGACAAGCATATGGCAGCTGGAAGTGCACAGGAGCGTATCCCCGGAGGAACTGTTGAACACATGTTGGATCTCTAAATTGAGCTGAAAGCTCATGAAAGAGAAATTCCAGTTCTGAAGGCCTCAGATAAAGTCACTGTATCAGAATGGGGAGGAACAGCAGGCTAGATGGTAGGTCTTCCCAAGAGGGCTGCTATGTCTTGGGATCTGCACAGCACCTCCTGATCCTCCCTGCTGAAAACCAGGGCCCGCGGTGGGTAATGGCATCTGGGCCCCGAAACGGGAGGAAGTGTCTGGGTTCCAACCTTAGCTGAGACCCAGTTTTCTCTTCTGTGGCATGGTCCACTAACGCCGGCCTCAAAGGACTCTTGAGGGGATCAAATGTGCAGTAGCAAATCATGACCCTACGGAAGGCACAGACCTTCGCCTTCCAACGGGTTGAAGAGGCAGGGTTCCAAAGTTCTCAGAAGAGCATCTGAACTTCAGGTTTATTGAAAGACAGGCGTCTTGTAGGTCTGGTCCCCTTACCTACGTGGTGAACCTCTGGGATGGCAGCCCATTGGTTGAAGATGAAGGCACATCTCTATTAACCTGGGGTTGCCACCAAGGAGGCTGGCAGTTTCCAGCCTGTGCCCTCCTGTTTCTGAGTTCACAGAGGTGCCTTGGGGAATGAAGGGTGTGGAAGGGTGTGAAAAGTGGGCTGCACGCCCTCCACCCACACTTTATCCAGAAGTCCTGGCTTCATGAGACGTGACCTCCATAAGGTCATATTTCTCTTAGTATTCAAATTATGATGACCAGAGACCCTGCAGCTGGGCTGGAGGGACTCAACATCCCCATCCCTAGGCTATTCCTGCCAGTTTTCCATGGGGCGCAGCTCTGGTCCCAGCAACTGGTGCTGCGTGTGGCCTGTGCCCAAGCCCCTCTGCAGCCCTCGGAGCTGAGACTGCCATCAAGACACCGCTAACTGCAAGCAGATGTTCCTGGAAAACTGTGGCCATCTCTCTGGTTTCGGGAGAGGGGCCCACACTCCACCCTTTGTGAGAGAGGCCCTTTGAGATTTCCTGCAGACCAACACAGGCCTTCCTGGAGGTTTGGGCTTAACACAACCAGAGATCTTCGCAGAGGCCCGGGGATACTCATAGAGCATAGAAGCGGCTTCTTGTGAAGTCCAAGCACAGGCTGCTCATAGGGGTTCCTCCACAGTGCATCCTAGCTGGCTCCTGTTCCTGACCCTCCCATATCACAGTAGGACTGCAACCGCTTCCCAGGGGACTCCTGGCACCAACTCCTGTGACCCCCGCCCCACACCAGGAGCATATCCTTCACGAAGTGGACAAAATGACCGTTTTCAGCCCTAAGCAAGAGCGTGTCGAGCCTCTCTGGTCAGCACCCTATTGTGGCTCCCCATTTCACTCAGAAAAAAATGACCCAGCTTGCCTGATTCTTTTGTCTCCTTCCAAGTTTCTCCAATCTTCCCTGTGTCTCAGCATCCCTAATTCCTCCAAGTTGATCTGGATTTTTTCCCATCGCATGCATTGCCTCCTTATACACAGGCTCCCCATCTATGCATCGATGCTTATGGGATGCTTTTCATCATCTGGGTTTTCTTGTCTGTCTTCCCTGCTAGAGCACACACTCAAGGTCACGAGTTTTGCCTCTTTCGTTCACACATGCATCCAAGCACCTTGAACACCATCCCCTGTATACAAGAGGCACTTAATTTGTTGAGTGAATGAATGAGTGGGAATTCACCAGGCCTGTGGCTGGTATTTAAAGCCCTGACACTGAATGAGATCCTTCTGGAGGGAGGAAAGATAGAAAATAAGAGGACCGAGGGGGTGGGGCTTGGAGCATCACAGACAGTACAGATGGGCGATGAGGTGATGCTGGCAAAGGGGGAGAGAAGGAGTGGCCGGTGAAGGAGAGGGAGCTGGAATGCTTCCACGTGGAGAAAGGGGACCCACTGTCTGGGAGCTGTCTCCTGGGTCAAGCAAGCAGAGGTCAACAGTGGCCCTGGACAGTGGGATGTTGATGGCAAAGGTCTAGGTGGAGTGGGCCGAGAAATAGTGGGAGAAGTAGAGATCTCTGGCAGAGATGATTAATTTCTGCTATGAAAAGGAGGAAAAGGAATGGGCTGGGAGCTGAGAGGTGACTCGGGGCCAGGGGTGATGAGTTTGCTTCTGTTCTGTAGGATAGAGGTCATCAGAGAACATGACCTATTCCTGGGGGGTGATCAGGCAGATACCATTTATGATGGGGGCTGCAGAAGAAGAGAAGAAATGTGGGCAGGAATGAGGTTGCAAATAGGCAACAAGAAATAGAGTTTAGAGCCAGGCGGACAGGAACCCAGGGCCCATGGGTACCCCAGGGCCCCTGGCCCCAAGCCCCAGGTGGGGAGGCCGATCCGGATTCCACCTGCAGAGGATGAGAAGCCACCAACTCATGGGTGAAACGAGAAATACTTTGCTGGTTGGTCACCGGCTGCTCAGTGCCTACACGCATTTGCTTTAGCATCCTTCCTGCCTCATGCTTGCTGCGATTGGCATCATCATTTCACCCAAGTGGCTTAAGAACGTGAGATCATTTGTTCCAAGAGTCAGAATGGATTTGAACTCAGTTCTGCCTGGCTTCAGATCCCAGGACCTTGCTGCCTCTGGCATCTGGCTCGCTGGGTCAGGACTGGTTCAGGGCTTGGGCAAGGCTGAGACCACGGTGGGGACACCTCAACGTCTGTGGCCCATGGGGCCCTGAAACAGTGGAAACTTGAGAACATTTCTGTGGATGAGGGCTCTGGGGCAGGTTTGATAGGGAGAAGGGACATAGTTGAGAGGTGTTTTGAAGCCAGGGTCCCAAGGTCAGAGTCCCTCTTCACTCTGGGGACAGAGAGAAGGTCTGAGACCCTCAGTGCTGAGAGGGCCAATGTCCCACTCATCCCTGCCTTGCGCCTGCCCAGGGAAGCAGGGACACCCTGCTGCTCACCTGTTACTCCCATCTCCCCCAGGGTCGTGGACATATCTTTGCCCAGATTCTCCATCACCGGGACCTATGACCTGAAGAGGACGCTGTCCTACCTGGGTATCACCAAAATCTTTGAGGAGCATGGTGATCTCACCCGGATCTCCCCTCATCGAAGCCTAAAAGTGGGTGAGGTAAGTGGGCCTGGCCTGGATGCCACCCCCTCCCACGGGGAGCCTTCGCACAGCCCTGGGCCAAAGCCATTGTCACAGCAGCCAGCCAGGTCTCATCCCTCCAGTCAGGCCGGGTGCCAGTCCAGCTCTGTCCTTAACCAGCCATGTCATCCTGGGGGGACCACGTAACTTCCCCATGCCTCATGTTTCTGGTCTTTGGAGTTGGAAATACCAAGCTCCTGATGCTATTTTGGAAGTCGATTCTGTGCAACGAACGACTGCTCAGGACCTGGAACATTTATTAAGGCCTAGGACTGGTCTAGCTCGGACCCAGAGTCTGTCCCAAAGGCCTCACGGGCTTGTTGGGAGTAAGTCACAAACATGTTCTACATGAGCAAGCCAAGGGCCCCGTGATTTCCAACGAGGCTGAACGCCTGTGTGCTGGGGACAGAGAGAACCGCATGGGGTGGTGTCCTGGGATATAGCAGATCTCAGACAGGACCTTCAGTTAAATCCAAATTTCAGATACGTGACAAATAGTTTCTTTAGTCCAGAATATGGGATATACTTGCACTAGAAGAAAGTCATCATTTCCCCGAAATTCAACTTGAATGGTACATGCTCTATTTTATCTGGCAACCCTACTTTTAAGGTAAAAGGGCGTTGGGGGGTTGGGGAGATTTCAACAAGCAGGGATAGGCGTAGGGAGGATCTTCCATTAAAGGGAACGGCTTGGCCAAAGGCTTGCAGCCTGGAGAGCACGGCGTCCCGAGTGGTGGAGACTGGCTGGTGCTACATGGGAAGTTCAAGCCGATCCGGGAGAGATCTTGGTCGCCAAGCCCAGCTGACAGCAGGCACTGATTCAAATTTATTTCCCACTTTGCCAGAGGAAGAAAGACAGTTAATAGAATTTTCTCGCTTTTAAGTGCTTCCTCCCGTAAAGAGTCAATGCCAGCTACCCCTTTCCGGCAGGCTTTTATTCGGTTCAGTGGCTCATTTCTTTTCCACAGTTAGACGTGCTGATGGCTGTGATTCTATGTGTCAACAACGGCTACCGGCCCGCTAGTGAAATTGATAGAATTCCGTAGAGTGGAATGCAATGCGTCAGTATTCCGGGAAGCCCATCCATCCCCCCCAGGGCGGGTCACCTGGTCACAGATGTCGGTGTCCTGGGGTAGATCTGGGGTCTCGGTCATCTCCAACGGCTCCCCCAGAATCTGGCTTCCTGTCCTCCAGGCAGATGAGAGGACTATGGACAGGACTTGGTGGGGATACGATCTCCTCCCTTCCATCTAGCTGAGGTTCAATAGACTCCTTCTGCCCTTACACCCCTCGACACTTCCCTGTAATTCACGGAAGGTTAGCAAACCACCCCACCCTCCCCGCTGCAGCTGGCACTCCCCTCGCCTCACTCTTTCCTTCACACTGTTTGCCCATATCCTTCTGTAATGACGGCAGAAGACCGAGGAGCCCCGGGGCAGCTGGCCCCAGCCAGGTTACTGCCGTGCTGGGCAGCCTTGGCCGAGACCTCTCCCTCTCCGGAGCTCCGAGGAGCTTGGTGACACTGACCGCACCCCTGATTTCTGCAGGCGGTGCACAAGGCAGTGTTGAAGATGGATGAGAAGGGGACGGAGGGCGCAGCGGGCTCCGGAGCACAGACGCTGCCCATGGAGAAGCCGCTCTCCATCACTATAAACAGATCCTTTTTGGTGCTTATTGAGGATAGCGTCCTGTCTACTATAATCTTCGTGGGAAAGATTACTAATCCTACTGGGGCGTAACGGGGACTTCCAGCGATGGCTTGGGGCTGAGAACGTTTTGTCTGCCTGAGATCGGGATTGAGGACCTTCTAATCTAATCCTACACCATCAAGAGCTCCCAAGAACACCGTCCACACAGGCAGCCCGGCTGGCTTTGGGGGCTCCTGTGCCTCAGCCCTCTCCCTGCCCTTTCTAGTGTGGGATTCGGACCCCCCACCACCACCCACTTGGCTGGCTGTGATCTTCTCTCCCCGGAGAGGCAGAGGGGCTCCGTGATTGAATAAACACCCCCTCAGTTCTGCCGTCCGTTGGTGGATAATTTGGGGAAAGCAATGAGATGACACGAGCACCCAGACTTTGGAGGGAGAGACACTTGGGTTCACATCTGAGGAACAGAGTGTCTCTGGGAAAGCCACATACCTCCTCTGAGCCTCTATTTCTGTGTTCTTGAAACGAGGGCAGTGACAAGTCCCTTCTGGGGCTCTGAGGAAACTAGCAGCCTTCGTTAGAAAAGTTAGTTCCCCCTGGTGAGCCCTTAGCCTTGGATCTTTGGTGTGCGATCTACAAAGTTATGTCGCCCACGGTGTCCCCATGGGAACTCCAGGATCAGCCAGGCATCCAGTTGGAGGGTAAAGTAGGGGTGGGGCTGGCCCAGCGCTGGGGGGTGGAGCCTGGAATAGCAGCGACGAGGGTTCAGGGCCAGGTGTATCTGATTCCAGAGCCCACAGGGAAGAGCCTGGGGTTTGAACCTGTTAGCGAGCTCAGCTCAAGAGTGAATGGGGTGGGGGGAGGGGGTTCCCTGCACCTGCATAGAAAATGTGGCCCCTCAAGATCTGTCGCACATGCCCATGGAGCTATCTAGGTTAGAAGCATGGGAGCCCTCGTTTCCAACGAGCTGATTCCTTTGCCTCCTGCCGTAAATGCCCACTGCCCACGTGTTTTGGGAGGAGGGGGTCCTGAGTGGCGTGGCCACGAAGAAGCCTGAGCTGGCATCAGCTGGCGTCCCCTGGGGGTACCTAGCAGCTCACCGCTTACTGTGCCTTTTGTGTTCCGGTCACAGCTGCCCCGTGGGGTGGCCAGAATGGACAGACGTGGAAACTGAGGCAGAGCCATAAAGTGATTTTCCTACGGCCTTGTGGTTTGCCGTGGGCCACAAGCACTTGTCTTCTGGGCCAGGGCAGGGAGGGGTTCCACGTGGACTTGGGGGCCTGGCTAGCCACTCCTGAGCTCCTCTCCCAGCTAAGAGAGCTGCCCAGTCCACTTCAGCATGGGTGTATCCAACAGGCACCCTCTCTTCCGTCCTGGGCACCCCCAGGGCCCTGGAGACGCAGCCCACACGTAGGCTGGCGGAGGAGGTCGTCTGGAGAGGGATTGGGCTACTTTACAGAGTGGTGAGGGCTAAGATGGGGGGGCACCGGAGTAAACACCCCTCTTTGAGAGGGTGGGAGACAGAGAAGGCTGAGACCCTGTGCCAGTGACACAGACGTGGGGCAAAAAGCAGGGAATCCCTGCAGAGCACATTGTTGACGGTCACCATTTCCCCTGCACCAGCCTGAGGGAGGTGGGGGGGGGGCGGTGGGAAGACACCAGATACACACGGGAACCCTCAGTGGTCGGCTCGGGTCTGCGACATTATCCACTGGGGACAAGGGACAGTCAGACAAGCCACATAGTAGCTGGGTGGCTTGGACATGTCACTTAACCCCCCTGAACCTCATTTACTTTACTAAAACACGTGTAATAATACCTAGGTCCTGGGGCTGAGGAGCTCTGAGGGTTACAAGGCATGACATGCAATCCATGCCCGGCACATGGCAGGCATTCAGCAGTGGCCCCTGTTACGCTCTCCTCCCACCGTCCCCCAAGCGTCTGAGATGACGAGCTCTTTTCCAAAACTCAGTGCTCCGGGCCCTTGCCTTGGCATTCCCCTCTACTGGGAATGCCCTCATCCTGCCTAACGAGCTCCTGCTTGTCCTCCAGCGCCCAGTCCATTAGGATATCTCTCTGAGACCGTCCCTACCTTTCCGGCATCTTCCAAGCAGCCTCTCAATAAAGCACTCGCCTCCATGGCTCCTGGGTCTGAATTTCCCCTCCACCCCCACGCGGGCTGCAATCAATCCTGCATTATTAAGCAGCGATTTATGGGGCGACAGCCTGTGCACTGGTGGCCGTTACAAACAGACCTGGCCCCTGCCTCCGTGACATTACTATCCAGCGGGAGAAACAGCGGTGAGTTGCAGACACACACACGTGCATTTCTGATCACGAGCTCCGGTGAGCATGAAAAAAAAGACAACCCTGGGGGCCTTCCAAGGTAGGTAACGGGGGTCCGACCCGGTCTGGGGGCTCCGAGAAGGCTGAGACATCTCCAAATGCTGGGAGCTTATCTGTTCTTGAATCGCCACAGTTAAACCCGCACACAGGTATGATTGCCTCAGTGTGGTCAGCGATCTAGAAAATGCTGGCTGGGCTTCCAGATAGAAGTTGAGCACAATCGGGGCGCCTGGGTGGCACAGTCGGTTGAGTGTCCGACTTCAGCCAGGTCACGATCTCGCGGTCCGGGAGTTCGAGCCCCGCGTCGGGCTCTGGGCTGATGGCTCAGAGCCTGGAGCCTGTTTCCGATTCTGTGTCTCCCTCTCTCTCTGCCCCTCGCCCGTTCATGCTCTCTCTCTCTCTGTCCCAAAAATAAATAAACGTTGAAAAAAAAAATTAAAAAAAAAAAAAGAAGAAGAAGTTGAGCACAAGCTCCAATGCTCACTGGTCTTCCCTCTGACCAACTTTATTGTCAAAGTGACTGTTGCACATCTTAAACACTTTTCAGAAGATGTCCCACCTTCACAGACATACTTTTGCTCTGCACGACAGAAATAAATCCTATCGTGGGGGAAAGAAAGAGGAAGAGCTTGGAGTGGGAACACAGACAGATTCCGCCAAGCAGGGGAAACAGCAGGTGCAGAGGACCTGGGGCAGGCAAGCAGCAGGGATGAGGAACTGAAATGAGATTAATTTGGCCAGAACAACAAAATAAAGCAGGAGGAGGTGGGCAGTGAGTGAGCCTGGGGCCTCGGGGGCTACAGGGAGAACGCTGATCTTTAGCCCAAGAACCACGGTGAGTTGTCACCGGTGCTGAGCTGAAGGGTGTCTTGGGCAAACACATGTGTTTATAAGTGTCCCTCTGGCTGCAGACTGGCTTATAAGACACTTATAAGTGTCCCTCTGGCTGCGTCCCTCGGCCCCATTGCCTGGGCCATGTCTGTGTTTGCTGCAATGAAAGACTGGCACAGCAGTCCCCTTGCTCTGGACACGGCCAGCCCCCCTCCAGAGCCCCCCACTCCTCTGGGATGGAAGGCCACCGCCCGGGGGGACTGGCCATGCCTGCTTCTCCCCCTGGGGATTGCCGCCTCCCTGCACCTGCTCTCTCCACCCCACCCTGCTCTTGCTCCCCATTCTCTGCTACGCCCACCAGCTCCTTTCAGCGTGTTACTCCCGCTTCCAGAAAGATCCACGCCTACTTCTGCTAGAACACCTTCACAGGCCACCTGTTTGTGGATGGACTGACCCCACGGATGAATAAGTGAGTAAATTCGCCTTTGAAGCAACCAACACTGACTACCTGCCTCCCACGGGACTGGCATCGTGTCGGTTTTTCCACCAAGAAACCGACCCGCCAACCCTTCAAGCTGGGCGACGGTTCCATTCTACAGATGAGAAAACCGAGGCTCAGGAAGACCACGTAACTTGCCCAAGTTCCCACAGCTGGAAAGCCACAGATCTGGGACTAAATGCAAGTCCCCTGAGCATTTCAGTTTTTCTTCGTCCACCCCCCCCCCCCATCCAGCAAATATTTTCTGAGTGTCCGTCCTGTGCAGGGACCGTTCTAGGGGCTTGAAACGCATCAGTGGACAAAACATACAAAGCTCCTTGCCCCCCCCAAGGGTTCCAAGCTAGCAGACAGAGGCATACGATAAACAATAGGGTTAATAAATGAAGAAGACAGGTGAGGGTGGTCGAGGTGCCGGTGGGGTTGGCGGGAGTCAGCTCGGCCTCCCTGAGAAGAGGATGCCTACTGCTCAGATGGTAGATAGATTCTGTGATTCTGCTCTCCACGGCTTCTGTGGCATGATCAGCTTCCGGAGACTTCTGGCCCCAGGGATGCCCGCCAGGAGCGTACTTGACGATAGGAGCAGGGTTACAGCCCCAGCCCAGAAGGGAAGTGCCCCCATCAGTGTCCCTCCTTTGCGATGACGGGGTGGCCCCGGATGATCTCCAAAAGCCCTCCTGTCTCCAACAACACTTTGACATTCGTCTTGGAAACGATAGAGCCTGCTCCAAAGTTTCACTGCCATGCGTTCATTTAGCCAGCAAATACTTAACAAGCATTAAGTGTGCCAGGCATGTTCCCAGGCGTGGAGAAGCCGGATGAGAGCTTAGGGGCCCGTGGCCCTGCTGCCTCCCATTCTGGCCCAGCTGGGTCACATCAGTGCTCAGGGGCGACAGTAGGAGTGTGAGGCCGGGACTCCCTTCTCTTTGGGAAACATGCTGTCTATTTCCACTCAATTTCCTCTTTTAGTTTCAGTCCCAAGCAGCTCTTGATATTGCGGCTGAATCCACACCTCTTTTGTGCTACTCTTTACTCAAGATGGATCTTTAAATGAGTGTACGTTAAAAAGAAAGCAATCGGTTCGAACAGAAAAAATAGTATCTGGTTTTCTATAGATGATAGGCATCATCTATAGAAACGTATATGCATCATCTATACATCCCAGGACGCCATGATGCCTGGTGCGGCCGTCTTCCATTTCAGGGACTTTGTCAGGGGCTTCAAGCGGCTGGAGGTGGGCGGGAGGTCCCGGAGTCGGACAGACTGAAGTTCGCATCCCAGCTCTGCCGTGTATTTGGTTCGTGACATTAGGCAAGGCACTTAATTGTGCCCAATCCTTGGTTTTTCCTCTGTGAAGCGGGGATTATCATATTCATCTCAGAGGATATTTGGGCAGGGGAGGGGGTTACATTAATGTAATGCATATGAACCTACTTTGCACACAGTAGGCACCCATCCGCATTAGTGACGCCTGGTAAAGGCATCCAGAGCCAGGGAGGAAGGCTACTGGGTGGGTGTCTCTCAAGGTAACCTTCCGGCACAGGTAACCTTTCGGTTGGTTTCTCTTGGTGGGATGCCAACGAAGGAATCCCAGATTCCAAGACTGGGCAGGGAAAGAGTCCCGGCAGGGTGAAGATCCTTCCTGGAACAGGAAGCCTGTGTCTCTTGGAATGTTGAAACAGTGACCTCTTTGCCAAAACCAACAGAAAACAAAGGAACAATGAGACAAAACTCCTCAGGGCCTGAGGGTCCGTGTGGATCTACCCCCGTCCCCGCCCTCAGCCTGGCTCACGCGGCCACTCTGGGCGGGCTAAGGGATGAGCAGGGTTGCAGCAAGAGAGCGCAGGGGGCTCTGGGGAGCACCCCCACCACGGGACAGGTGCTCACGTCCACACTGGGTAATGTCGGGTCCCGACAACATTGTGAGGTCGCCCTCTTGGCGAGCTTCTGAACAGCAGCTTCTAGTTGACGTGACATGGCAAATTCCAGCCTCCAGGCGTCCCGTGTGCCCCACGGTCCCAGCAGGAATAGGCGACATTAAAAAAATATATGCGGGGCGCCCGTGTGGCTCAGTCAGTGAAGCAGCCGACTCTTGGTTTCGGCTCAGGTCATGATCTTGCGGGTTCCTGAGTTCGAGCCCCGCATGGGGGCTCTGTGCTGCCAGTGCAGAGCCTGCTTGGGATTCTCTCTCTCTCTCTCTCTGCCCCTCCCCTACTTGTGCCATCTCTCTCTCTCTCAAAATAAATAAATAAACTTTAAAAAATATATGAAAAAAGTACCAAGATATAGCCAGATTTAAAAAGTGATGGGAAGATCCATGTAAACCAGAAATGGGGCAGAATCATAAAGATGTGTGAGGTAGGCAGAAGATCTGACAACCAGGAACAGAAGAGTCTAGAGCAGCCTGGGTGCGGCAGGAGAGGCCCCGAGGAGGTGGACAGACTTGGGATAAGTCTCCATCTAGATGGGACCTGGGATGGGCCCGTGGGATCTGCGTCCAAGGCGTCATTTCTCCAGCAGCAGGATTGGTCTTGTGAATTTGGGGAGAACCAGGGGTTTGCTTTTCCCAGGACCTGAGGTGTTCAGAGCCAGAGATAAGAATATCTCTGAGAGCTTCAGAGAAGCCCCAGAGAGATTCTCTTTGCGACCTGAGCGGAAGTCGTGCGGGAAGGAAGCACCCAGCGCCCCTCACTCCTAAGTTGGCTCATCTTTCCCTGGAAAGTCTGACTCAGTAGTTCTAGGCGGGGCCTGGGAATGTGCATTTTAATGAGAACACAGGTTCTCCTGACAATTAACCCAGCCTGGGAAACTCCATCCTTCAGGATGCCAACCTGTCTCACCAACTGTCGGCCTTTACAAAAGTCCCTGGGTGTGGGCCAGTCAGCAGAGCCTGGCCCTTCGGGTTCCCTACGTTCCTCCCACTGCCCTCCCACCTCCTCCCCCATCTTTATACTCCCTTTATTGTTCTCCCTCTCTCCCCGTCACTCACCGATTATGGTCCCTGCCCTGGAGGAAGCCACACAAGATCCAGACTGTGCACTCGGGGAGACAGACACCCGAGGAGGTAAATTGCAATGGTTTGCTCCAGGTGTGGGCGAAGGGAGGGGCTGACTTTCCGTGGGATCTGGAAGACTCTGCGGGGTGGGAAGTTTGGAGCTGGAGCCGGCAGGATGCAAAGCAGCTTGTCAGAAGGGGAGGGAGGGGAGAGCAGCCTAGACAGACTGAGAGTCAAGTGCAACCATACAGCTCAGGGGGAAGAAATGACAGGGCCGTATTCATTCTACTGTAGTTCGTCTTTTTTTACTTCGTTTACGTAGAGTAAGGGGCACAAATATTTCTGCCTGTTATTTCTTCCAGGCTTTTTCTCTCCCACCCCCTCCTTGCCTAGGACTCCAGCTGCCCATCTGTTCGTCCGCTTGCTTTCATTTCACAGATCACTGGGGCTCTGTTATTTCCCTCCCCCCGCCTGCTCTCTTTTAAGTTTGGACAGCTCCTATTGATGTGTTTTCAAGCTCACTGAGCTTTTCTTTCAACCATTTAGATTTTCTCTTATAATCTTTTTGGTCTGGATTTTGTTGTCTCTCTTTACAACGTGTTGACACTTGTTTTGGAACAGCCAACACAAGTACACGCAGGACTTTTTTTGTTTGTTTGTTTAATCCTGTCCAGGATCTTATCATGGTTTATCATCTTCTCATGATAAAATGTTGCATTGCAGATCAAGTGTGTTAAGGTGTCTACAGCGGCTTTAAACTAAAGTTAGTTGAGCCCTAATGTCAAGATGTGACAATTCTAGGGTCTCTACTGAATGCCTTAGGTGCTCATTGACATCCCACAACTGTGTCCAGTCGGAACCTCCCTCCCTCCCCGTGCTATGAGAACTCTGGAAATTGTTCTGTTTAGATCTTCATGGCGGTTTTGGGGTTTTGCTTTTGCTTTCGGACCGTCCTGGTGGAATTTCACTTTACGCACGCAGCGCTGAGAGCTTAGCTTCGGACCGAAGCTAATGCACACTTTTCCTGCACAAATCATAGCTGCTTCCGCTTTCCTAAACTCTGAGACCGTCAGCAAGCCTCTGCTTGGGTTTCCCTCCTTGTATCTGGAAAGTGTCTTTAGACAGAATATTGGGACAATCACAGGGCTTCCCTCATTTGTTTGCCTTCTCTGCCTGTTGTCCAACGTCTGAATTGTCTCACATATTTTTTAGGGTCTCGATTATTTCATGTATTTTACCTAATTTTCTATGGTTTTAAATTTTGTAATGTTTATTTATTTTTGAGGGGGGAGGGGCAGAGAGAGAGGGAGACAGAATCCAAAGCAGGCTCCAGGCTCAGCTGTCGGCACAGAGCCTGACATGGGGCTCGAACCTATGAATCACGAGTTCATGACCAGAGCCGAAGTTGGACACTCAACAGACTGAGCCACACAGGCACCCCCAGTTTTCTTTTTTTTTTAAGTTTATTTATTTATTTCTTTTTGAGAGAGAGACAGAGAGCACAAGCAGGGAAAAGGCAGAGAGAGGCAGGGAAAGGGAGAGAGAGAATCCCAAGCAGGCTCCGTGCTGTCAGCTCAGAGCCGACGCAGGGCTCGATCTCAGGAACTGGAAGATCACGGCCTGAGCCGAAATCAAGAGTCAGACGCTTAACCCACCGAGCCACCCAGGCGCCCCTTTTGTCCAAGTTCAATGTCAGTTACTTTGTCTTGGCCAACAATATGTCAACTCAAATTTCATAGATGGGGATGCCATGTAAGTATCACCTTAATTAAGACCCTGCAAGGGTCTTTCTCGCTGATGTCCAAGCAGTATCACCTCTCAGAGGTAAATTGCCCACTTAATTTATTTCAATTCATTCCTTCCTCAAACCCTTAACTGAGCCCTTTGTACTGGCCACACCGTGATGTACAGCAGGTACAAGAGGGACAAGTTCCCTGTGACTCCTTTAATTTTGCATCACACAAAGAAATGTGAAACTGTAGCCATGGTAAGTATCTCACTAAAAAATTAATAGTACTGTAAAAACGTTTCGAGGGGGGAATTTTCCTCATCTGAGTGTCAGAGAACTTCCTTAAGGGTATGACACGACATAGGACCTAAACAGTAGAAAGACATTAATGGGGGGTGGGGGGAGGGCAAGGAAAGTTTGGTGAGGGCAGCAGGGCACAACAAAGATCACCTGTGAGGATCAAAAAAATGGGTACAACGGTTGGACGCAGCAGTCCCGAGCAAGGGGCTCTGACATCTGAACTGAAGTTAGAGGGGCCGGTGGATCCCAGGTTGTGCAGGCTGGATGGGACACTGGTACCCGCTCTAGAAAATGGGAGGCTACTGGAACACGTGAAAAGAGGTAAGCGATGTGTCGGCGTGGAGAAAGAGGAAGAAGGACACACAAAGATGAGCCCTGGGCTTGAATAACTAGGTGAGCGGGAGCGCCGTGGACGGAGATGTTCAAAGAAAGTCTCGGTTGAAACTTTTACTGGGAGACGGGGTTTGGGAAACCGTGTGAGTTCAGTTAGGGTCTTCCTGAGTTTCAGGTTCATTTGTGACATCAGGAGAAAGTATCAAGTAGGTGGTTAGAAATACAGAGTCCGTGGGGCGTCTGAGCAGCTCCGTGGGTTAAGCGTCGGACTGCGGCTCAGGTCACGATCTCGTGGTTTGTGAGTTCGAGCCCCGCGTCGGGCTCTGCTCTAGCAGAGGATTGGGATTCTCTCTCCTCCTCTCTCTGCCCCTTCCCTGCTCGTGTGTGCTCTTTTTCTCCCATTCTCCCTTAAAATAAATAAATGAACATTAAAAGAAACTTTAAGGGTGCCTGGGTAGCCCAGTCGGTTAAGTGTTTGACTCTTGGTTTTGGCTCGGGTCGTGATCGCACAGTGCGCGAGTTCGGGCACCTTGTCTGGCCCTGTGCTGGCAGCATGAAACCTGTTTGGGATTCCCTCTCTGCCCCTCCCCCCACCTTTCACACACACACACACGCGCGCGCGCACACACACACACACACACACACAGTAAATAAATAAACTTAAAAAAGAGATACGGAGTTCAAAGGAAAGGTGTGGGCTGGGGATTAAAAATAATACGCAATTTGCTTTTCAGTAATGAAGCCCCGGGAGTGATGAGATCAGCGGAGGTGGAGAACACCGCAGAGGCCGGGCTCGAGACAGAAAGTACAGAGGTGACTCAGGAGGAGGAACAGAGGGAGAGGAGAAACAAACGCAGGAGAATGTGGTGTCACAGAGCCATGGGGAGGGACTGGATAAGAAGAGGGGGGTGGCCTCCAGTGTCAGATGCTACCGGGAAGGCAGCTGAGGTGAACCCAGACGTGTTTGCAGGCTGGTCCCGTCTCTGTGGACCCGGAGGCCAGACTGGAGTGGGCCAAGGGTGAGCGGAAGTAAGACCGTGAGGACCGTGAAGGATCCGGGCCAGGATCCGGATCACAGCTCGTGAGGATTCGGGCCAGGATGGGGAGGACGGAGACAGGGCAGCAGTTAGAAGACAATGAGGGGCTGAAGAAAGGTGTTCGCTGGGCTGATGGCGGTGAGCCATTCGTCCCAGCCGGGAATGTGTTTAAAGGCCGATGGCACGAACGTAGTTGAGGGGGAGCGTTTTAAGTACAGAAGAGAGAGGTGTGAGGGCCCCGGGACGGACATACGGATGCTCTCTGAAGTTTGGAGAGGGGTGGAGGGGAGGAGTGAGATAGGTTCCTTTTCTGAGGGTCCTGCATGGGACGCAGGAGACGAGGCGGTCTGATGTGTGTGTGTGCGTGTGTGTGTGCGCACGCACACGTGCATTCGTGGACGGCGAGGAATCCGTCGTAAGGAAACGGAAAAGACTGAGCTGCGCCCTCTAGTCGATGGGAGGGTGAGGTGACCGTGCTCTCCTGCCAGGCAAATAAAAATTGGTGACTGGGGATTCACCGCGGACCAAGCTGCCTTGCTGAGCCACGGTCTGTCCAACATTTGGCAAAGAAGGAGCAGACGGGTGGGTTCTTCCAGGTCTGGGGCCTCGCCAGGAGTGTGCGTCACAGGGAGGGTAGGGTTTTACAATGGAATGAAGCCCTCAGACAGTCGAGCTAGCTAAGGAGCCCGATGAGGACGGGGCAGGGGGGCGGGGCTGAGGGCCATGCCATCTTTCCAGGGAACTGGAACAGCTTTGTGCTTGAGGATGAGCTGGGGAGGTAAGTCGGAGCCCAACAGAGAAGGACCGCGAACGACAGGTGCTTGGCCTTTCCTCCCAAGGTCAGTGAGGAATCTGAGTAGCTGAGGGACACGTGAGCTTTGTGGCTAGAAAGATCCCCCTGTCTGCAGTGTGGTTGAGTGACCGCAGCTGGGAGCCAAGTGGGGAATTGAGCAGGGGAGAGAAGGTGAAAAGTGGGGGGGGGGGGACAGAGGGGGACAGGAGTGGGGGATGGGGAGAGGCCAAGTGTCAAAGGAGGTTGGATTTCAAGAGCCGAATGAACAAGCTTCTGTGGAGCTTTTCCTCAAGAGCATAAGGATCTCCCCCTTGAGACCCATGGCCACAGACCCCTTTGAGGCCACCTCCCTGGGGCTCAGAGAGAAGCAGTCGCTTGCCTAAGGTCAGGGCCATGAGGGGCCGAGACATTTACTAGTCGACTGCCTGGCGGGGCTACTGGCCAGGCCGGTCTCCCCTGCTCAGCCCGGGACTTGGGACACGGAACCAATCTCCTCTGGCAAGGCCATGCCTGCTGATGGGGGTGTGGATCCTCGGCCTTAGCAGGTGCCCCGAGAGCCCCGCCCCCACCCGCACCTGCGTCAAGAGGCCCCTGCCTCTTGTGTGGCGCCTCATCCCTGGGCACGGCTGGCCTTCTCCTCCCTCAACCCCCTCCCTTCCCACAGTCAGGAAGATCCAGGGACAAGCCTGCCCTTCACCTTGCTTCCAAGTGAGGAGGGCAAAATCACAACAGCAGCCACCCGGGGTGGGGGTTGGGGGGGAAGCAGCTTTGACCTCACGCCCTCCGCGGGCCAGACACGGCTCTGGGTGCTATACAGACCCTCTCACTTCTTCCTCGGAGCCGTCTTTCTTCACAGATGGGGGGTTGGGGGGCACCCTGGGAGCGAGGGGGGGCACCCCGGGAGGACACGCGGCATAGCGGGGGTTGTGCGGGCCTCTGGTTCCAGGACAGCCTCCGGCCTGGGGTTTCCACTTTTTTTTTAAGTTCACTTATTTTGAGAAAGAGAGAGAGATCGCTTCTCGGCCTTTTGGCTAAGATCAAGTGGAGAAAGAGAGAGAGAGAGAGAGAGAGCACAAGTGGGGGAGGGTCAGAGAGAAGTAGAGACAGAATCCCAAGCAGACGCTGCAACATCCCCGCAGAGCCCGATGTGGGACTTGAACTCACGACCGTGAGACCGTGAGACTCCTGACCTGAGCTGAGATCAGGAGTCGGACGCTTAACCGACTGGGCCACCCGGGCGCCCCCGGGGTGTCCACTTTTTGAGGGACATGCCAGCAGATGCCTGGGGCAGGGGGTGGGCAGCCATGGAGAGCTGTGATCGTGTCCTCACAAAAGGGACCGAGAATATCTGGAGGGTTCTCTCAGGGGTAAGAGGGCGCGTCTGGCTGCGACGATTGGGACTATACCATCTGGTCTCACTGTCTTACTTTCTGGACGATAAGCCTGCGAAGCAGAAACAGCAAAGCGCCCGGGATCTGAGATTGTGGCTTTAAGACCCGGCTTTGAATCCCAGACAGAACACGACCCAGCTGCGTGGCCTCAATCACACAACCTCTCTGAGGCCTGTTTCTTTGTTTGTAAGACAAGGACAACAATAATATCTGCATCAGGGGGGTTGCGAGAGCTTTGTTCACCGTCCAGCGTGTCCCAGTTCTATCGCGAATGGGGATGGGGTGTCGCAAGGTCTCTGATTCCAGGCTGGACACTCGGCTTACCTTCCCTCGGTGGTCCTTTCCTCTCTTGCAGACTTGTTTCGTCCCAAAATGGCCTCTCCCTTTTATCGACTTTTCCTGGTTGTCAGCGTCTGTGCTCCGGTCTACTGTGTACCCCCATCCAGTGGCCCCTGCCCTTCCCCCACAAGGAACAGCGCTACCCCCTGGGTATCTTCCAGCAACACCAACTTTGCCTTCCGCCTCTACCGGAGGCTGGTTTTGAAGACTCCGGATCAGAACGTCTTCTTCTCCCCCCTGAGTGTCTCCGCTTCCCTGGCCACGCTCTCCCTCGGGGCCCGCTCAGCCACCAAGACCCAGATCCTCCAAGGCCTGGGGTTCAACCTCACACACGAGCCGGAATCCGCCATCCACCGGGCCTTCCAGCACCTGCTCCACTCACTCAGTGTCCCCAGCAAAGGCCTAGAGTTGAGGATGGGAAGCGTCCTCTTCATCAAAAAGGAGCTGCACCTACAGACAAATTTCTTGGACGACGTCAAGAGGCTGTATGATTCGAAGGTCTTTTCTACAGATTTCTCCAGCACCTCCACCGCCCGGAAGAGAATCAACAGCTATGTGGAGAAGGAGACCAAAGGGAAGGTTGTAGACTTAATCCAAGACCTTGACCCTCTGACGGCCATGGTCCTGGTGAGCCCCGTTTTCTTTAAAGGTAAGGCTCTGAGAGGCTGATTTCGATTTTAATGTTGTTTCTTTTTACCCCCAGTTGAATAAGCAAACTAGACAAGCCCTAGACAGCACGGTGAAGTAAGGGGAAGCCTGAGTTTGAATCAACTGTGTCACAAGCTGGCTGCATGAGACCTCCTGTTCCCTCTGCTAGCTTTAGCTTATCAATTACGGTGGCGGGGGGGGGGGGGGGGGTCATTCAGCTCTGTGTCTGGATAGCCTGATTATGCGTCCTGAGAGGCTGACCCTGGCCTCCATGGGCAGCCCAGCAAATCCAAAGGTGAGAGCACTTTTATAGGTGGATGTGTAGACTGGCCAGTGTATGGAAGTGTAGACAGGCCAGCTTAACTGCCATTCACACCCCCTGGGCAAATGTCTCGAGCTTTACAGTTTGCAAAGACACTGTGCTGCCACAGAACGGACAATGGCTTTGAAGTCGGACAGCCCTGGGTTCGGATTCCACCTCTACCCCTTACTTGCTCCATGATCCCGGGCATGTGCCTAATGTGTGAGTCTCTACTAACTGGATGGGTGATGATACAGCCAGCACCATGGGCTTTTGCTTCTTCTGGTGTGCTGGACACTCAGGGCTGAGTTATCGTGGATGCCATTGTATCATCCCTCCCTGCTTCTCCTCTCTCTCCTTCCCC
Organism: Felis catus; assembly: GCF_018350175.1. Classification (NCBI taxonomy): domain Eukaryota; kingdom Metazoa; phylum Chordata; class Mammalia; order Carnivora; family Felidae; genus Felis; species Felis catus. The sequence continues at coordinate 137,130,794 of NC_058373.1, read as the reverse complement.
TCCTTTCTCCCTCCTGCCGTCCCCCCACCCCCCATTTATCTTTCCCTCTATCTACCCGCTCACCTTTCCACCCATTTCTCCATCCATTCTGCAAGGAGGGAGGGGAAGGAAAAAGAATCAATATGCCGTGAGCCCCTATTATGTCCTCTGTGCTTTATCTACGTTGTTCATTTAACTTAATCTTATTTTCTTCTTGAAATATAAGTCACACAGCACGAAATTCGCTATGTTAAATGTACAGTTCAGTGGGTCTTGTTTTTAGTATACCCACAAGGTTGTGCAAATACGTCCATACGTGACTCCAGAACATTTCCATCACCTCTCCGTGAGCACTCACTCTTGATTTATGTTCTTCCCCAGAAACAAGAATACACTTTCCGTTTCTATAGTTTGCCTCTTCTGGACATTTCATATAAATAGAATCCTATAATATGTGCTGGGTTTTGTGGGGACACAGTTTTCAATTCCTTATACCAAGGAGCATGCTTGCAGGATTGTTTGGCAAAAACATGCTTGGTTTGGAAAGAGACCACCAAACTGTCTTCCAAAGTGGCTGTACCATTTTTGCATTCATGCCAGCGATGTGTGAGAGTTCCTGTTGCTCCACAGCCTTGCCAGCACTTGGTGTTGTCAGTGTTCCAGATCTGGGCCACGTGAATGGGTGTTTTGTTGATATCTCGTTGCTGTTTCAATTTGCATTTCCCCGGTGACATATGACATGGAGCATCTTTTCATCTTTATCTGTCACCTGCCTCTCTTCCTTGACAAGGTATCTGTCAAGGTGGTTAGCCCACTTTTTTAATCCAGTCATCTGTTTTTCTCATTGCTAAGCTTTAAGAGTTCTTAGTGTATTTGGGATAACAGTCTCTTATCAGGTGCTTCTGTTACAAATATTTTCTCTTAGTCTGTCGCTTGGCTTTTCATTTTCTTAACATTGTCTTTCACGGAGCAGAAGTTTTAAATTTTAATGAAGTTTGGCTTACCAGTGATTTCTTTCATGGATTGTGCCTCTAGTGTTGTATCTAAACATTTTTTGCCGTACCCGGGGACATCTAGTTTTTTTCCTATATTATCTTCTACGTGTTTTATGTTTAGGTCTGTGGTCGTTTTGAGTTAATTTTTTTAAAATTTTTTTTAATGTTTATTTTTGACTGAGAGAGAGGGGCAGAGCATGAGTGGGGGAAGGGCAGAGAGAGAGGCAGACACAGAATCCAAAACAGGCTCCAGGCTCCGAGCTATCAGCGTAGAGCCTGATGCGGGGCTCAAACTCACGAGTTGTGAGATCATGACCTGAACTGAAGTTGGTCGCCCAACCAACTGAGCCACCCAGGTGGCCCATTTTGAGTTAATTTTTTATGAATGATGTAAAGTACGTGTCCAGATTCTTTTTTTTTCTCTTTGCATACAAATGCTAGTGGTCCCAACACCATTTATTGAAAAGACTATTTTTGCTCTATTATATTGGTTTTGATCCTTTGTCAAAGATCAGTTGGCTATATTTACATGGATCTGTTTGTAAGCTCTCTCTTTGTTCCATTGATCTAGTTGTGTATTCTTCACCAATACCACACTGTCTTGAGTACTACAGCCTTATAGTAAGTCTTGAAGTTGGTTAGTGTGAGTGCTGCAACCTTGTTCTTCTTCAATAATGGATTGCCTATTCTGGGTCTTTTGCTTTTGATATAAACTTTAGTATTAGTTTGTTAATATCTATAATATAACTTGCTAGTATTTTGATTGAGATTGCATTGAATCTATAGATCATGTTGGGAAGAATTGACATCTTAACAATATTGAGACTTTGTATTCATGAACATGGAATATCCTTCTATTCATTTAGTTCTTTGATTTCATTATCTGAGTTTTGTAATTTTCTTCATATAGATCTTGCATGTATTTTGTTAGATTCATACCTAAGTATTTTTTTGGATGCAAATGTAAATCGTATTATGTTTTTAATTTCAAACTCCACTTATTCATTGCTGGCATATGGAAAAGCAATTGACTTTTGTATATTAACCTTGTATCCTGCAACTTTGCTATACTCCCTCATTAGTTCCATGGATTCTTTTGTTTGTTGACTCTTGGGTTTTCTACATAGATGATCATGTCATCTGCAAACAAAGAAAGTTTTATTTCTTCTTTCCCAACCTGTATACACTTTATTTCTTTTTTCTTATCTTATTGCATTAACTAGAACTTCCAGTACTAGAACACTAGAACACTCCAGTTGGACAGGAGTGGCAAGAGGGGACATCCTTGCATTATACCTGACCTTAGTGGGAAAACTTTGAGTTTCTCACCATTAAGTATTATATCAGCTGTGGGCTTTTTGTAGCTATTTTTTTTATCAAATTGAAGAAGTTATTCCTTTATTCCTAGTTTATTGAGAATTTTTATTATGACTGGTGTTGGATTTTGTCGAATGCTTTTGCTTCATCTATTCATATGATTAATTTTTCTTGCTTAGCTTCTTGATATGATGGATTGTATTAATTTATTTTCAAATGTTGAACCAGCCTTACAAACCTGGAAAAAAACCCATTTGGTTGTGGCACATAATTATTTTTATACATTATCGGATTTGATTTGTTAGTATTTTGTGCAGGATTCTTATATCTGTGTTCATAAAAGATACTGGTCTGTAGTTTTCTTGCAATGTCTTTGTCTGACTTTGGTATTAAAGTAATGCTGGCTTGATAGAACAAATTAGGAAGTATTTTCTCTGCTTCTATCCTCTGAAAGAGATTGTAAAGAATTCGTATAATTTCTTTCTTTTTTTAAATGTTTTTATTTACTTTTGAAGGAAAGAGAGAGACAGACAGAGCATGAGCAGAGAAGGTGCAGAGAGAGAGAGGGAGACACAGAATTCGAAGAAGCCTCCAGGCTCTGATCTGTTGGCACAGAGCCCGATGTGGAGCTCAAACTCATGAACTGTGAGATCATGACCTGAGCCGAAGTCAGACACCTAACCGATTGAGCCATCCAGACGCCCCTATAATTTCTTTCTTAAGTGTTTGGTAGAATTCAGTAGTGAATCCATCTGGACCTGGTATTTCCTATTTTGGAAGGTTTTAATGATTGCCAATTTCTTTGATAGATATAGACCTATTCATATTGTCTATTTCTTCTTATTTAAGGTTTGGAAAATTGGAATATTCCATCTCAGTTATCAAATTTGTGGGCATAGAGTTGCTTGTAGTATTCCTTTATTTTCCTTTAATGTCCATAAGATCTTTTTCAGTGTCCCTTCTTTTATTTCTCATATTAGCAGATTGGCTTTTTCTTGTGTATGGCCCATACTTTCTTTTTATGCCTCATATTTTTTTGTAAAGGCTGGATTTTTAAAATAATGCAATGTTGCAGCTCTGAAAATCAGATTTACCTCATCCCAAGGATTTGTTGTTTTTGCTTGTTGCAGTAGTTGTTTCTTGAGTGACTTTTCCGAACTAATTCTTTAAAGTCTATACTTTGTCATGTGTGGCCACCAAAGTGTCTTCTTGGTTAGTCAAGTGGTTAGTTATGACTGGGCAGAGATTTCTTTTCTTCTTATTATTTTTTAATGTTTATTTATTTTTGACAGAGAGAGAGACAGAGCATGAGCTGGGGAGGGGCAGAGAGAGAGGGAGACACAAAATCTGAAACAGGCTCCAGGCTCTGAGCTGTCAGCACAGAGCCCGATGCGGGGCTCAGACTCACAGACCGCGAGATCATGACCTGAGCCGAAGTCGGACGCTCCACCTACGGAGCCACCCAGGCGCCCCCTTGGGCAGAGATTTCTTAAGTGCTTGGACCAAATAAATCTCCTAGTCTTTGCTGAGGACTCTTGTGTGCATGGTGGGGCTGTCATCAACACTCAGCCAGGCAGTTTATAACTCTGACTCAGTCTTCACTTTCTATCTCTGCAGACCCTCAAGGTCAGCCGTAAGTGAGAACTTACAGCCTTCTCATATTTTTTCTCAAATACGCACACAGCTTTACACATGCATGAAGCCTCTAAATGCCCAGGACATAATGGAGCTTTCCAAAGCTCCAACGGACATCTTATGCCTCAGCTTTTCCTTCTAGAATTTTTTATCACTTTGTTGTTTGCCCCATCTGTTATCCCCACCCAGGCAACCATAAAACTAAAACATTTGTCTGTAATTGTTTCTAGCAAAAAACTTCCAGCCCCCTGGGGAGAAGGCTTTGATCACTGACTGTGCACCAATCAACCTTGGAAGTGAGATCTTCCAGTTAACTATCTGATGGGTCAAGTGATAATAATTCTTTGAAAATGAGTCTTTGAAAGACTCCAGGTCAATCCCTCTCCCAATGGTAGTGGGAACACAGGCTGCTATTTGTCAAGGCTACTGCTGAGCTAGAGGGTAGAGGACAGGACTGGCACAAGTTAAAATAACCACAAAATTGACTGTTCTTTCTGAAATTCCGCCATTTGTCTTGAATGAACCCTCCCTAGGTTGCTACAAGGCTTTGATTAATTTCCAGAGTTCCAAAGAAGTTGCTTCTGAATATGTTTGCCAGTTTTCCTTATTGTCTTTAGGGAAGGGTGACAATGCAGAGGTCCTTACTCTTGTCGTTTTTGCAGATGTCACCCCCCACCCCTACCCCCAGCCTGTCCTGTTAACCTTTTTGACTCGTTTATTGTTTGCCTCAAGTGTTATCTCCTGCCCCCCCCGGCAGCTGCAAAATGTATCACTGCCTGTGACTGCTTTTGACTAATTTCCTCTGAGGAATAGAGTTTTTTGCATTGGTTGAGCTCCAAATCAGATCAAGTACAGACAGTTCTGCAAATGATGCCTCCCAGGGAAGCACAGGACGGGTCAAATAACAGTGTTTAGGGATTGAGTCTTTGAAAGGGTTCCAGCCCTATTTTTTCCCCCCTGGGGCTGCCAGGTTTCTGGATTTCACTGGAAATGCACACTCTTGTTTTTCAAGTCTCCTGAAGAGTTAGGACATGGGGAATGGAACTAGGGCAAGTTAAAATACCCCAAAGTTCACCTTCTTCCCAAGATTTAGCTGCTTCACTTGAATAAACCATTCCCTAATTTGCCGAAAGAGTTTGGTTAATTTCTAGAGTTCTAAGAAAGCTCATTCTGATCAATTTTCCCATTGCTTTTATGGAGGAGAGAGTTTTCAGAGATCCTTACTTCATCATTTTTGCTGACAACACTTTGACACAAAGACCTCTCTTTTCTCTCTGTGCCAGCCAAGTGGGAGAAGCCCTTTCACCCTGGATATACAAGAAAGAGCTCTCCGTTCCTGGTGGGCCAGGGGGCCACTGTGAAGGTCCCGATGATGCACCAGGTGGAACAATTTGCTTTTGGGGTGGATCCGAAGCTGAACTGCTCTGTACTACAGATGGGCTACAGTGGCAACACCGTGGCCTTCTTTGTCCTCCCTGGCCAGGGCAAGATGAGGCAGCTGGAACAGGCCTTGTCAGCCAGAACACTGAGGCGATGGAGCCTCTTACTCCAGAAGAGGTGGGAATCTGTGTCCATTTCCAGACTCCTGGGGCAGGTGATGGGGTACCCCCAAGCATGGGGCAAGGGATGAGGACGTACATCCAAGGGTGGCAGCTGTTGAGTAATCGCTCCTGCCAACTGAGCGGCAGCTGCACGCTGGATGGTGAACTTGGTGCTGTGCGTGTGTGTTCCCACTTGAACTTCACAGTCACCCGACAGGTGAAGAGCACTGGAGCACCGTCACCCCCACCTACACGTAAGGAAGTCGAGGCTCTGAGAAGGGAGGTGAATTGCCCACAGCCACATAGCTAATATGTCCTTGCAGAGCTGTTCCGTCATGGCTAGCAGAACTCACCCTACCAGCCAATCCAATATTAAACTCCATGGACTGATTCCACAAAAATAAACAAGTAAAGAAAGCACTGATGCTCACCTATAAAATGAGAATCATGATATTACTGAGCCCATAAGTTGTTGAAAAGATAAAGCGAGTTACTATGCATAAAGTACTTAGCTGATTAGTTCTTTCTTTTCCTTTTCCCTTTTAAGTTTTGTATTTTATTTTTTGTTTTAAGTTTATTTATTTAGTGAGAGAGAGAGAGAGAGAGAGAGAGAGAGAGAGAGAGAATGAGTTGGGTAGGGGCAGTGAGAGAGGGAGAGAGAGAAAGCATCGGGCTCCACACTGCCAGGACAGAGCCCAACGCGGCGCTTGAACCCACGGACTGTGGGATCATGACCTGAGCCGAAATCAAGAGTCGTTCGCTTAGCTGACTGAGACACCCAGGCACCCCAGATTATTATTAGTTCTGTAACCATTATGGAGAGTATCAAGAGGATGTTAACCATAAGATACAAAGGACTATCAAGGCCTTACATACAATCTCTTAGCAATATTTTCTTGGCATTCTTGGCATCATTCCCAGGTGCCCACAGTCCAAGAGGAGAGAAGACAGGGTCAAGAGAAAGACAAAGATCAATGCCCAGGGGGAGGCAGGCAAAGTGCTAAGGAGCTTCAGAGCAAAGAGAGATCACTTTTAGCTGAGACGGAAGAAGGCTTCAAAGAGATGGTACATTGGAGTCAGGAGCATAGATAGGACGTGAGGACATAGAGGCTGAGGCAGGGCACTTTTGGCAAAGGAAACAGCCCTGGCAAAGAGGTGAAGTTGGGAATTAAGGAACACTGTAGGATCCTTCAGAGGTTTCTTCTCTTTTCTGACTGCAACCAGGGCTGGACAGAGGAGGCAGCACAGAGGCTGGGGCAGGGGGCGGTTCATAAAGAGGGGCAGACAGAGCAGGGAGGAGGTGGCCAGGCGGGTGCTGGAGAAGCAAGAGGGAAGAGAGAGCTGTCCATTGTGCTGATGCCCATCAGTGAGGACTTGAGTGTCCATCCAACACTTTTGTGCTTTCATTTTTGTGACTCACCGAGTACATGACCTTGCACAAAGCACTAAAAGTAAGTTTTGACATCTTTAAAATGGAAATGACTAAAATTATCTGGGACGATGCCTGGCGCATAGTAAATGCTCAGTAAATGCAGGCTGTTCACTCTTGGTTCAGGGAAATTATTGCTGAGGAAGAAAAGCTTATGTTGACCTGAAGGGATGTGTTATCCCACGTAGTAGCCGCTAGCCCCCTGTAGTTATATAAATTTAAGTTAACTAAAATAAGTAAAACAAAAAAAATGTTTTCCTCACTGGCACTAGCCACATTTAAGCTGTTCGATATAACCACGCATGGCTAATGGCTAAAATGTGGAACAGCACAAATAGAGACTATGTCCACCCTTGCAGAAAGCTCTGTTGGACTCTGCTGCTCTCAGGGGTTAGCAGAGTTTGTCTCAGGAGGGGCTGGGCCAGGGACGGCAGACACACTTCCATCACTGCCTGGTGTCCCCCATTGATCTCTGCCATAGGCTCCCTTGCTGGATCCCCATGTATTCTCTGTACCTTCCTTCATTAGGGCCCTCCCTTTCATCTCATTTATCTCCAGGGCCAGACTTGCTCCTAGATAGGGGGCTTTACCTCCAGAGCAACCTGGGTTGGTTGTCTGGGATGTATTGACTACTTCAGTAGCAGCCAGCAATACCTAGAGGAAGAACAGAGTCTCCCGAAATGCCACCTAGAAGCAGAGATAGAGACCAAGGGGCTCATGACCTCACTTTTTCCTTTTCTCCATCTCTGCAGGTGGATAGAGGTGTTCATTCCGAAATTTTCCATTTCTGCCTCCTATGACCTGGAAACCATCCTCCCGAAGATGGGCATCTGGGATGCCTTTAATAATAATGCTGATTTTTCTGGAATCACAAAGACAGACTTCCTGCAGCTTTCCAAAGTGAGTTGGTCCACGAGAACATTTGCCTGGGCAGGGAGAGCGGGAAGAGTTTCCAGTACCTGGCTAATCGAGCTCTCACATCTCACTGATAAGGAAACGCAGACCCTGAGAGGCACAGTGAGTTCTCTGGGGCAGAAGTTGGGCCGAATTTCATGGCTGCCAGGCCTGTCTGTGGCTTTATGGCCATCATACCTCTGATACACGGGCAACTTTTATCCCTCTTCAAACAAGTGTTCCTAAGGTCCAACCACACAGTTCTGTGAAAATCAGTCCTGTCTTGAGCAAGTAACTCTGCTGCCTCGATACCCATGCAGATAAGCAGATGCCCCCTGGCATTCGACCTCGCCCCTGAAGCCTGGGACTTCACACTGCAGTCAAATTGGCTGCCCATGGGCCATTACTACCCTGTAGATGGGTTGTGTGTGACCTCTGGTATTAAAAAGAAAGAGAGCCAACTTCTATCATGTAGGATATTGTACCTGAAATTATAGATTTCTGACCGTCTTGAAACAAATCTCTGAGTCCAATTCCCTCATGGCAACAGTGAGCCCAATGCCCTACAATAGCACCCATCAGCCGGAGCTGAGCTGCGAGTGTCCCTTTTAGTGAGGGTGCGCCCTCCAGGTCCCCTGTGGGCTCCCTGCTCTGACAAGAGGTCTCTCTGTCTAGTCCTTGTCTGCTCATGGGTTTCTGATCCCCAACTTAAAAGTGTATTTTGATAATACATCCTAATGGTCAGAAGTGTCCCCGGGTCATGGAAGGGGAGCTTTGTCATTGGCGTCCGGGGAAAGATTACAGAGGTCCCGATGGAATACAGTGGGCGTGATGGTCCTTTTCCCATTACGTGTTCATGGGCACATCTGAACAATAATGACTGTCATTGTTGGGAGTCCTCAGGCCCCCCTGAAGCTTGGGAGAACATGAGCCCCAGGGTAAATCTCTTTCCTAGGAGACCCAGAAGGGATCCAGCACTTAATAACACCTCCTTATGTCTCCAGGGCACGCATGCAGCAACACTCCCGCACACATACTTTGTGTGATCTCCTTTAATTCACCCAATGACCTTGTGGGATATACACCATTACGATGACCCTTCCAGAGATTTGGAGAGTGAAGCCTGCAGCATCTCAATATCTTTTGCAACAATAAGTGGCAGAACTGGGAGTCAAACCTGGGTCAATTTCTGGTGTGAATTTGTAACCACTCAACTCCACACTTAAAGACCAGTGGACCGGTACCAATGACAGCTGCAAACCTAAAGCCAGGCACCTGGCATAATAAGGTTGAAGCCCCTCGAGGGGTGGCATCGCCATTCCCAGGCAGAACCCCAAAGCTCAGTTAAGTAAAGGTGCCCCTCCCCCGGGGACCACTGACGTTTGTTTTTTCCCTGGCAGGTTGCCCACAAGGCTGTGCTGGACGTCAGCGAGGAGGGGACCGAGGCCGCAGCAGCCACCGCCACCAAGCTCATAGTCCGGTCAAAGGACAGCCCCTCTTACACCGTCATCCGCTTCAATAGGTCCTTCCTGCTGCTGCTGATAAACAAAGCCACAGAGGCCATTCTCTTCCTAGGGAAAGTTGAAAATCCGACTAAATCCTAGGTGGAACTATCCTGCTGGCTGAGTACAGGTTGAAAATGTCCAGGAAATAAACCACGTTGTATGATGCTCCCGGTGTGACTTTAGGACGTGTCCCCTCCCGCTCTGAGGGTCCATTTGACCCCGGCAGATTTTCTTGGGGGATGCCACTTTTAAGGCTCAGTCATCAGGTCCGCAGAGATTGGGGCCTCAAACCAAAGCTTATTAACCCCCAATCAGTGCTCTACAAATCCCGCCAGGTAACTAGCTTCATGGATGTTTCTGGTTGGCATATTCCCATTCCTCGGAGCCCCTGGGCATGGAAGTCTGCAGGTCAGTCACCTCTGTTGAAAAATTAAAGTAATAAACTCAACAAGTCTAAAGCGTGAATTCAGCCAAGAACACTGCTCCCGCATGCCCTCAGGGCCCTAATCTGATAATGGTTTATCCGCTAACTCCCAGTGGCCAGGGTGCCACGACATGATAGTTCAGTGGCTGGGTGGATTCATTCATCCATTTCAACAAAAACTCACTGAGGACCTAATACGCGCTAGGAGTGAATCAGACAGACAAGGTCCCTGGACTCCTGGGCCTAGACGGGGGTGACCGTCCACAACCAAAACATGTAACCAAACCTATAAATAAACAAACCATGGAGGCTTCTGGGTGGCTCAGTCGGTTAAGCATCCGACTTTAGCTCAGGTCATGATCTCGAGGTCCATGGGTTCGAGCCCCGCGTCGGGCTCTGTGCCGACAGCTCGGAGCCTGGAGCCTGCTTTGGATTCTGTGTCTCCCTCTCTCTCTGCCCCTCCTCTGCTCATGCTCTCTCTCTCTCTCTCTCTCTCTCTCTCTCTCTCTCAGAAATACATAAACATTAAAAAAAATTTTTTGATAAAAAAAAGAACGATGGAGGCTGTGAAGGCAGAGAAGAGGGTGATTGCAAGAGGGGAGTGGAGCAGAGGAAGTGCTTCTGTGAGCGCAAAGCCTGAGTCAACAATGCGTAGGCATGCTGGGGCAGAAAGAGGTCCTTGTGACTGGCATGGTAGAACCGAGGTCGGAGAGGTATAGAGACGTCAGCGTTGTTGGCCGAAGATAGAGGTCTGGGTTTGGTGGGGGGGGGGGGGGGTTCCACTAAACCAGTTGAGTGTCTCAGACAAGAAGTTGGAAGGCTAGTGTCTGGGTATGATGACCTCTCTTGAGTGGGTGCCATGGTTCTCCAGCCAAGCTTTGTCAGGGCTGGCTGCCTTCTTGGCTCTAACGCTGTCACACACGCGTGCACACACACACACACACACACACACACAGCCCTCGGGGTGTTCAGCCTCCTCCTTGCTGGCTCCTGGAGACAGCGACCAGGCTCTCTTACTCTGAGTCCCGAAAGCCTCATGTGGTGCAATGGGCCACAGCAGCTCCAGGCCGAAACAACCTTTCCATCTTTCCCTGCTTTCCTCCGGACAGGCTGTTCTGGCTCCTTCTACCTCACCTTTCGTCACCGAGGGTCTCTCCTGCAGCCCTTACTGGAACCCCCATGCCCATCAGATCCAGAGACTTCTTTTTTGGGCGGGGGGGACTGGTGCCTCACACGACCTCAGCATGCCAGGGCCCTCACACTGGCTTTTCTGAGCCCTTTTACACAGGAAGAGACAAGACAGAAGGGGGTTACGCCGGATAGCCGGAGAGAAGTTCCGGGGGAACCCCCTACCTCCACACTCCCACAGGAGAACAAACAGGAGAACAGAGAGCGGAAATAATGAACCACAGGGCCTCCCTGGGCTGCACGAGAACCGGGACCAAAGCCCAGTTCTCGTGGTGGAGAATATTCTAAATATCTTCCTACCGGGGACTCCGGCACTGGCTTCCACCATGCTGCCTGTACCGAACCCTGCCACACGCACAGGGCTCTGCCCACAAAACCACGGTGCTGAGCCACCGATGCTGTCCTCCGAGGAGCACCTGGGGAGGAGCCGACTCCGCGCACACGCACGCAGGAAGTGGCAGGCGTGAGGAAACGGGGAAAGACGCATCTGCCGTGCCCAACTTCTAGCTCTGTGACCATCAGGAGCCCCCAGTTAGTCAAGGGTGGTGGAGGGCGGCCAGCCTCCTTCCCCGCAGCCTCGCCCCCGGGTGGCCCATGACAGTGAAAGCCGGCCTTGGCAGCCTTCCTGTGCCCGTTCACACTTGTGTTAGCAAGCAGGGGCAAGAACAGTCGTAAAACCGAATTTGCCAGCTCTCGGCTCTCTCTGTATTTTTTTGTTTTTTCAGATGCCCACGCCTTGCATTTGTTCTGAAACACGTGCAGGACTCGTTCTCATCAAACATGGCAAGATGGCAGCGGCCCCCGGGTGGCTCAGCCGGTTGAGCGTCCCACTTCGGCTCAGGACGTGATCTCACGGTTCGTGAGTTCGAGCCCCGCGTTGGGCTCTGTGCGCAGCGCTCGGAGCCTGGAGCCTGCTTTGGATTCTGTCTCCGTCTCTCTCTGCCCCTCCCCGCTTGCGCTCTGTCTCTCTGCAGCCACAGACACAGCCGCCTTTAAGAGAAACTGTGTTACCTACAATTCCCAAGAAGAGAAGGCATGTCCACCACGCAGGGCCACATGCTGGAGCCCCAGGGCGGTCGGGAGGCAGAAGGAACAAGGGGAAAGATGGACACGAGCCTTTATCGCTATAGTGGGGAGAAGCGGTTAGGCGGGAACAACACCCCGTTGGGCAGGAGGCGAGACACAGACGTTGAGGATGCGGCTGACGGGTTCGTCATCAGATTCTCATGTGTCGGTGAAAATGCAGCCTTCCCGCGGTGGGGAAGAGTTTCAGGTGTTAGTCCCGTGATTTAACGATGCCAAATCAACCTCGGAACATCAGGAATGATTTTTACAGAATCGCATGAAGGCTTCCCTCAGGGCGGAAGTAACAATATTCCGAAGGCAGATTCAGAAAACTTGCTCGTCAGAGCCAGGTGACAAAACCCCATGAAAGCATCTAAAGAAGCAAACAAAATACAAGCTCAGAATCCTGAGTCCAGGGACAGAGGTACCCATGCAATATTTCTAAGCCAACCCACACCTCTGACAGTCCGGCCAGTTCATGGTTGGAAAATCACTTTTTAAAAAGTCATCCGTGGGCTTTATCAGTGTTGATTTTTTTTCACGAGAGCAAGAGCGCGAGGGTGGGTGGGACAGAGAGAGAGAAAGAGGCAATCACTCCATGCTCAGTGCAAAGCCGGACTCAGGGCTCGATCTCGCCACCCTGGGATCAGGACCTGAGCCAAAATCCAGAGTTGATTGCTTCGTTGCTCAACCACTGAGCCACCCAGGGGCCCCTCACTAGTGTTGATTCTTGATCTAGTGTTCTAGATCAAACTAGTGTTGATTCTAGCTAGCCAAATCTTGAAGTATGGTGTATGGGTTTCTGATTAGAATCTTTCAAATGCTAAGTATCTGTATCTTCCTGTATCCTGTATCCTTCCTGCCCTGTATCTTCCTCATCTGCCAGGTGGTTGACTAAGTGCCCCCAGAATGTAAGTAAAAATAATTTCCATTTCCTTCATGTCTGTGCTGGAGTATCTTAAAGGGCTGCATAGACAGTAGGTCGGCAGAGCTCCCAGCAGCCCCCGGGCCATCTCAGTTTTCCAGGTGGGTATTGCTTCCCCACCTGTGCTGCCATCCAGGTGAATGAGCAGCGGCTTCGGGTCCCACAAAGAGCTGCCTGCACCGTGGAGTTTACAATCCAGAGAGGAGGCGGGGGAGACATCGCCAGTATGGCGCCTCAATATGGCGTTTCTCTAAATTTCAGGACTAGGAAGTGAAGCTACTGATGTGGTCAAAAGGACTGGCTTGGTCTCCAGCACTGAGAAGTACGGTGTAGTCATCCCAACTGGTGCCGCCGCCCCTGGGGCGACTGGTGGCCACCCCTGTGCCAAGGCAGACGGAAGCTGTTCCTGGGGCTGTGGCATCGGTGACCTCACAGGCAGGATGGACGCAGCTCAGAGACGGGGTGGGGGTGGGGGGTAGGGGGGTGGAGGAAGACAGAACTCAAGAAAGAGGATTTCATAAGGTTCCAGAATCCCAGCCCCACCATCGTGGAACCACGGGACCTTCAGTGCCTTAGGGAATCTCTTTGGGCTTCACTCTCCTTGAAAACGCTCATGGTGCCTGCGTCATTGGGTTGTCATGGCAGTAAACACACAGAAAGTGCTTAGGACAATACCTTGCAAATTGTTGGTGCCCAGGAAGTGCTACCTGTAAATGCCGTTGTGCTCATTTGTTACCCATATTGGAAACCTTTCAAAAAAGGGTGTCCTTTTCCAGCTCAATTCCCAGCTGAGAGCCCAGAAGAAAATTCAGGCATTCCCGCAGAATGTTGCCCACCACCCCCCACCCCCCCGTCCCCTGAAGCATCGCTCACACTGTGCGGCCAACATCCTCTGTCCCACTCAGGTCTCAGAACCATCTACAACTTTGGCTCAGGTCATGATCTCACCCTTGTGGGTTCAAGCCCCACGCCCGTACCCATAAAAGTTTGCCTACTGCCCATTGAGTCCAGGGCCCGCTTACCGCAGAGTGGAGATCTCTGGTCAGGGGGCTCTGGGTCGGGAGCACAGCTGTGGTGTCAGGCAGATGTGGGTGTGAGTCCCCAGCTCTGCTGGGGGACTGTGAAGTCACTGAGCATCAGAGAGGTGGGTGCCCCCCTCTAAGATGGGGGCAGTAATAACAGGAGCGGCCTCACACGTTTGTTTTGAGCGTTAAGTGAGATGCTGCAGATCGGGGGTGCGACGCCCGATTGCAGATCGGGGAGCCCCGCACGCGGCGCCATTCGGCGCGGGGATAACCACTGTTCCTGTACAACACCACAAGGGGACTTAGGGAGGGCTCGCTCCCCAAGCAACGGAGCAGCTCCCCAAATGGCCCACCTCCTACTGGCAGAGGAATGGCCCTGGAAGGGAACGAGGGCTTCTCTATGGAGAAGACGGAGTCCCCCGGGGGAGTATAATATACTCATGTGTTCATTTACGGAACAGTTGTACACCCATTTGTACATCCTGTGGGCCAGGATGAAGGAGGCAATCATATTATGTACAGATTTCTCCAACAAAGCTTTCACAGACCACCAGGAAATGAACCAATGTATTTTGCAAACCAGCATGATATGAGAGAGGTGAGAACGTGGTATTATGGGAGCCCACGGAACCTAACTCTGCCTGGGTGGAAGGACAGAGAGGTGGCTGTCAGGAAAGGCTTTCTCAAGGAGAGATCGGAAGTGAATCCTGACGAGTAGGTAGGAGCTGTGTTAGCCTGAGAAGGCGGAGAAGTGGGGTTCCAGGCAGGCAGAACAGCACGTGCTAAGAAAAAACCTGGTTTCTTTGCTTCTCGGCAAGGATTTGGTCCGGCTGGAGAGCAGAGGCCCGAGGAGTGAGCAGTGAGATAGGAAGTTGGCCGTCAGCAGAGGCACATCATGAGGGTCCTGGGAGAAAGGGGCCACTGAAGGCTTTGGAGTTGGGTAAGTGGCCCATTCCATACCAGACTGGAGAATGCGTGGAGGTGGCTCTCCTGCAAACAGGGGGCCAGCAACGAGGCAGAAGACATGAGCCATGAGGCAGGTAGTAGAGAGACAAGGGTTAGTGGCAAGCCAGGACCAGCGAGGAGGCACTGTCGAAAAGGAGAAACACAGTGACGCCCGACAGGAGGCCAGCCAACAGGCAGCCACACAAACAAATGGGACTCAGAGCAGAGACCCAGTTCTGGAAATCGGGGCATGGGTAACAGGGAGATTCTAGCGCACAAGGGCAAAAGATACCTGGGGACCAGGCATCAGAGATTCCCCAATCAGGTTGGCCACCAGGGGACTCCGAACCCCACAGAACATCATCACATGTCAGCCAGGAGGGTGTCACGGATGAGGTGCCCGCTGCGTACGTGCATCATCTCCTTGAGCATGGGCACTATTTCCTCCGCGACGGATGAGGAAGCCAACGCTCCGAGAAATGACTTGCTCGAGGTGGCCCCATAGATGCCAGCTGGGGCACTGGCGCTCACCTCCAGCTCCATGTGACCCCCAGGCCCACCATCTCTCCAACAAAGCCTGCTGCCACTGCTCATCTTTTTTTTTCCTAACAGCTTTATTGAGCTACTAATTTGCACACCATAAAATCCACCCATTGGCCATGTATAAGTCCACGATTTTTAGTCAATTCAGCCTCACTTCAACCCAGCTTTAGAACATTTGCAACAACACTAAAGCCTGTCCTCAAGCCCGTTTTCGGTCGGTTCTGGCACCTTCTTTCAGCCCCAGGCAACCGCTGATGTGCCTTCTCTCTCTAAAAATGTGCCTTTTCTGGATCTCTCGTATAAATCGAATCCGACAGTGTGCGGGGCTCTGAGCGACTGCTCTCACCCACTATAACACTCTTAAGAGACCGTCCACGCTGTGGCTGGCGTCGTGTTTTGCAGTCCAACCAGCAGTGAGCGAGAGTCCCGGTTTCTCCACATCCTTGTCAGCCCTTAGTATTTCCTGTCTTGTTTATTACAGCCCTTCTGACGGGTATGTAATATCATCTCTCTGTGGGTTTAATTTGTATTTCCCTAATGACTGGTGATGCTGAGCACAGTTTCGTGTTTATTGGCCATCCTCTTTGGTGAAATGTCGATTAGAGTCTTTCGCCCATTTTTAAATTGGGTTACTTCTCTTTTTATTATTATTTATCTGCTGTGAAGTCTCTGGCTGCGAAGTCCAGTGTCTGGAGACCCTCACCAGCAGTGTCTTATTGACTTTTTTTCCTGAGTATGGGCCACCCTTTCTTGTTTCTTTGCATGTGTCGTGATTTTTCTTTTCTTGAATACTGGACATTTTAGATAATATATTATAGTAACTCTGGATTCTGAATCTTCCCATCTGGGGAGATTTAGTAATTTACCTGGGTGATTTAGTTTGTTTGTCGACTTAGTAATTTGCCTAGACGCACTCTGTGATCTGGCCACTGATGTTTTTTCTGTTTTTCTTGTCTTTATTTTATATATAAGCCTGACTCCTAGAGGTCACCCCTGTAATTGTGTTGTTTATTGTTCAGCCACATATTGGTTAGAAATTGTGTTCAAACACCTTGAGCCAATGAAGCTTCCACTTCCTGCTGATGGATCTGTACGGAGGCTGGTGAGCCCATTTAAACCTCAGGCAGCCCTCAAGTACCCCCCAGAATGTACATTCTACTCTTCTCTCTCGCTTCTCCCTGGACCAGGGAGCTATGTGTAGCTATGTGTAGCTTTCACCTGCTCTAGTCTCTGTTGGGCACACGAAGAGCCCCCACCCCACCCCACTGCCTGAGGGCTCATCAGGCCCCCAGTAGTGGCCACAGCTCTTGGGACTCCCTGTTGAACCTCCTGCTACTCCGCTGGCCTATTTAGTGCCCCCAACCCAACCACAGACCAGCAGAACTCCCGCCCCCCAACAATCCCACCCCCCTGCACACACACACACACTGCTCACCACCGAGATCGTTGCTTCAACAGACAACATACCAAATCAAGTGGTTTGACCACCCACCACCAGATCTGGGTCGGGAGGAAGCAGCCCCAGACAAAAATGTCACAGACTCACTCTGTGTTTCCTCAAAATTCAGTACTCTTCATGAATGAATGCTTCTGTTTGCCACAGGCCTTTGGTAGATCACGAAAGCACAGAAATGGTTGCTTTTGACGATTGCATCCAGCTCTTTAGTTGTTACTGGGAAGACGATTCGTAAGTGGTTTGTCTCCAACACGCCAGGAGTGAGTTCCTTCTACACTCAGAATGACCCTACACACATAGCCTTGATTCCCCACCCCTACTCCCAGGCGCCCCCACCATACATACCCCACCACCTAGAATGCCCTCTTCAAACTTCCCTGAGGATGTGTAGACTCCCGTGTTAATTCTTAAGACCTAGATGAAAGGTAGCCACCCTCTGCTGATGGCCCCAGGTCATTCACTGGGTCCTTCTCTACCCTAAGTAGGTGTTTGCCGAAACTCTGCCTGAGCAAATTCATGGCCAGTAACACAAATGGCCCCGTAACCATTAATTTGCTCATTGGCTCACGGGGGACTGATGCGCAAGGAAAAAAATAACGCAAATGATTCAGTTGTCGTTTGCTTTGGACAGTATTTGAACACGATCTGTTGGTCGTTAATATTAACTCAGGTTTATCCATTCCACTGCCCCAGCGGCCATATAAATATGGCACGGGCAGATGCAAAGAGCTCGTGGCAACAGCAGTTTCCTCTGGAAGGTAAGCCACCTTTCTCTTGGGGACAGAGTGGGTTCCGCCTGACTGTGTTTTCTTGCTCTTTTTTGCCATGTTTCAGGTAGTACCTGCCTGAGGGAAGACAATGGAAGATCCAGGGTAACAAGCACGTGTGTGTGTTATTCGGGGGGTCTCCTCCATCCACTGTTCCCCATCCCAGAGCCCCCTCCCGTTCCCTGGCCTCCTCAACCACAGTGTCCTCCACCCTTCACTGCCCCATCCCCCCTTCATACGAGGCGGATGGGGGAGGCAGTGAAGGATGGGGGCTGTTGGGGCAATGGGGGTAGGGCGTGGGAGATAGGGGGGCCATTGCTGGGGGCTGGGGGGGACAATGAGGGCGTAGGGCAGGCTGCTCAGGGCCAAGAGTCTGGTTGACTTCACCTCTGCACCACAAGCTAGAAGCTGGCAATAAGGCCTTCGCCCACAAATTGTCCAAAACTGCGTTAGTGGAGCATCCCAGAAAGAATAGCATCTTCTCCGCTCTGAGTATCTCTGCCTCCTTGGCCATGACTTCCCTGGGTACGAGATCCACAACGCGCACTAACCTCCTGGTTAGGGCCTTGGATTTGACCTCAAAGTCATCAGGGTGTGGGACATCCACCAGGGGTTCCAGAGTGTCGTTCGGATGCTGAGCCAGCTGAAGAGGGAGGGACATCTGAAGCACAGGGTCATCCTCTTTATCGATGGTGATAGGAAGTTCACCTCGATGTCTCCGTGGGACACAGAGGGCATATATGATGTGAAGGCCCAGATGACTGACTTTCAAGATGCAGAAAAAAAACAAGAAGCAGATCAAGTACTTTGTGGCTGAAAAAAAAATGCACACAAAAACCAAGGAATTCATCACCTCTCTGAACCCTCGCACCTTCCCGTTTCTCGTTAACTACGTTTTCTTCAAAGGTAAGGTTTATCGAGTGCGTGAATTCCTGTTTGGGTATAACGTCTGCCCTTGCACTTCCTAAAAGATTTCAGTCAGAAACACATGTAGTTTTGGTAATTATATCCCATTTCCCATAGACCAGCAGACCCGAAACTTTTTGATTTGCGTTAATTTCATTGTGTTGTCCGGCCTTTTTAAGCGTTTCTGCTCCCAACCCTCTCAATCATATCGTTTGCCATACTTCAGATATTTTGGAGTAAAATGGAGTAACTCTTGAAGGTAGAAACAGATCGCATGCAGGAGTGTGTGGACAACCATGTGCACGCAGGTGTATGTTTTTCTGACGAAACATTTCCCTCCTTGAATAAGTTAAACCATTTCAAACAGATTTCTTTTGTCATAGGACTTCTTAGAACTCTTAACGCACTAAGAGGCATTGGGAGTTTTCAAAGAAGGGATGTTGGGGTCAACGTTTCCCAAATTATTTGACAGCAAAATCCTTTCTTGGTGCTATAGGTCCAGAGACAGGTAGCGTTTTGGTAAACATCTTCTGAGGAACACAGATTTAAAGAAAGCCTATGGTGAATATTTTCAAAATTCATGTGTTTGCCTTTCTTTCCTTTGCATCAATCCGGAATGTTAAATATTCTGTTCCCTGAGGTCAAGGCATCTCCAGCAGGAGACTGCTCCCTTCGCTAGATGATCACCTCTGGGGTCCCCCAAACATGTGGGTGCTGATGCCTTCTCCAAGAGGTCACTCTTTGATTTCTTCCTTCCCGGTTCCCCTAGGCATCTGGGAAATGGCTTTCCATCCCGACCTCATGTTACAAGGAGGACTTCTTTGTGGATGAGCGCACACCACAGTGCGGGTGGACATGATGTGGAAGACGGAACAAGTGATTTATAGCCGATCGGAGGAGCTGTTTGCTACAACGGTCAAAATTCCCTACATTGGAAACGTGTCCTTCGTCCTCATGCTCCCAGATGTGGGAAAGCCCGACTCTGCCCTAAATCACATGATTGCTCAAAACGCCACGCTACTGAAATCCAGTGGCATGAGGTATGCTACTCTGGAGGGACATTCTAGATTCACGTTGAAATTTTGCTCAGATCTCACTTCCTCTGTGCAAAAGTCTCATTTCGGGGGAACTGAGATTCTGCTTACTTCCAAGCATCCTTGTGGAAAATGAAACAAGCCAAGCAGGGACAACGGTGGCCTGGCTTCCGTTACCAGCCGGACGCCCCTTAAACTGTCTTAATTCTTCGGGCTGCATGTATCAGAAACCCACTTCGTCCTCGCTCAAGGGGGTAAAGAAAGGCACGTATTGGAAAGATACACGCAAGGGGATCGACACAGCCAGGTGTCATGAGGGGCTGGACACGGGACGGCAACGTCATTAGAAATTCCGTCTCCCCGATGTCGAACTCATGCTTGCTCCTAACCTCTCTAGCTCAGCAAACCAGCTCTCGT
Organism: Felis catus; assembly: GCF_018350175.1. NCBI lineage: Eukaryota > Metazoa > Chordata > Mammalia > Carnivora > Felidae > Felis > Felis catus. The sequence continues at coordinate 137,110,804 of NC_058373.1, read as the reverse complement.
CCATGCAGCGCGTGGTTTACTCACCCAACACATGTTTTCTGAGCACCTGTGCCACACCAGACACCCCCTGGGGCTGGGAACAGAATGGCTAGCCAAACGCGTCTCTGCCATTGTGGGATTTTCCATCTAGTGGGAGAGGCAGTGAGTCCGCTAACAAAGGTGTAAATTCGAATGGCATTGAAAGCTACGGAGAGAATGAGTAGGGTGATAGAAGACAGGATTCAGTATGAATTGGGGATCTTAATTAGGTATGATGCTTGGGGAAGGATCCCAAGAGGTAAATTTTCAGCTGAGACCATTGTGGGCAGACACGGCTGCTTTCCAGTCAAGCAAATGCTCCACTCCGGAGTGAGTCTAACCTATTTTGGTTCCGATTACATATTCTTGGAAGGGAGAACTGGATTGATCCAGCTTAGGTAAGGTGTCCACCATGGCCCAAGGGGATATGGACAGATCACATAATGAAAGCGTGACTCTCCATGGCCCACTGAGCTTGGCGGGGGCAAGGGCAGTCTTCGGGCAGTAAATGCGTAGACTGGGAAGAAATCTCTAGATAGTTTTCGGCCCATGCCACGTGGAAGCCCAGACTGTTGCCCAGGCAGCACCTGCTGTGGTTGAGGGCCCTGAGAGAGTGTGCGTGCCGTCATCTGCCACAGCCGTACTTCATGCCATGTCATGGCTGGGATGGGGGCAGGGGTACACCAACAGAGGAACCCAACTAGTAACTGGGTTACTATCCAGCCAGAAGCTTAACATCACATTGGCACAGGCTAAACTATATTGCTCTGTGAGCAACTACGCCCCTGCCTATAGCTGGAGGGTTGCTGAGACACAGGGCTGGGATCCCCTGGCCTGACCCTCGTCTTCTCTGGGATGGGGAGGGCACAGCTTGAATAGTAAGGGATATTTTAAGAAGTGCTTTGTTTGGTTGCAGCCCACGCTTCCACACCACTCATCCCTCGGCACACACGCGCTCGTGCCCCACCCTTTTCTCCCCTTTCTCTTGGAAGAGGTCTTAAAGCCCAAGCAAAATGCTTCCCCTGGACAAGGAGAGAGACGTATTTCAGCTTCCTTGGGGGTTTCGCTCTTAACAGACTGGTGCACTTAATTATGCCCAAGTGCAAGATCTCCTCCAAGATAGACTTAAAAACACTGCTTCCCAAGGTGGGCATCAGAAATGTGTTTACTCCAGCAGCGGACTTCTCCGGCATCACACAGGAGGATTTCCCAGCTGTTTTTGAGGTGCGCAGAGCAATTTCTAGAGTTTCTGTGTTATTCACAACCGTCCCGATTGACAAACAATTTTTTGCCTGGGTGGCTCAGTCAGTTGAGCTTCTGACGTCAGCTCAGGTCATGATCTCACGGCTTGTGGGTTCGAGCCCCATGTCGGGCTCTCTTGCTGACAGCTTAGAGCCTGGACCCCACTTCAGATTCTGTGTCTCTGTCTCTCTCTGTCCTTCTCTCTCTCTCTCTCTCTCTCTCTCTCTCAAAAATAAGTAAACATTAAAAAAAAAAGAAAAAAGAATAATACTTTTCAGAAAACAGCAGTTATAAATCTTATCCGCCTTGGTCCATTGGCTTTTGGGGTTTTTCAGTCATGCAGATGTTCACAAATCATTACATCAAGCACATTTGCAGGCTCTGAGGATGTAGTTAGGAGCGAGCCAGACAAAGTCTCACCTTCCCAGATGTTCCGTTCTCCCGACGGGGTCAGACAGTGAGCGTGCCAACAAGTAGGTCCGTATCATGTCAACCAGTGATACGTTCTGTGAAGACGGGAAAACAGAGAAACTGTGAATAGCGTGCCGGGTGCGGTGGGCAACTTGGGGAGGGCCGGCCAGGAAAGGCCCGGGGCTGGGTTGGCCTTCATGCAGAGGCCTGAGAAGGGAAGAAGAGGGCCAGGGGACCTGGAGGGGACATCCATCGAGGGGAGGCATGTTCCAGGCAAAGGGAACAAGTGCGTCCTGAGGGAGACGTGGGCTTGACATCCTCAAGGACGCCCAAGGAGGCCCACGCAGCTAGCATGGCACGTGGGCCGGAGAGGGGCGGTCGGCGAGTGTGGAAAACAGGCAGGGAGGGCCGCATGGGTCCCCATGTCCTGCACAGGCCCGGGGTCTGCTCTGACTCACATGGGGGGCGTCCGAGGCTGCCCTGAGCTGACGTGTGTTTTATGCCAGACCACGCGCCGTGGTGAGGAGGAGGGGTGGCTGATAACCCAGGGGAGGGGTGAACCGGGCTTGATGGGGCGTCAGAGGGAGGGCTAGCCGAGGTGCGGAGCTCTGCGTGCATTTTGAAGACAGAGCTGGGGTGCAGGGAAGGAAGAGTCAGAGACACCAGCTCCCGCTACCAGGGCCCGAGGTAGGGGGGCGGGGTGCAGATGAGCAAGCAGGGACTGGCTGTCCCAGCCCCAGACACCTGTTAGACGTCCAGACGCCATGGCGCGTTTGTGGGCACGAGGGGCTGCCCGCCAATTACTCCCCCAAGGTCACCGCTGACCCGCTGCTCTGCCCCCCACCCTCCCCGTGACACACCGCCCTGGACGTAAGCGGCGATCGCAAGCCTCACCACCACACAGCACTCGATAGATCACAAAGCACTTTTGCAGGTTTCTCTCACCTGACTCTCCCAACGACCTCGGGGGAGGGGACAGGATCTGAGCGAGCTGTCACTCATGGAAGGCACGGCGGCGTGGAGCTCCCAGGGCCGACCCGGCTGGGATGCTGCCCTCGCGGGTATAAGCTCTCCCTACTGTGTTCCATTCAAACAGACCCGCTGGGCCAGTGCTCCCTGAGTGCAGGGTGTGGGGCCAGGTCTGAAGGATGCCAGGCCCCTCACCGTGCAGGAGCCATGTCACCACACATCCCTCACCCCCCAAGGCCTCCTATAGATCAGAGGGGTGGACCTGGGTGTTCTGACCCAAATGCTCCCGCACAGAGGGAAAACTGTGTGTGCTTGCACGGAGACAAGAAAAACTAGCTCCTTCCGGCCCTTTCTCTCCGGGGATCCTTCCCGAAAGCCTTTGAAAGGCCCCTCCCTCAGTGATTCTACAGGGTTTTTTCCTAAGCCTTGAGACCACCCAGCTTCCCTCCAAACTCTAATCCCCCTTTCCTCTCATGTAAACACCCAAACTCCTCAACCCCTCTGCCTACACTGGGGGAGACTCAGCAGTTAGTGCCTCCCTGAGGCATCTGGCCTTCAAGGGCGGGTCAGACAGCCGAGAGCCTCAGGTGGTTCTTCTGGAATGGGCCCCAGCTTTCCCCCACTTGCCTCCGCCACGGAGGGAGCCGGCTTCCCCGCCCTGGGCCGCGCTGGGCCAGCTCGGCACACGGCCCTGACTTCCTCTTGAGCCAGCCAGGCGAGCTCACACCCAGAGTTGAGACGGGACCTGTTTCTCCCCGGGCGACGCATGAGGCCACAATGGAGGTGAGCAAGGAAGGCGAGCTGGACGCCCGCAAGGACACGGACGCGGATAAGGCCATCCCCCTTCACTCACATACAGCAGCCCCCTTGGTGGCGAAGTTCAACAGACCCTTCTTCCTATTTGTGTTGGACTGGGTGACTCAGAGAGCCCGCCTCACGGGCAACGTCTTCAACCCCGGGACGGAGTAGAGATGGGGCCGGGCTCCGCGAGGCTGGAATCCAGTTGCTCCTGAATAAAGTGGGTAAAATCCACTGCTATTGAATCCAAAGAAGCTGAGCCTGAGAGCTGTGGTCTGAGAGTGGAATTGGGATGGGTCGTCTTTGCTGGCCTTCTGTCCTGGAACAGGGCAGGACAAGGAGAGGTGGGGGGCCTGCTAGGGACGTGTGATGGGTGTGTCTTCTGTCCTGAGAAAGGGCAGGGAAGCGACGCTGAGGGGTGTGAGCTGGGTGCGAGAGGGCCTCTTCTGTATGCGGCCATCTCGTTGGTCTTGCTTCCTGCCCAGCTGGTGGTCAGAGACTGCCCCCTCATCTACGCTGGCAGACAGCCCCCGGCAGGAAGCTGGGTGTGCAGAGGCAGGGTCCTACCACAGACAGGAGTGGTCAGCACCCACAAACACCTCAGTGGGCCTCTGTGTGTCCATCCAGCTCCACGGGGAAATAAGGCACCTAGGAAGGCCAAGGCCCCCAAGTATGTTGGCAGCAACTTCTCTGTCCAGACCCCTGATGAGAAAGTTATCATTGCCCCCCACCCCCCAGAATAAGAAGTAAAACGGATGAGGTGGAAAGAGGCAGGAGGACGGTCATGCACAGAACGGGGTGTGTGTGTGTGTGTGTGCGTGTGTGCGTGTAGGGGACCCTGGGACCTGGATACCACCTGGCTGGCCATGACTTGCCCCATGGACATACGATCATGGGGTCTGATAGCAGCAAGTCATTTGACAACAGAGGTCAGACCGTGGGCATGGTCTGGCAAAGACATTGAGCAAACAAGCTGACCCAAGAGTGACGTCCAGAAGGCTGGACCTCACCTGGGTGGGCTAGTTCGGTTCGGTAACCCAGAGAAGGTTAGGTCAGAGGGTGAAATAGACCTGGGCTGGCAGAGAGCCAGGGGGCCATGCTGAAAAGGCAAGGCCGGGGATGAGACTGGATGCCAAGAACGGGGCACCAGGGGCTGCTAAGCCATGTAAAGACGTGACCAAGTGGGAGTCACCTGGAGGCGGGGCATTAGATCTCGGAGCCAGGAGAGGGGGGAGGGAGGCCAGAGTCAAAAGATCCACTGCAAGCCCAGCGGTGGTGGAGTCGAGGACAGGACACAAGTCTCTTCTTTTCTGGGGACGATGTGACCCTGAGGGAACCCCATCTGTTACCAGAGGAGTCACTTCAGGGCTTGGACTTTTCTTCATTTAACAAGTATGTCCAAATGGCCAAGGAAAGAGCTGCCATATGCATCCCACTTAGCACACGAGCTCCAAGAGAGGAGAGGCCTGGAGAAGGAGCTCGGGCAAGGCCCTCACCTGAGAGAAGAGCAGTAAGATAGATTGTTCTAGAATATGTGGAGGAAGCGATGTCCGCAGCGTAAGCAGATGGACGGAGGCCTGGCGATCCCTGCTTGTGAGTATTTCACGTCCAAGCCGGGAGGGCGATGCTCACGGAGGATGCTGAGGGCCTCGTGTCCTACAGAGTAGACGGTGTCCCCGGAGGACAGTGAGAGCGTCGCGTCCTTCGTGCTGAAGGTCACTCACAGACACCGTTCAGCCCTCGTGCCCCGTAAGCTGAAGGGTGTGCGTGGAGGGTGGTGGGGCCCTGGTGTCCCGTGCTAAAGGAGGGTGGGCGGTGATCCATGAGACAAAATAAATCTACACTGGCACATGTAAGAAAAAGGCTACGGCAGGACGGAGAAGAAATAGGCGCCCAGGTGAGTTCTGTCGGCTCCTCAAAGCCCGGCTGCCCCAGGGTCACGGGAAACCGCGCCTCCTCACGGACCTTGGTGCCACGACACGTGATGCCTTCACGGGAGGCCAGGATAGGCTTTTTCCTGCCCGTGGCAATGAGCTGGTATGATCCCAAGGTGAAGTGGAAGATGAAATGAGTTAACATCCCTGAAAGTGTGTAAGAGCACACTTTCACGTTCTTGGACTCTGAGACGGGATGTACGGATGAGGTGTCTGGGCACCAAGGTCAAAGGTTTTCACTCCCGGAAGGAAGGCGAGGATCCCCTAAGAGATGCGGCTCAATCCTCTTTCCCACCAGCACGTGCCGTGTGTGATGGTTAATTTTGTGTCAACTCGGCCGGGGCAGGGCGGCCACATATGTAGTCAAGCGTTATTCTGGATGTTGCTGTTTTTGGAGGAGATCAATGTTTAAATTGGTGGACTTTGGGTAAAGCAGAATGTTCTCCATGATGTGGGTGGGCCTTATGCAATCCGTTGAAGGTCCACTGACAGACCTCCCCCAAGCAAGAGGGAATCTCACCAGCAGTCGCACTTGAACTACAACGTCTACTCTTCCTGGTTTCCGGCCTCATGGGCCCGCTCTGCAGATTTTGAACTTGTCATCGTCCATAATCAGTGCCCTAACATTTCTCTCACTCTCCCTCCCTCTTGCTCTCTGCTTGCTGTGGGCCAGGGACAGCGGAGACCCTGCCCGCATAAAATCGCTTTTGCTTCCCACCACAGCTGCAGGAGGGGGGCTCTGCCGTGCCAGTGTCTGGAATGGAATCCAAAATGCAAGGCTCCCAGGATTAGTTCTCCTTCCCCTAGCATGTGATAAGTTACTGCAAAGGGCTGAGTAACTTATGTGCAAGCCAAGCGTGAATTGGATTCCTATTAGGTGAGAAAAACAAAACAAAACAAAAAACTCTAGCCATATATATCAATTGTCTTGTTTATTTGTACTGCAAATGTGTCCTTACAAAACATCTAGTGGGTTCTCAGCACTGTTCTAGACCCAGGGGGAGGGTCTCAAATGTCGGTGGGTGTAGCAGACCCCATCAGTGCTTGGTCCAAATGTCCTTGACTTTCATCTCAACAGCGCACACTGACCGAGTCCTACCTTGGGCACCTACAGCTTTCCTCCCGGGGCTTTCTTGTGCGACACACACAGGACAGGCCAGAGGTGCCTCCAGTTCCCCCACCCCCCGCCCCCGCCAAGAAGCAGATTCAGTCTCCTGGGGGCCTTTGTGTTTTAAAGTGCCTGTTGTGGGAATGCAAGCTGGTGCAGCCACTCTGGAAAACAGTATGGAGGGTCCTCAAAAACTAAAAGCAGAACTACCCCACGACCCAGCAATTGCACTACTAGGCATTTATCCACGGGATACATGTGTGCTGTTTTGAAGGGACACAGGCACCCCCAAGTTTATAGCAACACTATCAACAATAGCCAAAGTATGGAGAGAGCCCAAATGTCCCTCGATGGATGGGATGGATAAAGAAAATGTGGTATCTATATACAATGGAGTACTACTCAGCAGTCAGAAAGAATGAAATCTTGCCATTTGCAACTACGTGGATGGAACTGGAGGGTATTATGCTAAATGAAATTAGTCAGAGAAAGACAAAAATCATATAACTTCACTCATATGAGGACTTTAAGAGACAAAACCGATGAACATGAGGGAAGGGAAACAAAAATAATATAAAAACAGGGAGGGGGACAAAACAGAAGAGACTCTTAAATATGGAGAACAAACAGGGTGGCTGGAGGGATTGTGGGAAGGGGGATGGGCTAAATGGGGAAGGGGCACTAAGGAATCTACTCTTGAAATCATCGTTGCGCTAGATGCTAACTAATTTGGATATAAATTTTAAAAAATAAAAAATAAAATTTAAAAAAAAAAGAGTGCCTGTTGATTGGGGCCACTGTGCCAACCTCGACGTGCTTTTGTTTTGCTTTATGCATATGATAATATAATTCTACTCTAACCTTTTAGTGTGGGCGGGGGTTTGTATAAATAAGATACTCGCTCTTTGTGAGAAATTAGATGAATGCAAAAATTTACAAAGAAGAACATAAAAGTCACCCCAAGGTGACTTGCCATCACCAAAATTTCACTCACACGAAATACTCATTTAGTTCCAGGCTTCGTTCTAGATCTTGGGTGATTCATGGTGAACAAGACTCAGTGATACCTTTTATGGGGATTCAAAATAGCAGGGGAGAAGATTTTGCTCCGTTTTCCAATTTCCTTCTATCTTTTTCTTTTTCTACATATGGACAATATTTGTTTAAAGCATCAGTAAAGGGATGCCTGGGTGGCTCAGTCAGTTAGGTGTCCAACTCTTGATTTTAGCTGAGGTCACGATCTCACGGTTCATGACATTGAACCCCGTGTCTGGCTCTGTGTTGGCCAAGAAGCCTGCTTGGGATTCTCTCTCTCCCTCTCCCTCTGCCCCTCCCCTGTGCCTACCCTCTTTCTAAAAAATAAATTTTTAAGTGTCAGTAAAGGATTAGAATGGTAAGAATCAATAAGATATTGGAGCCTCACCCCCCACTTCACGAGCAAGTAACTTAACCTCACGGAACCTCAGTGTCCCCATCTGTTAGGTAGGGATGATTGTGCCTCTCTCCCATTCTTTTTCCGTCCGGTTTTATCGAGAAATAACCCACGTACGTCGCTGTGTGTGTTCAAGGGGTGCAGCATGATGGTCGGGTTTACGCATGTGGTGAAATGATGACCCCAACAGGGGGCGTTAGCGTCTCGCATTCTTATCGTGAGGGTGATCTGGAAAGCACGCTGTCCGGAACCCACAAAACACCCGTGATGGTTCAGCAGCAACCGCATCGCCACCCCTGCCGTCATCACCGGTATCGGGATATCCTCAAGGGGAGTTGGGTCCGGAATCATGACTCACTGTAGGGCAGGCAGGCAGGACAGAGCCTTCAAAAAAAAAAAAAAAAAAGGTCCCTTCCTGTTCGCCGCGCACAGTCTTTGCACTGTTCCAGGAATGGACCTGGCAAATATTGACCAGGACGCTGTGACCCTCCGACACCATTTCCTGTGGGTAGGAAGCCACGCGGTGCTGACGACCCGGGGCCCCCAGCCCAGGGAGCTTTGCTGTGAGTACCTGGCTTATGCGGGGGTGGCTCTGCCCCTCTCTCTCCCTCCCTGTCCCTCTCTGTCCCTCCCCCCCCCCCTCCTCTGGCTTTGGCAGCAGGGAGAGGAGAAATGAGTCCCCTAAAGGAAAAATACGATGACGTACTGCTTCTGAGCTTTAAGTCGGAACTCCAGGTTTCAAGTGACCTTTTATGGAAAGCTTGGTCATCAGAAATTTTGAGAGAGGAACTCCCAGTATTCCTGGGAGAGACAAGAAAGCAGAGTAACACAGCCCAAAGCAAGACGACAACGTTGCTGCAGCAAATTTACTAGAGTCTCGGTTGTAGCAAAAGGCTTGAGCTTCAGAGCCCTTGTCTGGGATCCGAACCCCCCTCCAGCCACTTAACAGGTGCCTATCTGGAGCCTGCGGCCAGTGTCCCCATAGGCACAAGAAGGCACCAATACCTGTGTCTTAAGGCTCTTATACGGATTCAATCTAGTGACACGCGTGAAGCACCTTTTGCACCGCTGGCACTTAGGCCGGCCACTCTTCACTGCCTGTGACTGTTCTGGCATTTCGAGAACTTTCTCTCCCCCCCAACTCCACTAGCACCCCCTTCTCCAGTCTCTGAGACGATCCAAAAAAATAGCGGATCCCCCTGCATTTGAGAATACACCTGGCTGGGAGGAGGCTGTGATACACCAGATAAAATATCCCCACACAAAATAAACAGTAAGTGGGAATATCATCATTAATTACTGGCGTTCTTAGTTTTCCCCTGGGATCTTTCTGGAAGAGAACTAAAGAAATAGATTAGGTATAATTACACCCAGCTTCTGTAGAAAGCAGTGACAATTCAATTGCACGCTTCCTACCTGTCGGGTGTTTCACACACCGTATGCCTTGTAATCCTTAAGTGACTCCGCCCCCGGAAGGTGGGCATTGTCCTTTGCATTTTGCAAATGCGGACACTGCCGGTCAGAGAGTTTTCCTTCCCACAGTGGGATCCACAGATCCCACAGTGAGATACTGCAGAGCCTTAATTCAAACCCAAGCCCTCTGACTTTTCATCCTCTTGGGGAAATAGAACCTTCTGCAAGTCTGGCGATCCTTGGGGTGCAGAAGGGTAGAAAACGGTGAGTTCAGCGGGATAAAAAGAACCAACCAGTTTTATTACAGCTGTATTTCTTTTTTTTTTTTAATGTCTATTTATTTTTGAGAGAGAAGGAGAAAGCGCGCTAGTGGGGGAGGGGCAGAGAGAGGGGGACAGAGGATCAGAAGCAAAGCACAGAACCCAATGTGGGACTCAAACTCACAAGCCGAGAGATCGTGACCTGAGCTGACGTCGGACGCTTGCTGACTGAGCCACCCAGGTGCCCCACGGCAGCTGTATTCCTGATTTCCTCCAAGAGCAAACTGATTTTTAAATTGTTTCACTTCCCAGCGTGAATGGAACCTGACATTAAGGGAGCCCACCAGAGCTTTGCGGGAGGGAGGGAGGTCACGGCCTTGGGAAATCGCCCGCAGTACTTTGTCCAGCAAAGTTTCAACATAACTGATAATCAGGCTGTACTGGTCCCTCCCAACAACCGGCCTTTGGGGCATTTAGGGCCCCGAGTGCTATAAACCGTCTAAAAATACGATCTCTCCCACACCACCGTGGCATCTGTAAGGGATCCAGAAAACATTGGTTTGCGCAAACGGTGCCGATTAAGACACAAATGTGGGGCGCCTGGGAGACTCAGTCGGTTGAGCATCAGACTGCGGCTCAGGTCGCGACCTCACCGTTCGTGGGTTCAAGCCCCGCGTCGGGCTCTGTGCTGACGGCTCGGAGCCTGGAGCCTCCTTCAGATTCTGTGGTTCCCTCTCTCTCTGCCCCTCCCCCCCTTAAAAATAAATTTAAAACATTTTTTTTAAAAAAAAGACGCAAATGTTATCAAGACAGAGGAGCACCAAGAATCGTGTGGTCAGCGGAAGGGTCAGTTCTGAAGGGAGCAGGGGGACGACACTGTCCTTACTGAGGATATCGAGGTCCGGGGGGAGAGGGGGAGGGCTCCAAGTGGCCATGTGACAGCATGTGTGCTATGAAGATGTGCGGTGTGTGCATGGAGACCCTGAAAGGGCACTAGACGAGGGTCAGAATGAGCAGAGATCAGCCACGTCTATGCTGCAGCGTCACCTTGAGCTGGAGCTCCGTTCCACCCCCTGAGGAAGGAGTCTCCTGCCCCTGCACCACTTTGACTCCCTGGAAGCAGCTCGAAGGCTTCTCTGGCACATTCTATAACCTGAAGTATAAGAGAGACAGTATTCATTTCCTAGGGCTGCTGCCACAAAGCACCATACCCCGGGGGGTCTCAATGACAGACAGGTATGGCCCCACCGTCATGGCGGCCGGAAGTCCAAGATCAAGGTGTCCACAGTAGACCACTTCCTTCCGAGGCTGGGAGGGAGAACCCGCTCCAGGCTCCTCCCCGAGTTGCTGGGGGTTTGCTGGCCACCTCTGGCATCCTCGGCTGTAGGAGCATCACCCCGATCTCTGCCTTTGTCCTCACAGGGCTGTCTCCCTGTGTGCGAGTCTGTGCCCAAGTGTCCCCTTTGTAAAGGACACCAATCATATTAGATCGGGCCCATCTAATGACTTCATCTTAACTAATTGTACCTCAACTACCCCACTGCCAAACAAGATCGCATTCTGAGACACTGGGGAGTAGAGCTTCGAGCTATGAATTTGGGGGGTGCACAATTCAACACAGGTCAATAGGCATCTTCCCTAACCCTCTGCATCAATTAAGACACAGCCGCTGCATGTGACAAAGGCTGTATGTGACAGCTGCTGCTTCAGACAGCAAGTCTGATGGAGACAGAGTCGGTCTGTGCTCCCGGGCTCCGTCCATCGTGTGGCTTTGCCACCCCTCGTGGGTGGCCCGCATCCACCGGGCCCCCATGACTCACCACCACATCAGCACCCCAGCTAATGAAAACCCCAAACACTGGCAAACACTCCCCTTTCCTTGGGGACCTGACCCAAGAGTGGCTCCCATCATCCTCTCCCTTCCAACGGGCAAGAGTGGAAGTTGATGTGGCCACACCTCGGTGCTAGCAAGGCCCAGCGTCCCTCACTGTCACAGTGTCCTGAACATCTGCTCCGTAGTCACCCCAATCCTTGAAAGGTGATGAGTGATTCAAAGAAATACTTGAAAGAAGAAAAAGAAAGGAAAAAGGAAGGAAGGAGGAGGGAGGGGGAGGGAGGTCAGAGGTGGGGGGAGAGAGGAAGAGAGAATAAACCAGGGAAGTTCCTTTTTATAGCCCAAGTCCTTTTGTCAACAAAACCTTGTAGACGTATTAATAGTCACGCAGATTTAGGGCAGCTCTTCAGACTTGGGGGAGAGCGACAGAGCCCCGCCGGCTCACCTCCCACCTCGTCCTCTGCAGGGCCCCTCATGCCACCTGTGCGGGGTACAGCTTGGGCGTGAGGCTCACTGGGCGAGCAACGGGGACCCTGAGGTTCCGGATGCGGTAGAATGGCGTGTTCACTGTCTTGTTTTCAGAGGATGGGTCCAGCTTGGCTGTGGCTGCTGGGAGCAGCGATCCTGCCCTCTGTCCATTGTCGGCCCTTTCCTGCCCGTGGAGATAAGAGTCCGGGGGCGCCTCCAGCCCCCAGCGATCAGCTGTCCGCGCCAGCCCCCGCCTACCACAAAATCACACCGACCATCACCAACTTTGCCTTGCGCTTGTACAGGCAGCTGGCCGCAGAAGCCTCGGGCAACGTCTTCTTCTCCCCGGTGAGCATCTCTGCCACCCTGGCCCTGCTCTCTCTGGGGGCCCAGGCTGACACCCCGACTCAGATCCTGGAGGGCCTTGGCTTCAACCTCACGGAGATCTCGGAAGCGGACATCCACCGGGGTTTCCAGAGCCTCATCCACACCCTTGACCTGCCCAGCCCCAAACTTGAACTGAAAGTGGGCAACTCCTTGTTTCTGGACAAGCAGCTAAAGCCTCGGCAGCACTTTTTGGACACCGTCCGGGAGCTGTACGGAGCGTTTGCTTTTTCTGCCAACTTCACAGATTCCGCCACGACCAGGAGGCAGATTAACGAGTACGTGAGAAAGCAGACGTACGGGCAGGTGGCGGACTGCCTCCAGGAGTTCACGCGAGACACGCTCATGGTTGTCCTGAATTACATCTTCTTCAAAGGTGAGGGCTGGCTCGGGCCGAGTCCCTTCCGCCTCCTTGCCCCTGAAAGGCACCTGTCTTGAACTCTTGCAGCGGCTCCAAATATTTAAAGTGTCTGAGATGACTACTTCTTGACTTATCGACATTTGTTTGCTCTTGCCATTTCCTTCTGTTCCGTTTTTACTTATTTTTTGTTATACACCCTATCATACTCTCCTAGGAATAACTCCTTTTTCAGAAAAATTTTAGTTTTTATATGACTGTCTATCTTGAGCATAGACAAATTTTTTTAATGTTTATTTCTGAGAGAGAGCGAGAGATAGAGTGCGAGAGGGGGAGGAGCAGAGAGAGAGGGAGACACAGAATGCGAGGCAGGCTCCGGGCTCTGAGCTGTCAGCACAGAGTCCGGTGTGAGGCTCGATCCCATGAACCGCGAGATCCTGACCCGAGCCGAAGTCAGCCGTTCAACCGACTGAGCCACCCAGGCGCTCCCGAGCATAGAAAAGTGTATAGCATATTAAAACCACCATATACTCCCCCGCCAAGAATGAATGTTTACATTTTGCCATTGGCTTCAGATTTTTATTTTATTTTTTTAAAAAATGCAATGTTGCAGGTAGAGTTCACCTCCTTTTGCACCCTTCCCTGGTCCCATTTCCTCCCAGAGGCAACCACTGTCCTATGTGTTCGAAATTTTACCAGAATTGTATCATCCTGTACATATTACCTTGGGCTTATGTTCTAGTGCCCTCACCACATCTTAATTTGTGTGAACAGCTTATTAGCCCATTGTGACTGCCGTGTGAACACTCGCTCCCTGTAGGGCTCATTTCTTCTACTCGGGTTATTTCCTGACTTAGTAGCATGTATCTCGATTGTGATACTAGGAAAGTGAGCTCCTCCATTGTTTTAAACTCAGGTCCATTCAGATGTTTGTTTTTACCTGATGTTTGTGTCTCTTCCGGGATCCACGTTACGCTGGATCGCCACGTCATTGGGGGCTCCTCTGGACTGTGACGGTTTCTCAGACTTTCCTTGCTTGTAATGACCTTGCCAGTTTCGAACAGTGCCGGCAAGGTACTTCGTAGCATGTCTGTAAGTTGGGACTTGCTTGTTTTTCTCGTGATTAAAACTGGGGTAACGGGACGTGGAGAGGAGGGCCACACAGGGGAAGGGCCATTGTTATCACATCACCCCAAGGATACGTACTCTCGGCGTGACTTACCGCTGTTGATGTTGACTTGGACCATCCGGCTAAGGTCACGCCCGTCATATTTCTCTGTTGTAAAGTTACCCTTTTCCGAATTGCCAGACTGTGCTCTTTGGAGGAAGTCACCGTGCCCACCCCACACTTCGGGAGTGGGAAGTTATGTTCCCTCTTCTTGAGAAAGGAGGACCTACCTCAATTATTTGGAATTCTTCGGTATGGGAGATTTTTCTCTTCTCTCACATTTATTTATTCAATCATTTGCTTACATCATTAGGGACTCAAGGGTATGCGTTTCATATTCTGGGTTGTAATCGACTAATACTTAGTTTTGTTGCTTACAATTTTCTGGCACTGATCATCAGGAGAACTTTTCAGTTGGTTCCTTGATATGCCCCCATCATTGCTGATTTTCCTTCCTTTCTGGAGCACTTCCTTGCTTTCTGGCAGGACACCTCAAGCTCATCTTTTATAACTCCTGCCCCACCCCACCCCACCCCCGCCCCAGAAAACGTCTCTGTCTCTCCATGCTGCCATCTAGCTGATTCCTTCCGCCCAATTTCCCTTTTACTAATTACCTCAAAAGCCATGATGCTTGTTATTTCAAACCCGTCCACTGAGTTCTCAATCTCACTGACTGTATTTTCGCCTTGAGGTCTTAGTTTTTCAAATCTGCCTATTGTTTTGTTCCAGTGGCCCATCTGATGAATTTCAGTCCTTCCGTGTTTTTAACACACTTTACAAAATGTCTTTCGGATTATCCCATTATCTGGAGATCTTGAGCTGTGAATTATTGGGTGCATTACCCCAACTGCTTCTCTTTCAGGAGAGGATTGAGATTTTCAGCTGTGAGCTCATCTTCAGTGGAAATTATCTTTTTGTGAGTGTCTTATGGCCTGTTGTGGCAAGGTCTCTGGGAGACAATTTCACATTTGCCTCCGGTGTAGTCTTATTGGTTTCCCTGGTTCTATTTTAATTTCTAGGTTGGGGAGTCCCTGCACCGAATGAGTAATAACAACAAAGAACCCAGAGCAGGTGACTCCTCCCATCTACCCCCAGCCTGGGAATGCGGTGACCTATCCTACGTCATCCCTGGGCTGCTTGACAGAGTTTTGCAATCCAGTCTTCCCGGACGGGGAAGGGATTGCCTTTCGTAGCTTTTGACTATTTGCAGAGAGATCGGTCCCGAGCGTGGTCGTGAATTTTATTTATTTCCTCTGGGAAGGCATTAAGCACCACCCCTGAAGGGCTGTATCTGATTCTGATAACCCCTGAGCCAAATGGCTTCCAAATCAGAGACACACATTCCTGCTTTGTATCTGGAAGCTTTGAGTCTTGTTGAACTCAGCTGTTTGTTTATTTATTTATTTATTTATTTATTTATCTATTTTTCCATTAGAGCAAAGGAAGAGCTGGGAGAGGGAACTTACTTGAGTTTCTTCTTGGGGAACAGTGCTTGTGGCGGGTGACAGCATGGGGACCCAGGCGAGACCGGCACTTGCAGCAGATGACCTTGTCATAGTCCCATTCCTGGGCCGGCTGGCGGTGGGAAGGCCCAGCGATGCCACCTCCCAGGTGACACAGCGAGCACAGGGTGACTCTTCCTGGACATCGTAGCCTGAGAGAGGACGGCCATCCTCCAGCTGTTTGCCCGCAAAACTTAGATGCCCCCCCCTTGTCTTGGAGTTTTGGCTTTGACATTCTCAGGGGTGTCACTGGGCTCGACCGTGATGGTGATGGGCCTGCCCGTCAAGGTCTTCACAAAGCTCTGCCTCTCTGCATCTGCCACAAGGCCACGGCCCCCAAACCACTCAGCCGCCTAGTCAAAGGGAAAGAGAGGTCAAGTATGTTTAAAATGTTGGCCGAGTGAATGATTTCAAGTCGAACTTAGGTCTCGTTTTGAGGCCTCTAGGAACGGTATTCATTAATTTGTTTTCAAATATACATCGAAATTAGAGAAAGACAAATACCGTATGACTTCACTCTTATGTGGAATTTAGGATACAAAACAGATGAACACAAGGAAGAGAAGCAAAAATAATATAAAAACAATATAAAAATAATATAAAAACAAGGGGGGCAAAACACAGCCGACTCTCATGTTTAAATACAGAGAACAAACTGAGGGCTGCTGGAGGGCTTGTAGGTGGGGGGATGGGCTCAACGGGCCAGGAGCATTAAGGAAGACACTTGGTGGGGTGAGCACTGAGTGTGACACATAGGGGATGAATCTCAGGAATCTATTCCTGAAATCATCATTGCACTATATGCTAACTTGGATGTAAATTTAAAAATAAATAAATTAATGAATGAATTAATTAAATATACATCAAGTACTTACTACGTTTCAGGGACTTTGTTAGTGTCTTGGGGAACTCTATGAATAAGATAGAGTTTTCCTATCCTTACGTAGCTCATAGTCCCAGGAGAGCTGCAAATGACTAAAAAGGCAATTGCAACTCAATGGGACAGTAAGTTCTGCTTGAGTCGGCATGGGTGCCGTGGAGTGCTCGAAAGATACAGCTTTCCAGACTTGGGGAGTGCGGGAAGGCTTCCTGGAAGAGAAGGCATCCAAGCGGAGACATGAAGAGTGAGTTGGATTTACTCAAGCCAAGAGGCCGTAAGAGAGGTGGGGAAAAGAGGGTTCAGGTTGAAAGCCCAGTGCGTGCAGAGGTCCAAGGAAAAGAAAAAACTATGGCACTTTCAAGGAACTGAAATGAATCTAGTCGGACTAGAACACAGAACACAAGAGCGCAGTGCCTGGGGGACAGTATCAAGAGTTGCGATGAAAGGATAAGCAGGAGCTGTGTGGAGAATTCTAGGATTTACCTGTAGGATACCAGAATTACCAAGAAGTTTGAAGCAGTGGCGTGGCATGATCACATCTGTTTTAAAACGATCAGTCTGGCTACAATCTGGAAAATGGTTTGGAGGAGAGGAAGGGTGGGAGAACAGAGACTAGTCAGGAGGTTCTCGAAGGGCTCCAAAGTAAGGAAGGTGGGCGCTTTGGATAAAGTTGCAGCCTTGGAGGTGGAATCGGCAATACTTGGCCGCTGATGGGATGTGGGCAAGAGGGACAGGATGAGCCAGCTTCCCATCACCAAGACCAGGGCTCTCAGGAGGCCAAGTCCGGAGGCTGTGGTGCGTGGAGACCGTAAGGAGAAAGAGAGGATACTGCACACGTGGACAAGGCTGTGACCCACAGATGCCACATTTCTGTGTCTTAATGAGCTTTTTGGCATGATACGTAACATTTTATTAACTGAAATCTTTCTCCTTTGTCAACCTGAGTATTAGGAAGTTCAGAGGTGGCAGGGCGGGGGGGGGGGGGGGCTCTTGACCTTCTCTGTAGGAGATGGTTTAGCGTGGCAGTGAAGGGTCAAGTCAGTGTTTGCAAAGAACATGAGCTGTGGAGCCGGTCAAGCTCTAGTCCCTGTTCTACCACCTAATGGCTCTGCAAACTGGGTATGCTTCTATAAATTCCCAGGGACCCAGGTTCTCATTGCTGACATGGAGATCCTAATACTTGTTTAATATTAATGTTCATGCAAGTGTAAAGAGATAATGCCTTGCACATGGAAGGTAAAAGAACATGTTAGCTTCTTGAAAGTTACATTGCTCTGAAATGGAACAAAATCGTAGACCATTGGAGCTTAAGTGCTGGGGGGCTCACTCTGGCGGCTGAGCCGGCCCTAAATTCTGGCCCCCTGATTCTATATCCACGCCACTTCTCTGCCTTATATTTATATACACCCCAAGAGGAAATCACCAAACCAGTGCGGCTTAGTACGTGTCTGCCCCCAGTTGCTCTCTTGGAGTGTGTTCTCATAGTTTTGTGGATTTTGTGTCCTAAGCTAAGTGGAAGCATCCTTTCGATCGCTACCAGACCCAGAAGCAAGAAAGCTTCTTTGTGGACGAGCGGACCTCCGTCCACATCCCCATGATGCACCAGAAGGAAATGCACAGATTCCTCTATGACCAGGAAATGGCTTGCATGGTCCTGCAGATAGAATACAGTGGAAACGCCCTGGCCCTGCTGATCCTCCCCGACCCAGGGAAAATGGAGCAGGTGGAGGCAGCTCTGGAGCCAGAGACCCTGAGAAAATGGGATCGATGGCTTCTGCCCAGGTAAGTGTCAGAGCAGAAGGACCCCGGCAGACTTGAGTCAAGAATCCAGGCCGGCCTTGATCAATGCCAACTGCAAAAGCCCAACCCCTAGGTTTGGCTCATTATTCTGCCCTTCAACTAACCTATGTGGGTTTGGGGCAATTTTCTTGCCTTTTGGGTCTCCAATTGCCTCAAATGTCAAATGAGGTCATAATAACTGCCCCCATTGGGTTGCTTGGAAGATTGATCAAGTTAATACATATAAAGTCCTGAGACTGGTCACGATAAGTGCTCAGCAGGCATGCATCATTTGTATCCCTTCCCGAGGGTTTCTCTGGCCAACTGTCCTTCCTCTGGTTTCTCCCTTTTTCCCGAATGATTTACCACCAGAATGTAGCGAAGTGTAGGCAAAAAAAAAAAATCAGATGAAGGACAATTATTAAGAATACTTACGACTCCCACGGAACAGTGTATATTTCTCAAAAGAGCTCCTACTTTTTTTAGTTTACTTAAAAATTCATTTGACCAGGGGCGCCTGGGTGGCGCAGTCGGTTAAGCATCCGACTTCAGCCAGGTCACGATCTCACGGTCTGTGAGTTCGAGCCCCGCGTCGGGCTCTGGGCTGACGGCTCAGAGCCTGGAGCCTGTTTCCGATTCTGTGTCTCCCTCTCTCTCTGCCCCTCCCCCGTTCATGCTCTGTCTCTCTCTGTCTCAAAAATAAATAAACGTTAAAAAAAAAATTAAAAAAAAAATTCATTTGACCAAAACTTAGAAGAAAGGGATACCACTACCTGTGACCCAGTTGCGAGAATCTCCATGAACAGTGTAGGTTTTATTTAGGTGCCCAATCTGCTAGTGCACCTCCTGGGTGGTGTAATGCTGAATCAACAGGAGTGAGGGATTCTGTTTTCCTCTCTCTCTGTCCCTCCCCCACCCTCACTCTCTGTCTCTCAAAATAGACGAACTTAAAAAAGAAAAGGAAAGAGAGTATCTGTTCTCTCTCTCAATTCGGTGGGTGGACTGGGCTCGGCCGAGTGGTTCTCACTTGGGGCTTTCCTGCACTAGAGTCAGATGCTGGCTGGGGTTAGAGCATTGAAGCCCCAGGTGTCTCCTGGGCTGACTCCTCAGATAAGGGCTGAACAGGTGTCTCTCTCTCCGTGCAGCGTCTCCAGGAGACTAGCTTGGGCTCCTGCACGGCAGCTTGGTGCAGCTGATGTTGTTATATGGCAGCTCAGGTCTCCGGGAAGGGGTGTTCCAAAAGACAGGCAGCGAAAATTCCTGCTCTTTTAAGATCTGGGCTCCAAAGTGTCTCTTCTGTCATATTCTTTTGGCCGGAGCAGTCACGGAGCCCACCCTGGTGTGGGGGTGGGGTGCATATACCAAAACTCCTGATGGCCGACTTGAAGTTCTAATACGCCATCACTTGGTAGGTACCCAGCCACCCTTGTGCCCACAGGAGCCTCCCCTCAGCTCCCCAACCGCACTGAGGGGTAGGAAAAGGTGTTTGTGTTTGGGCAGAGATTCAAGTACCAAGTAAAAGAGACAGAGGGCAAGGACCTCTGCCCTTGAGAGGACGAGAAGAGAATAGCCCTGTTGTCTATGAATCCACGTAGCTGTGGCCAGTTTCTGATTCCAGCCCCATATTCTCAAGCCCCCCCTGGGGTGAGCTTGTCCCTTCCCCCCAGCACAGAAGGAAATACCATAGCATCTTCTAGACCAACAGATTTTCCCTCCAGAAGGTCTGTTTTGACCTCTCGCTCTGACTTTCACGAAGCAAGACCAACTGAAGTTATTTTTCTAAACCTTGGACGTCCCCTGCTCCTGGTTCTGACGCCAGAAAGTTATGATACCACAGCAACACTGGGCGGCTTTCCGACACGAATAGTTCAGACTGCCAGGCCTCCCTCCGTTCAGCTGTGAGGAAGGTTCGCTTGCCCAGGGGACTCGGGCTCACTGGTACCTGTTCATTCCTCATTTATGTGGGTCGAACATCTGCTGTGTGTTGGGCTCTCAGCCAGAGACCCCTCTGCTAGACTCGACTCAGACCCCTTCATGGGCTGGGCCTGCCCTCGGGGCTCCCTGCGGACAGTTCGCCGAGTGGGCCGAGATAGCCTTGTTTTCTGTTTCCCATGACCTTCCCCTGCTGTTCAACCCTTGACTTCCAACTCCCTCGTACTCCCACTGGGCATCCGGACACTCCTATTGCCCCAGAAGTTAACTGGCAAGGACGTGATCGGCAGCTTTAGGGTCTGAATTCATCAGAAGCAAAGGTTTCCAAGCGGGTTCTTACCTAGCCCAGCTTGCAGGTGCCCTGCTCTGGCAACAGTCAAGCAATAATCGAGAAGAATCCCAAGAATGGAAGGACAGACTCAGTGTCAAAGGAGACTTGTGACTTTACCACGAGCAGGGTGCTGATCTGATGGCAAAGGCCAGTCGTAGGGCAGAGATTGGCCCACATTCTACACACGCTTTCGGTCGTAAGATCCCCACGATGGCCCGAGGCCCAGACAGGAAGAGCTGACAGTGGCTTGTATTAGGGGGTTCCCAGCAGACGGATTCAGGATTCAGTTCTGAAGCGGGGCCAGCAGAACCTGACGATCAATTGGATACGGAGGTGGGAGAATGTTAGCAGTATTTACCTTGCGTGGCTGTTATTTGCATTTGATCAGTTAAGCCTTGTGAAATCCCTTGCCCGATGTAGAAAGTCCTCCAAAAACGTGCCCGAGATGAGGACACATGGCCATGCTGGGAGTCTTCTCAGATCCAAACACAGGAGGGCTGAGGAGGTCACAAGAGGTCTGGAAAGGTCCGAAGAGGAGGGAGCTGCAGGGGGGGTGGGGGGTGGAATGTTCTCGCACAGCAGGGAATATTGTGGTAGGACCGGCTCCCCCTCACCCTGGGAAACGCTTCTCCCTCCCAAAGCTGGGGACGGCCTACAGACCGGGCGGGAGCAGCACAGTTAATGAGACCACACCACCTCTCTGTCTGATTCTCCCTCCAGCCTGTTGGATTTACACCTGCCAAGGTTTTCCATTTCTGGAACATACCACCTTGAAGAAATACTTCCCCACATTGGTCTCACCAACATCTTCAACCTAGAAGCTGACTTATCAGGAATCACTGAGCAGCTCAACAAAACCATCTCCCGGGTAAGGTGGTAAACGTGGACGGAGGGGACAGTCTTTTCTCCTTTCAAGTGTGCGTTTGAAAGTCAAGTTTCCCTTTTCTTTTCCTATTCTGGGTCTGGATCACAGTCCACAAGGCTTATTTTCAGGGACAGCACTCTTTCCACCTCTCCTCCCTATCCTTTGGAGCAGGGACACTGAGTCCTGAAGAGACACCCACTAGGGGTCATCCACAGTGCCAGAACTTTCCAGGTGTGGGAAAAGCTTTGCCTTCATTCCCCATACTTCCCCAAGGGCAGGCATTGAAACTCCATCTGTCTTTGTTATAGTTAGAGAGAGTAGTGGGGCATGAATACAAAAATGAGACCCGTAAGCCCCAAATCTCAGCGCATTATGGCGACAGTGGCTTATTCCTGTCTACGGTACATGTCAGAGGTATGTTACTACCACAGGCCTGTGGACTTACTTCACACTGCGTCTCCCTTCCAGGATGCAGGAGGAAGGAGAAGTCCCTATTTGGGACACGCCATTCCCACGGTGATGGGAAAAAAGCAAGAGAAACTGTGTGATCGCTCTCCGCGTTTCTCTTCACCGTGGCCTATGTCAAGGCCCCTCACGTGCTGCTGGCCAAAGCAAGTCCCGTAGTCAAGACGGCCATCAGTGCGGTGGGTCTGTGTTCTCTTCCAGAAGGAGGCCATTGGTAGTCACAAGGCGTGGGTGGGGATCCATGACTCTCTAATAGGAAGAGAGAGTTAACCACTGGGAATAACCATGCAGTTTTCCTTCCCTGCTCTATCTTTTATGTTTTAGGAGAGAGTCATTAATTGTCGCTTGAGTCTTTGTTATAATTTTTTTTTTTTTGAGGGAGAGAGAAAAGACGGAAGTGAGTGAGGGGCAGAGAAAGAGAGAATCCCAGGCAGGGCAGAGGGAGAGAGAGAGAAGCAGGGCTCACACAAAGCAGGGCTCGAGCTCACCCAAAGCTGGGCTTGTGCTCACCTGATGTGGGACTCGAACTCACGAACCGTGAGATTATGACCCGAGCTGAAGGCAGAGGCTTAACGACACCCAGGCACCCTTTGCTACAAACTTCATAAGGAAAGCATTCTGTCTTTTGCTTGGGAAAGATCAGCTGAGATCAGGAATGTAAAACAAGACAATAGGGAGTGTGTGCACGGGAGTGTGTACGTGCACGGCAGTGTGTACGTGCACGGGAGTGTGTGTGTGCACGGGAGTGTGTGTGTGCACGGCAGTGTGTGCGTGCACGGGAATGTGTGTGTGCACGGGAGTGTGTACGTGCATGTGTGTGAACAAGAAGGAAAAGAAATAACTTGGCTTTTTAAAGAACTTATTTCTCAGTGTATCCCTTCGTAGAACTTTTTAGAAGTGAAAGGGATTGTCAAGGCCAAAATTTTTCAGCTTTTTTTTAAAGCCTCAGAATCCTTTCTTCCAAAGAAACTGTGTGACAATGAGGGTTAAAAAAAAAAAAAAAAAGGAATCTTCTCACAGAGCAGGATAGAAGGTTTGGCACATCAGACAACCCGGTTCCCGGAGCTCATGTTAAAAACCAGTGATTTAGGCTGAGCAGGTCTTTATAGAGAAGAGGCGACCGAGGCTTAGAGAATGGGCGTGCAGCTCGGAGCGGAAAATGGCCCTCAGCCCGTGTCGCCTGTGCCCAGACGCTTCTGTCTTGCTCCCAGAACTTGCCGTTGGGAGTTTGCGGCCAGGTTCATGCTCAGCCCGGCTCAAGCCCATCTGTCTTCCGCCAGAGAGCAAACAGCACCATCAAGGCCAGCCCCCGGGATGTGGAAGAGGGAAGAAGCAAGAAAAACAAAGGCTGCAGTTGCCTCCATGGAAGGGGCCTGAGGGGGTGACTCTACCTCCATCTCCCTAGAACCACACCAGGTGGGATCTGTTCCCTGAAAGCACCCGGGGCTGATGCTGTCCCTGTCCCCTTCTCCCCCTCCAGGTGTCACACAAGGCGGCAGTGGACATGAACGTGTGGGGAACCAGGGCAGCGGCTGCCTCGGGCCTGCTCTCTCAGCCTCAGGCTCTGAACACAACTCGGGCCCCACAGGCACGTTTCAACAGGCCTTTCCTGGTGCTCTTTTGGGAGGTGACCACTCAGAGTTTGCTCTTCCTGGGGAAAGTCGTCAACCCGGCTGCAGGGTGACCGTAGTGGGAGGCCGGGTGGCGGTTTGTCTGCCCCGGAACAATCAGGAAGGCCGGCAGATGGGCAGCCTGCACCGTGGGCTGCCATGAGGAGCAGTTACTCAGTGTGAAAAGATCCCAATAAAGTCGACCTTGGGTTTTGTGAACATTGAGGTGCAATGTTTACAAGGGAAGGTCAGCGTGCAGAGCAGCCTTGAGCCGTATGTCCTACGGTCTCATGGAAGCCAGGATAGACCGTGATTGGATGGTCAAAAATGAAAATGGCTCATGCAGTACCCACCCCCCCACCATGGGAGATGCCCACCACCCCTTCCATCACAGCCGGTCTTTCCTGAGGGTCCCAGGAAAAGGCACAAAGGACATCAGGAGGAATGAGGAGATTTCTCCCTTCACGGTGGCTGACCTCGGCTCTACCGCCAAGTGAGGCCATCCTGAAATGTCAGGGACCCCGGTGTCAGGGACGAGATCACTTTCAGAGGAGATTGGGGCCAGGGCAGGGGCTCCAAATCACGCTCTGTGAAAAGAAGGGGGGCGGGGTGGGGATGGCCAGTGCGATAATGGGCCAATGCAGCATGGGAGGTCAAATGCCCAAGGGCAAGACGAAAGAAAGTGCGAGGGTCAACATGGCCGGGTGGGCACAAACGTGGTCTGTGGGATGTACTGGGGAGCCATAACCAGTTGCAATGGAGCACCTTTAGCGGTTGGAGGCTCCCTCCACTGCCACAAGCGCCCCTCCAGTCTCAAGGAGGCATCTGTCTGAATCTACTGGGGGAACCCAAAGGATGTCAACCTAGCTGCACGTATGTGCCACGCATGTGACAAGACTCATCCCCATAGTGAAGTTGGTACCAAGACCTAGAGGGTGGCTGCAGGTGGTTCACATCTAGGAAGGAGTCATCGCAACAAGTGTCGTTGGAAGAAATACTCCCATCCACACCCTAGGAAGGTCAGACTTGAGTTGGATCCTGAAAACCAGGTAAACCACAAATAAAAGGTAAGAAGGTAAGACAGTCTAGGGGAGGGTGGAGACCCTCTATGGGTAAAGGAGAAAGGAAGGGAAGGGTATGCTCTGATAAAAAATAGAGAGAGAGACCCAGTGTTGCAGTAATAGAAAGTTCACGAAGGGTGACAGTGGAAGGTAATGCCGGAGAGGTATTTGGCGTCAAAGGTTGGAGGCTTTAGATGCCAGATAAGAAGCGTGGACTTCGTCCTGCAGACGGTGGGGAATAGCTGTGGGCCAGCGAGCAGATGTGGATGCGGACAAAGCGTAACTGCGAAAATCATCTGGGAGCTGAGTATAGATAAGACTTAGGGTGGTGAGGCCAGGGTGGGGGCCGGCAGGGAAGATGCCACACCGGGTCCACCCGACCACATGCCCTGTCCTGGCCCATAGCCCTCCTCTGACAGACCACCAGCACACAAGTCCCCTGTCCCAGCCAGACCCCTGTGGCCCTCGGCACCTCCCCACCCTACACTCCCTGCCTATTGGTCCTGTGGACACGACTTCTCTTATTAGAAAGGAAGGAATCCCAGAGAGCCCACCCCGTGCCCTGGGCAATCCAACACACGCCATATCTTTCTGTTGCTTTGAACTAGACATTGAGTACTAGCTACCTTCAAACGCTTGAAGATCTGCCAAAACCCTCTCCAACTGTGGAATTGGCTCCTGCGGAAGTAAGTGACTAATTTTCCTGGGGGCATGCAAGTCAGAGATGTTAAAGGAAGAGCTTCCTGAATCGAACATTTTATATTAGGTCAGACATTCTGGAAGATTCTGAGTGAAGTCGAGAACCTGATGAACATGGGTCTCATGCCATGGGGCTCACAGACTCCCAGGGGAGATAGACTCTGGACAAGTACTTCTATTAAAGCGTGTGGGCAACTATTTCTTGGCTACATGCAGGGCTGTTGGGACACACGTACTCCCTGCTCCCTCAGAGCCCTACTGAACCCTTTGCTGTGTACCAGGCACCTGTAGTTAGGCCCGGGAACAGAGCAGTGAACAGAGCAAACAGTAAGCCCAGCCCATAGGACTTACTTTCTAGGACAGATGTTTGCCCCAATGCCTCATGCTGAATGTGTGACAGGGGCACTGTCCTGCCCTGGCTGTCCACGTAAGCAAGAAAACCCTCCCCCCCTCCGAGTTAGAAGAAGGGGTGACCAAAGCCTGCTTGAGGGGCTCTGCCTTGGACCCCCTTACTCCTGGATTCACACAACGTCGTTAGAAAGTAGGTGTGGTAGCCCAGCCTTCTCCTGTGTGGACGGAGAACCAAAGATGAGAGCACATCCTTCGACTGACATTTTAACCCACGGGGTCTGCGCACATGGGCCAAGTTCCCGATCCAGGTCCCGAACTCAGCTTGTGGGCCACCAGCTTGAAATATTACCAAACGTTCAGGCTCCTAAATGTCCAAATAACAGCAGGATACCCCGGGCTGAGAAGTCCACCCACTTCAGTACCAAACAGAGTACCATGAATGAGGTGACACTGACTCTTACGCACCCCTGCCGGTGCCTCCATTAACGCCATATTTGAGAGTGAAATCTTTCTCAAATTAATTGGGACCCCTCACATCATGGCGACCCTCAGCCTACATTTTATCACCCACTACTTACACGGAAAGAAGCAGTGAGAGAGAAAGATGTCGATCCCACACCTACTCCCCCATCGTCAAAGGCTAGTCCTGACCCTGCTGGTTATAGAGGGTCCTAGATGCACCCTAGGAGCACGTCCGTGCACCCTCTTCTCTCCTGAGGCTGGGCTCAGGAGTTGTGGGAGGGGAGAGTTGCCAGATAAACTACATGATACCCAGATAAACTTGAATTTCCACAAATACTCATTTAGTATAAGTATATCCCGGGCAATGTTTGGGATACACTTCCACTAAAAAAATTTTTGTTGTTGTGTACGTAATACTCAAGTTATTTGAACAGGGTGCCCTATATTTTTATTGTAAATCAGGCCACCCAGGGAAGGGTATATATGGTCCACACTCACGGGAGGGTCAGAAGAAAAGCAAGTTCATCAAGCTGAAGGGAAGGCTAGCCAGGGCATCGGGGTGGCAGGAGCAGTGAGTTTGGTCAAAAGAGGATTCAGAGAAGAGAGAACCGTGAGATGGCTCCGGCTCAGCACCCCGGTGTCTGCTGTGTAAGCGAACCCAGATTGGTCTGCTAAGGGGTTGGAGACATCCGGTTCAGGTGCCACCAACGCCAAGGTTGATAGCCAGCCTATTACAAAACTGTGAGGCCACCTAGACCAGTAGCCCAGTTGACCCGCCAGCTGACTGTCGATGCTGAGCCGCGCCAAGGTCAGCCCGGCTCGGCCCGGGGCCAGAACCGCTCGGCTGGCCTGCAGGTTCCTGAGCTAACTCCCGGATGGTTTGTTACGCAGCATAGGTAACCAGCGCAAAGAGGGGGTGTTGGGGGGGGGGGGTGATGGGACTTGGGAATTCCAGACGGAGAAGACAGTGTGACAGATTGAGGGTCCGAGCGCCCCGATTTTCTGAGTTCTCCCCAGTCCTCTCCCCAAGGACTGACACAGCAGGTTTTGAGGTCCCTGCTCATGCCTTCCATCTCAGGAATCTTCCAGCCCTGGAGAGCCAACTCAGCCGGGGAAAGAACCTGGCTCAGGGGCAACCAACGCTCCACTGGCTGACTGCCCATGAGTAGTGTGGCCTGGACCAATCAAGGCCTTCCTGGCAATTTGTCAGAGCGCTGTGAGTTAGAGCTGCAAGGTCATGGGTCTCTAAAGGCCATGGAAAAGCAGGAGGATGCTTAGAAGGAACGGAGTAGATGCACAGAGAGACGCAGAGTGGCCCAGGAGAGAGAAGGGGGAGAGAGTGGCCCTTCTCGCACTCAGCACTGGCACCGGGAATTTGCTGGTGACCTCTGGGTCTAGGGAGCTGAAGACCCTCACGCCAGAACCTTCTCTCCTGCTTGAGCTCCGCCTCAACGCCGGTTCCTTTCTCTGCACTGATTGACTTTCCTTGTCTGCAGTAACCCCATTACCGGGGGGATACCTACCAGACCAAGACTAGGCCCCTGCCTCCCAAATTCTGCTTCATAAAGAATTCAGGTTTATGGATTGAATATAGTTGAGGAGAGGCCACGTCAAATCCCTCATAATAGAATTGCACTTTAGGAATGACTTCAGCTAATCAATTAAACTTAAAAATATGTTTTGCGTTCCTAATGTGCATAGGCAGCGTATTCGTTCAGTCAATGATGCATTCACTCATTCGTTTGTTTAGAAACTACTCATTGAGTACCGCCATTTGCCAGGTAGTGCTGGAGGTCCCAAGGTTGTAAGGGAGGACAAAATAGGGCACTGTTGTCATGTTCCCAAAACGGATTGTGTGACACACGGGTCCCCTAAGGAGCTTAGATCTAAATAACTTTGGGGGGCACCTCATTAGGTACCTCCCTCTTAAAGATTTTAAATGCAGGGCGCCTGGGTGGCTCAGTCAGTTGAGCGGCCGACTTCAGCTCAGGTCATGATCTCGTGGTCCGTGGGTTCGAGCCCCGCATCGGGCTCTGTGCTGGCAGCTCGGAGCCTGGAGCCTGCTTCCGATTCTGTGTCTCCCCCTCTCTCTCTCTGCCCCTCCCCTGCTTGCTCTGTGTGTGTGTGTCTCTCTCTCTCAAAAATAATAAACATTAAAAAATTTTTTAATTAAAAAAAAGATTTTAGGGGCGCCTGGGTGGCTCAGTCGGTTAAGCATCCGACTTCAGACAGGTCACGATCTCACGGTCCGTGAGTTCGAGCCCCGCATCAGGCTCTGGGCTGATGGCTCAGAGCCTGGAGCCTGCTTCCAATTCTGTGTGTCTCCCTCTCTCTCTGCCCCTCCCCCATTCATGCTCTGTCTCTCTCTGTCCCAAAAATAAATACACGTTAAAAAAAAAAAAAGATTTTAAATGCATAATCATGTCAAAGGCACAGATAAGTCCTGCAGTAAGAAACTTGCTTTGCTTTCTTTAGTCCAGTACTTACCAAGGACATTGGATCACAGGAATATTTTTTTCCTATAAAACTTCTTTGCATCCCACAGATTGGGTGCTCTGTGTGACCCACTCTAAGGAATGGCACTCTGTGGTCTGCGTTGTCTGTATCTAGAGTCTTCTTTTTTTTCTTTCTCCTTCCTTCTCTCCTCCCTCCACCCATTTTCTTTAAAGAAACATCTGAGGCCAAAAGACATAGTGGTTCTGCCCAAGGTCACTTGGGACTCACGGGAAAACCTGGACTAAGCCTGGTGCCTTCCCAGCATAGACTAGCAGGCAGCATTAGAAACGCTCACCCTATACATAGGAAAACTAAAACAGCAGCCACCGCGGCCCTGCATTAAGTGAAAGGCACCGGTTTGAGATATGACGGGGTTTGAGAGGCAGGCGAGAGAATCCTCCGGGTTGAAGGAGAAGGGAAACCTAAGAGGGACGGAGTCTCTTCCTGGGGAAGTTCAACTCTGCATCCGGCCAGACTCTTCTGCGCGCATGCTCAGGGATGCTCTGCACCGGGGACACAGAGGCGGGTCCCCAGGGGCAGGGGGCGCTCGCGAGCCAGAGCAGGTTGAATGAATTGGCAGATCTGCCAGGAGTCAGGGGCGCTGTTGGAGAATCAGAGCCCCTGGAGTCAGGACTGGGCCCGAAGGACAGGGACGCAGCCACAAGTGCCCTGTCGCTGAGTGATGGAGTGAGCGTCCCCATCGTGGCCACCACCACTGGGCCTCGCTGTCAGTGCCTGCCGCCTTTCGCGTGCTGCAGGAGACATGCTTGGCTCAGATGCCTCCACCCAAGGCAGCGCCCTCTCTCTGGGGTCACCCCTCAGGCTGAAGCCCGAGTCCCTGGGGCTGGGAGCGCTCAGGAAGCTCCCTCCAGGCCTCATGAGTGAGAGAAACCAGACAGAGCCCCCAGGACACCCGTCTCCAGTTCCCATCAGCCTAGGGGCTGAATCCCCACCTGCAGCCCTGGGCTCTTCCAAGCTTGTGGGGCTATACATGTCTCTGAAGGTCACAGTTTCCTTGTCATCTCGGCCTCCTTGGAAAGGGGCTCCAAATCTATGCTTCTTCCGACGAGATTTGAGGCTGTTTACAGAACGAAACAGTATGAAAGAAGGTATCTCAAAATGAAAAATAATAAGAAAGGCCATTTTAAAGAGTCTGAAAAATGCAGAAATAAATGTTGGCACTCATTTATATCATCCACACTGTGCACTGAATTCAGTTAGAAGATCTTGGCTCTTGAAGCAAAGGGAAATATGTGACCTACATAGCTTTTAGTGACAAGAGACAGCATGGATGTTTGTGGGCATAAAACGCTTTCGTCGTCTCTTCCTGGAATCCAGCGCTGATTGAACTGGGCTTTATATTGGCACCATGCTTTCTGTTCTGATTTTAAAAGACACAGAAGTATTGTTCAAGTGAGTGACACCTTCAATGGCTCCAAAAAGATCAAGGGTACGCCACGGATGTCTGACTTAGCGTGATGAGATAAGACCGTCCGAACAATGGGGCTTTGAATTTGAAGTTCAGGTTTCAGGTGATCGGGACAAATAGGAAGCTAAATCGGGTGCAGAGTTTTCAGTGTCCACTAAGACACTTCCGCTCCCCCAGAGGGCTCTTCCTGAGGACTAACGTGCCCTGTAGCTAGATGAGTAAGACACTTAATGTCATCAATTGTACGGTTTAGCAAAGGAGAAGACAGACAGAGCTGCTCTGCCAACAATAGGCTTTTCAAGCCCCTCTACAAAAGCTGCCTTTATTAATGTTTAGTTCCATGAATCATACATACCCATTATACACACTTCATAAAAGCCATAAAAGCAATATGAAAAATAAAATGTAGTCCCTCAAAAACCCACCACCCAGACTGAGTCCCATTAGCCTTTTATTATACGTTTTTCTTATGTAAATACATTCAGGCTGAAATAGATGCACACACACACACACACACACACACACACTGAAATGGACCCCTTCTAGACACACTGCTCCTTAAACATTTTTTAGACATGATAATGTCTTGTTTTAATAACTGTATAATCTTCCAAATTTTAGGTGTGCCATAAGTTTTTAGTTTGAAAATTCTCTTCTAATGGGCTTCTCCGTTGTTCCCAAATTTTAAAAACACCAAGATGCGTGCCCTTTAACTCTAGAGGTAGAATTCAAGTTGCTCACTTAAAGGACCTGCAGATTACAGGAGGCCGAAGCATCTTCGTTCAGATTACCTTCCCCGAAAGTTGTTACCCGATCAACTGGATAGCCATAGGCTGTTTGAACCGTGATCTTTTGTAAATCGAACTCTCATATACACATGGATCTGTTTCCTGAATCTCTTGGCTAGAATGAAGCGTCTGTGTTTTTGAGCCCTGGTACCTTACGTGCTAATACGGTGGTTTTACTTCATGGAGCAAAGTGTCCTGTGTGATTTTTCTAGGATTTCTTAAAAACAAAATGAGCCTTCTAGATGAATTTTAGAATCCTTTTGTCAGAACCCAGGAAGAGTTCTGCTGGAATGTGGATAGGAATTATATTGAATCCATAAATCAATCTCGAAGAAATTTATACCCTATAACATGTAGAGTCTTTGCATCTAAGAACAAGAAGAAGCTCTTCTTACCCTTATCTTTATGCTGAGGTTTTCTTTATGCTGATTCTTTCTTTCCTAAAACTCCTGCCCATTTCTTATTCTTATTATCCATGGGCATACTGTACGTTTTGTTGCTTTTGTGCATAAGACCTTTTCTTCCATCCGATGACCGCCTTTTATGCCATATACAGGAAAACTACAGGCTCACATCTCAACTGACCACCTCCGTGAACATTTTGAACATGATGATTGCATCCAACAACTTTCCAGGCTTTCTCTTGGCTTTGCCATCACGATAACGCACGGCGTCTGCATATAATGAGCCTTCTGTTGCCTCAACCAGTGTATTCTGCTCAGGGCCGGAGATGGAAGGAAGAGTCTTGAAATTTGGATTTACAAACGGGCTGGGGGCAGAGTTGAGCAGCTATCTCAGCAAAAGGTAGCCTTGGCTGGAATGTTCTAAGATTGAATTTTTTTACTGTCCTGGCCCAAAGCCTCCAAGTCTTCTAGATTCATCTGCACCTGTAGACATGTGTGATTTTTGTGCACAAAAGAGCTCCTGATTAACAGTTTCCTTCCCCCCCCATCACATGAACTCTGGTAGCCTCTGAGCCCCCTAGCCCCTTGTCCTGAGAGAGCCACCCTCCCTTCCAGATGGAGGATGCCCAGCTGCGCTCCGCTGAGCTCCCGGCCCCTCCTGCCCCTAGGGTGTGTTTTGGGACAGCTGACTGTTGTTTCCACCATGTGCTCTGTTAACGTGAAGCTTTGCTTTCTTTAAGTGGTCTGTGGGGTCTCGGACAGAGCGGGAAGAGATTCAGACCAGGAGGCTTTCCCTAATTTTCTCTTGGATCTTGTTCTACCTGAACGCAACGGTGAGATTTCAGGCCGCAGTAAGTATCTTGGAAGAATCACGCTCGGGGGGGGGGGGGGGGGGGGAGGGTGGGTGTTGAGACCTGGCATGACTGATGTTTTTTTTTTTTTTTAATTTTTTTTTCAACGTTTATTTATTTTTGGGACAGAGAGAGACAGAGCATGAACGGGGGAGGGGCAGAGAGAGAGGGAGACACAGAATCGGAAACAGGCTCCAGGCTCCGAGCCATCAGCCCAGAGCCTGACGCGGGGCTCGAACTCACGGACCGCGAGATCGTTGCCTGGCTGAAGTCGGACGCTTAACCGACTGCGCCACCCAGGCGCCCCGATGACTGATGTTTTAAATACTGTCTCCCCACCTGCTTCTTTCTGTTGGTTCCCAATGCTATAGCCAGGGCCTCTTACTCACTTTGCTTTTCATCGTCCGTTCCTTCTACTCTCAACGAGAGGAGCTCCAGAGAATCCCTTACAAAAAGAATCATCATTTCCATTATCCTGGAGTGGAAAAAGGAAAAGAAAAGTGGCATGCAGATTGTGCAAATTGTCTAGAGAACAAAAACGCATGGCTTTTCCCTCCAGTTCTAACAATTGGGCAAGTCGTTAAAAATAACTGAAAACCATCAAAATTTCTGAGAAGTACGCTGCTTCAACTCTTTCGGTTTCTGCCGTGCGAATGGCAGTCCCGAACAATAGTTGTCTTTTGCTCCCGCGATTTACCGTCCTTTCAGTTCAACCCCGTAGAAGCCTTTATCACAGATCTACTGTATTTCCAGGCCTTCTCTCCGCCTCTTTGAAGCTGATTGTCACACGTTTATCGTAAGCTCAAAAACAAGGTTCTCTCTGCCCTTCCCACATTCCACAAACTTTTTAGTCTAATCAAACTTCTACCCAAGCTTCTATGTTGGCTCTAAAGAACAGCAGGTGACATAAAGTAGTAGAAGAAAAAAAAATAACCACATAAGTATATATACTCATATATATGTGTGTGTATATGTATGTATATGTATGGGTATGTGTATGTGTATATATATATAACCACACACACATATACACACACATGTACACACATATATAACCGCACATACATATATAATCACACACATATATATAACTGCACATATATATATAACCACACACATATATATATAACCACACATATATATAACCACACACACATATACACACATATATATGACCGCACATATATATAACCACACACACATACACACACACATATACACACATATGTACACACATATATATAACCACACATATATATAACCACACATATATATATATAACCACACACACACATACACACACATATACACACGTATATATAACCTCACATATATATATAACCACACACACATATATAAATGCACATATGTATATACATACATACACACACACACACACACACACACACACACAGTAAAAGCTTGGATTGCGAGTAACTTGTTCTGCGAGTGTTCCGCAAGACGATCAAACATTTCTAATAAACTTCAGCTTGACGAATGAGCGACGTCTTGCAATACGAGTAGTACATGACGCCGAATGTCACATGATCACCACTGAGCCAAAGGTTCTCCGTCTCTCTCACCGCAGCATTGTGGGTGATCATCTCCCATGCTCGGTTGCTCGGTCTCAGGCCGCGGTGCTTGGCAGAAATCAGTGATCAGAAATCAGTTTTTCAGAACGCTGGAAGGTGCCCACAACGGGCACTAGTGTATTTTTTGTCACTTCCAAGCACCTGTGGACAGTCCTTTGCTCTTCCAGACAAGAGTGAGCCTAGGAATGCTCTGCTTCATTCTAGGTCAGGCTGCCTGCGGATAGAGACCCTTTCCTCTGCTGCCTTATTGCCAGTTACGTTAAATACAGTATATGGCAAGAGTTTATTAACACCGTGCTGTAGTCAACACCCATGCAAGCGTATACAACGGCCCCCACACAGAAGAAGATTCCAGTGATAGATAGCAGATTCCTATCTATCCAGATAGAAAGATTCCACTGATAGATGGCAGTGATTCCGTTAGTGATCATGAAAGTTGTCCTACACAATAACCCTCCTCTCTCTCGTCTCCCTCACACCAGCCATGAAGGTTTTCAAAGGTAAGTGCAGGTGCATTTGTTTATTTTTCTTTGTATTTTATATTTTCTTTATTATTTATTATTATTATTATTTATTCTTTATATTTCTTTATTATTATGTTTATTATTAACATTATTTATTATTTATATTACAGTATTCTATCATTTGCTACGAATATTTTTGGGTTGTAGAAACGAATCATCTGAGTTTCCATTATTTCTTACGGGGAAATTCACTCTGATATACAAGCGCTTTGGATTGCAAGCATGTTTCCAGAACAAATTATGCTTGCAAAATATATATGTGTGTGTGTGTGTGTGTGTGTGTGATATATAATCGTACACGCTCATATGTAACACTTAAATCCCAGCTCCTCTCTTTACTATGTAACTTTGCAAAATTACTTACACTTGCCTTTTTGTTTTTTAATGTTCACTTATTTTCGAGAAAGAGAAAGAGAGAGCGTAAGCAGGGGAGGAGCAGACAGAGGGGGACAGAGGATCCGAAGCAGACTCGGTGCTGACAGCAGAAGACCCGACGTGGGGCTCGAACTCACAAACCCTGAGATCATGATCTGAGCTGAAGTTGGACACTTAACTGACTAAGCCACCCAGGCGCCCCTGGAAAGTTAA
This sequence comes from Felis catus, assembly GCF_018350175.1. Taxonomy (NCBI): domain Eukaryota; kingdom Metazoa; phylum Chordata; class Mammalia; order Carnivora; family Felidae; genus Felis; species Felis catus. The sequence continues at coordinate 137,076,398 of NC_058373.1, read as the reverse complement.
ACTTTCTAAAATGTTTTAATGTCTATTATTTTTGAGAAAGAGACAGACAGACAGAGGGCGAGTGGCAGAGGGGCAGAGAGGGGCAACACAGAATCCGAAGCAGGCTCCAGGCTCTGAGCTGTCAGCACAGAGCCCGATGAGGGGCTCAAACCCGCGAACCGTGAGATCATGACCTCAGCTGAAGTCAGATACCTGACCAACTGAGCTGCCCAGGTGCCCCAGGTACTTAAACTTTCTGAGCCTCAGTTTTCCTCATGAGTAAAATGGGTATAATAATGTCTCTGTTTTATTAACAGTCCTAATAACGGACTCCTTTGAGGGCTAAGTGTGTCCGGCACTTACCCAGGCACTTTGCATGCAGTATCTCACTTAATCCCCACAATAATTTCGGACATAGCTGCGATTAGCACTTCCCCTTTACAGGTAAAAGAACAGAAGCTCGAGACAGTTCCATAACTTACCACTGCAGCTCGGGGCCCTAGCAAACACACTCGGAGATTTGCGCGCAGGAAGCGTATTGGCCAACGCTCTCGGGAACAATCCCCGCAAAGAAGATGGGTGCCAAAGACCGTCCTGCAGACCGCAGAGAGAATCACATCGTAGAAGCAGAAAGCATCTCGGCTTACTCCAGGGCAGCTCACTGCCATCATGACAGGAGAAAGGCATTTTTCCCTGTGGATATTTGGAGGTTGTGTGGGAATTTCACAAGCAGATTTTCTGCGGAAGAACCGGTTGGAGACGATGAGGGATATGTTACATGACACGACCCCCGAGCACAAATTCATCTAATTCATCCGAGGTCTTCCCACAAGAGTGTTCTTATAAAAGCAGCCCGTTGTCTGTTCCTCAGGCAGTTGCTTGAGAAGATTATTTAGAGCGTTTAATTGATGTATTTTGATGCTTTTCACCTGAGATGGTAACTGATGATATGTTCGTCCCATCTTTACTACGTGTTCAATCTTGGGCGGATAATCCTAAAATAATTTTATAGCACTGAAAAAGACGGGAGAGAAAGTTAAGGGAATTGGAAAATAGGTCAGAAGAAAGTCTCCCGGGTACGGAACGGAGAGATAAAGCTAAAAATACAAAGAGGGGTCAATGGATATAAACAGTGCCATCAGAAAGGCTAAGATACACATAGCTGAAGCCAGAAAGACAGAAAAGACAAGATGGACAGAAGCAGGTCTTAATAATGGCTAAGAATTGGGGCGCCTGGGTGGCTCAGTCGGTTAAGCAGCGGCATTTGGCGCAGGTCACGATCTCACGGTCCGTGAGTTCGAGCCCTGTGCTGACAGCTCGGAGCCCGGAGCCTGCTTCAGATTCTGTGTCTTTCTCTCTCTCTCTGCCCCTCCCCCACTAGCACTCTGTCTCTATCAAAAATAAACATTAAAAATTTAAAAAAATAATAATAATGGCTAAGAATCTTTCAGAACTGATGCGAGACATCACTTGCAAAATTGAAGATACCTAATAAGTCCCCAGGAGAATTAAATTCAAAAGCAAGAAGAAGAAAAGAAATCCAAACACAAATGCAGCATCGTTTTCAATTGCAGGCAATAAACACAAAGATAACTTTTTCAAGCAGCCCAGGTGGTGTGGTCACCTTATTTTCAAGAGGACACCGGCCTCGCGTGTTTCAAGGACCCCTGTGCACACCAGAAGGCAATGGGAACAGATAGAGGATGTCATGAAAATAGCCGCTGATGAAGAAAGGAGAATCCTCTCAACCAGTCACAATATCCTTCCAGGATGAAGGTGAAATCAAATGGCTTCCGAGGAGGAAGAGCAGAGAGAATTTGCCAACAGCAAACCCCACTAAGAGCAAGGATAAGCAAGGGGGAAGGTCAAATGCAGGAAGGACTGGAGAAGGCAAACCAGCAAACATGTGGGCTTACCGAAGCAAACATGGCTGTGTGCAATAATAATAATATAACTGAATAATGTTCACATGGATTTGCAAGTACACAACGACAACCACAGCTGGTGTGTTAGGACAGAGGTCTGTGAAATGCAGGCGTTCTCAGTCCCTTGTATTATCCAGGAGGAGGGTCAAAGTACTACTTAGTGCTTTTTCCTCAGTAAATCAAGGAACATGCTCCAGTTTTAGGACAAGCGCTAATAAGTAGTCCGTTTGTCTTCCAATTTAGCAAGGAAAAATAACATAATAAAAATATCAACCCGGGGGAGCCTGGGTGGTCCCGTCGGTTGGACATCCGACTCTTTGATTTTGGCGCAGGTCGTGATCTCACGGTCGTGAGAGTAAGCCTTGCATCAGGCTCCACATTGAGCGTGGAGACTCCTTAACATTCGCTCTCTCCCTCGCCCTCTGCCCCTCCCCCACTCGCAGCACTCTCGATAAATAAATAAATAAATAAATAATCCTAACCAGAGCAAGAAAGAGTAAAAGGACTATTAAATAGAAAAATTATGGGAATGCAAGCTGGTGCCGCCACTCTGGAAAACAGTATGGAGGTTCCTCAAAAAACTAAAAATAGAACTACCCTACGACCCAGCGATTGCACTACTAGGCATTTATCCACAGGATGCAGGTGTGCTGTTTCGAAGGGACACAGGCACCCCCGTATTTATAGCAGCACTATCGACAATAGCCAAAGTATGGCAAGAGCCCAAACGTCCATCAACAGATGAATGGATAAAGAAGATGTGGCTTATATATACAATGGAATACTACTCAACGCTGAAAAAGAATGAAATCTTGCCATTTGCAACAACATGGATGGAACTGGAGGGTATTATGCTGAGTGAAATTAGTCAGTCAGAGAAAGACAAATATCATATGATTTCACTCATATGAGGACTTTAAGAGACAAAACAGATGAACATAAGGGAAGGGAAATAAAAATAATATAAAAACAGGGAGGGGGACACAGCAGAAGAGGCTCATAAATATGGAGAACAGACTGAGGGTTTCTGGAGGGGTTGTGGGAGGGGGGATGGGCTAACTGGGGAGGGGGCACTAAGGAATCTACTCCTGAAATCATTGTTGCACTAGATGCTAATTTGGATGTGAATTTAAAAAAATAAAAAAGAAAATTGAAAAAAAAAGAAAAATTAGCACATGACCATGTAAATGTAAACCCTAAAATGGCAGGCATTCATTAAATATAAATAGAATATATCAGGCTGGGTTTTGGCACATCTAGGATCTGACACCTGAGTCCAGGAAGTGATAGAGAGAGCGAAATGAGAATGGTTTTGCCAGATCTTTTAAAGTCACTGCCAGGAACAGGTTGGTTTCAGATTCACAGCTGTCACAGGCTGAGACATGCACGGAAAAAGAATCCACGGGCACCAGAGACAGGTGCTAGGATCTGGCCAGGGCTTGGTCACAGGCAATGGCCAGGACCGTTGTTCCAAGACCCCCTGGTCCCAGCAGCCAGTGAGCGACACAAAACCCAGGGTGATGAGAGAATAAGTGTTGGAGTTAGCCCAAGTGACCCCTGGAAACGACACACGAGGTAGGTACACGAAAGAGAAAGACAGAAACCACAGTCCACAGGGCCAGCCAGAAAATTGACGGCACGTAGAAGGAAATTGTCAGACTTGAAAAACAGCGAGCCTTTTAAACGGGAGGAGATGATGTGAACGCCACTTAACGGACATCAGATTGGAGTGATCACAAGACAAGGGTGATGCTGTCTCCATGAGCATGTGGAGCCTCACCTGGAAGGCTTAACGCTGGGTGATGGTGATGTTCACTGTGATTATAATGAAGAGGAGAAAGAGAACATAATTTGTATCCAAATAGCGCCACGCTCTCTCTCTCTTGGACATTTATTTTGGCAAACCCACCAGGTGCATAATAATAACAGCGCGTGAAAAGCTCGTTGTTATCCCTGGAACACCGTCAGCTTCTCTATCATCATCTGGCTTCATCTCACAGAGCCTATTCTCCCCTCAATTATAGAAGACGAGACAGAGGCTCAGAGTGGGGAAGTGACATGCTCAAGGCCACTGGGGAAACCCATACTCGGACTTTGTCCCTTTGTGTCATTCTATTTCTTTTTTTTTTTTCACAGAAGCAGCTACCTATATCAGAAGACTCGATACTGCTCAGATGTCAATGCTCCCAAATAGATCTAAGATTCAATGCATGGCAATAAAAAAATCCCACTGTGCGCTAATGGATACATTGAAAAGCCGCCTCTAAAATCCATGTGGAAAGGCATAGGACTTTGAATAGAGAAAACAACTTGGAAAGAAAAGAACCAAGTTGGAGGATTTATGCTACCTGATTTCAAGATTTATTATAAAGCTACAGTGTGAAGCTACAACAGAGTAGCTATACTAACAATGTGGTAGGAGCCCAAATACAAATAAATAGATCAAGGGAGCAGAACAGAAGGCGTAGAAATAAACCCACAAATGCGTGCTCAATCGATTTTTGACAAAGTTGCACGGGCAATTCAATAGACCAAAGGATATTCTCTTTAACCAATGGTGCTAAGACGACCTGATACCAAGAACGAACGAAAAACAAAACAAAACCCTTCGATCCATATCTTACAGTTGATACAAAAACTAACTCAAAATCTATTGTAGAAGTAAATCTAAATCTTGAAACCACCAACTTCTAAAAGAAAACAAAGAAGAAAATTTTTGTAAGCTTGGATTGGGCAAAATTTTCTTCGGCATGACCCCAAAAGCACAATCCATAAAAAGAATAAATCAATTTGGGGGTGCCTGGGTGGCTCAGTCTGTTAAGGGTCCAACTTCGGCTCAGGTCATGATCTCATAGTTTGTGGGTTCGAGCCCTGCATCAGGCTCTGTGCTGACAGCTCACGCTATCCAGGCTCCATGGCCTGGAGCCTGCTTCCAATTCTGTGTCTCCCTCTCTCTCTCCCCCCCTTGCCCGCTCACATTCTCTCTCTCTCTCTCTCTCTCTCTCTCTCTCTCTCTCTCAAAAGTGAACTTTAAAACAATTTAAAATAAAGAATAAATCAATTCAATCAAAGTTCATCAAAATTAAGAACTTTCTTTCCTTGAAAGGCACTGTTAATAGAATGAAAAGACAGGACAATGGGGGCGCCTGGGTGGCGCAGTCAGTTAAGCGTCCGACTTCAGCCAGGTCACGATCTTGCGGTCCGGGAGTTCGAGCCCCGCGTCAGGCTCTGGGCTGATGGCTCGGAGCCTGGAGCCTGTTTCCGATTCTGTGTCTCCCTCTCTCTCTGCCCCTCCCCCGTTCATGCTCTGTCTCTCTCTGTCCCAAAAATAAATAAACGTTGAAAAAAAAAAATTAGAAAAGACAGGACAATGTGTGGAAGAAAATATTTGCAAATCACATATCTGTGAGAGGGCTTTCCTGAGTATATAACAACGCTCAACACCGAATAATGAGAAAACCAAAAAAAAAAACAAATCCCAATTTAAAAAAAATAAGCAAAAAATATTTCAAGACATGTCGCCAAAGTAGATACACAGGTGCCAAGTGAAAGGAACCAGAGCAAAAAAGAGTAGATTACGTAAAATGCCATTTGTAAAAGTCCTAGAAGGTACAAAGTGATCCACAGTGACCAAGAGCCCATCAGTTGTCACCGGACATGTGGCAGGCGGGGCTGAGAGGGAATTTCACTGGAACGCTTAGGGGAGAGTGTTATGTATATATCCATTACACTGATTATTGTTATGATTTCAGAGGTGTATACATACATCAAAACTTACCAAATTTTATGCTTTAAAATGTACAGTTGTTGTATGTCAATTATACTTCCATAAAGTTGTTTAAAAAGAAACAGAATACGACCAGAAGCCCCCAATCACCCCACTGTGCTCCATTTAAATCACTAATGCTCCCTCAAAGGTTACCAGGATCCTGACTTTAAGAGCATAGATCATATAGGCTAGTTTTGAGCTTTACATAAACAGAATAACACAATACGTAACCTTTTGTGTCCAGCTTCTTTTATTCACCGTTATGTGTCTGAGGTTCATCTACGTTGTTATAAATCTGATCAAGGTAATTGCTTGCTAAAACAAACCCACCGGCACTTCTCAGAGAAATACACCAAAATCCAAACTCTTCATGCCGTAATATTCACAATGTCCAGAATACAATCCAAAGTCACTCACAACACAGAGAGCCGATGACTCTAAAACAGTGAACATAATAATGCTCAACAAGGAAAATGAGAATTTACCTACAATGAATGAAAAGCAGGAAGTTTCTGGAAAAAGAGAATGCAAAAAATAACCACATGGAAATTTTAATACTGAAAAAATACACCAGCTAAAATAAAAATAGGGACACCTGGGTGGCTCAGTTGGTGAAGCATCTGACTCTTGATTTCAGCTCAGGTCATGATCTCACAGTTCATGAGATCGAGCCCCACATTGTGCTCTGCGCTGACAGTGTGGAGCCTACTTGGGATTCTCTCTCTCTGCCCCTCCCCTGCTTACATACTCATGCTCTCTCTCTTTCTCTCAAAATAAATAAATAAACATTAAAATGATAATAGGAGCGCCTGGTGGCTCAGTCGGTTAAGCATCCAACTGCGGCTCAGGTCATGATCTCACAGTCCATGAGTTCGAGCCCCGCGTCGGGCTCTGTGCTGACAGCTCGGAGCCCGGAGCCTGCTTTGGATTCTGCGTCTCCTTCTCTATCTGCCCCTCCCCCACTCACGCTCTGTTTCTCTCTCTCTCAAAATGATCGGAATTCAGGTTTGCGTAAGAGCAAAAGATTTAAGAGGTCAGCAGTCGAAGTCCCAAAAGTCGGGAAGAGTGGGAGAGAGAGGGAGCAAGAGAGAGCAAACACGAGCAGAGCAAAAAATAGGTAACGGTCAAAACTGGGTCAAAGACGTGAGTGTATCGATTCAGGAAGTTCAGGAAACTTTAAATGGGATAAGTAAGAATAAAAAAGAAGTCCTTGTAGACCCATGACAGTCCCACTGCTGAAAACCAAAATTCAGAGACAGCCTTGAAACTGGCCAGAGACAACATGACACATCACAGTTCCCACAAACATCTCATCGGAAGCACGAAGGCCAGAAGACTGCGGAACGGTGTCTTTAAACTGCTGTCGGAAAATTTTCCACCCAGAATTGGAGTCAAAGAAAATACCCTTCAAGAATACAGAGGTCTCCACAGGGGGACAAGGGAGGCATGGATGTAGTGACATTCGGAAGAATAAGGGCGGGCAGATGAGATCCATCCTGTCCCATCTATGCAAATCTGTCATGGAGGTAGCGGGTGACCCTGACTGCTAAGACCAAGCACACAGGACCAGGACGGCCTCAGGAGGGCACGGAGAGCTTTAACGAGCTGCTTCAGAGCACAGGAAAGGAAGGTCAGCTGGAAGGACTGAATGGCAGCTCAGAGGCTGGGGACTGAATGTTTGTCCTGTGAATATACAGCAGTTTTACCAGTATTTTAATGGAGGACAGGGTTGCACAGTCAATTTCTTTTTGGGAAACCCAGCAGTTTGGAAAGACGGTCCCTATTCCTCTCTATCCCGTTAATTGCGGAAGTAACCAAGGATTCTCTGGAAAAAGAAAGGGGACTGGAGACGGGGGATGGATTGCACGCTGACAAAAAAATCAGTGTGCTTGGTTTATGGCCCACAGTGTGTACCAAGTCCTAAACCACCTTTGAGATAACCAGAGCCTCAGTTTACTCAATAGCAATTGATTAAAAACATTGTTTTCATGTCAAAACAAACATGACTTATTATAGAGCAAAAGGGAAAATTTGCCAAATTTTCTTTTTTTTTTTAATTTTTTTTTAACGTTTATTTATTTTTGAGACAGAGAGAGATGGAGCATGAACGGGGGAGGGGCAGAGAGAGGGAGACACAGAATCCGAAACAGGCTCCAGGCTCCGAGCCGTCAGCCCAGAGCCCGATGCGGGGCTCGAACTCACGGACCGCGAGATCGTGACCTGAGCCGAAGTCGGCCGCTCAACCGACTGAGCCGCCCAGGCACCTCAAAATTTGCCAAATTTTCAAAGGAACTCATGCTTTTGGAGCCCCCCCGCCCAATCCCAGATCCCAGGGAAATATACCCACTTTCCCCTGCGGCTTGGGGGGATTTGATGACAAAGTCTAAAAAGGGATGACCCAGGTGGCTCTGAGCAATGTCCAGCCAGGCAAACTTGGAAGAAGGGATTCTCCTGGCAGACCTAAACTGTTCTCGGCACAGCATCCATGGTTAATCTGCTGGATGAGGCAGGTGTCAGGTCAACATTTCTGTTCCTTTTTTTGGGATCTAGAGCAATCCATAGCAACCTGGTGCCATTAATACTTGGTGGACCCTCACTGATGTGTTCTTCCCAAAGACCTCACTACCTCAAAGCATTAAGCTATAGACACCAAACCTGCCCAGCTAGGCAGGTGGCACGATTTCTAGCCATTCTTAGCGAGGTGTTAAAGACCTTTAAACATTTATTTAAAACTTGCTACCCAAGGGAAGTCATCACCAGAGCCAAGATGATCAATATGGTGGAGGGGCGCCTGGGTGGCGCCGTCGGTTAAGCGTCCGACTTCAGCCAGGTCACGATCTCGCGGTCCGGGAGTTCGAGCCCCGCGTCGGGCTCTGGGCTGATGGCTCAGAGCCTGGAGCCTGCTTCCGATTCTGTGTCTCCCTCTCTCTCTGCCCCTCCCCCGTTCATGCTCTGTCTCTCTCTGTCCCAAAAATAAATAAACATTGAAAAAAATATATATGGTGGAGACACATTAGCTTACACACTCTTGAGTTTTTCCTCTGGACCCTTGGCTGACCATTGGGCTGCAACACCCCCCTTGGACTCACTCCACACACTGTAATCCTGTGTGACCAACTGTCTTGCACACCCCCTTCCAGTTTCTGGCACAGCTTCTATTCTTTTCTCCAGAACTTGTCAATCTTCTGCTCCCAGTTATAAAGCTATTCCCCCATACAAGCTACATAAGAAGAAACGGGCGTGGAACGCATAAGCGAGCACACTCTTAACAGAATGGGCAGAACAGACGGCCTCCAAAGGGAAGGGCTTATAATCTTGCAGAGCTGCTCCGAAGGAGACCACAGTGTCCAACGATACACAAAACGAAGCAGACAGCTGCCGTGGGACGGGGTGTGGCGTGGGCTCAATACCCAACCTCCCTTTCAGCCAAACCCCTAACTGAGAGACCATACGGAGGGGACCTGGGTGCCCTCCTTGAGAACGTGGGATGATTTCCTGACTGCTTCTAGCTGCTTCACAGTGAAGCCATGAACAAACACTACCAGAAACGGGCATTTAGGGGTTCTCTTTATAACAAAGGGACACAGCGAGAACAGAACGGCTGGATTCGTACATAATAGTTTAAATTCGGCCGACGGTGTCTTCTTTGCTCCCTGATATGCATCTTTCTCTGCCTTGCGTCCAGCTTATGAGCAGGTCGGTAAGGGTCCAAATAGACTCTTTGGAAATCTTTTAGCCTCGGCCGGGTCTTGAGCCCAGAAGGTATGAATGACGCCCAGTGTGCAGAAGCAGGGGGGGGATGAAGCCCAACAAGGAAGCTAGGCTGGTGTGAATCTCCTTCGGCGGTGTCCACACCGCCCGGGGAAGCTGTGTCTCCAATAACAGAGAAGCAATAGGGCGACACCCATCTCTGTCCAGCGGGCGGGGGTCACGCTGTGCAGAATGGAGGACATTTGGGGTGAGAGCAAGCCTGCTGTGCCTGTGCGCAGGCCTGGCCTTCCTCGTGCGCGGCCAGCTCCTACAGCGGCCATCTGTGACCCGGGAGGGTCTTGCGAGAGGCCGGGGTGCCATGGAACATTCTTTCAGCTCAGAGGCTTGCCACCCCGCAGCAGGAAAAGGATCTTCAGCCAGGTGGAGGGAGGGGGACGTTTGAGGCGCCCCACAAACTCTACCAGCAATTATCTAGTCTCCCCACTCTCCCACATCCTAGCCCCTCGGCCACGAGGGAGATGCCCCAGGGAGAGGGTCGCCTCACTGCTGGGGATCAGATGAGGTGGTTGATGCGAGCCTGCTTCAGATCTATGAAGGGCTGGGTTTATAAACCGTGAAGGGCTGCCTGAGACGGTTGCCAAAAAGCAGACGTTCTGAAATCAAATGTCCACGGGGCTCTGGAAAGAAATGCAAAAGAATACAAGAGTCCGATGGGGTGCAGTAGTCCAAAAGGGCCAGGGAGGCCGTACCCGGCGGTGGCAGGGAACACGGGACCCCAGCTCATCCACGTCACAGCTGGGTGACTTCGCGCATTCTCCCTCATCGCGCAGTGCCTCAGCTTCCCCTTCTGTAAAAACAGATGAACCTAGTAATCACCTAAAGACTTCTAATGAGGTGAAATGCATTAATGCATGTAAATCTCTTAGAAGAGAACTCGGCACTTAATAAGTGCTCAGTAAATGTTTGCCATAGTTATAGTTATTATCATTATTAATTTGGCTCAGTCGATCGTTGCCAGATAGGATACACTCGTGTTGCCCGTTCTCCTCATTTTCTTTTTCTTTTTTTTTTTTAACGTTTTTTATTTATTTTTGAGATGGGGGGAGGGGCAGAGAGCTAGGGGAACAGAGGATCTGAAGCGGGCTCCGCACGGACAGCAGAGAGCCCAAGGCGGGGCTCGAACTCACGAACCGTGAGATCACGACCTGAGCTAAAGTCAAACACTTGACCGACTGAGCCACCCGGGCGCCCCTCTTCTAATTTTGTAAACAAAAATGAAAACTCACGTATTGTAAGTATCGATGATTAGTTTTTTTTAAAAAACCTGTGGAAGTTGGAAGAAAGTCTGGGATTTAGTTAATAGCGATACAATAATCCTGGTTGCTCAGTCTGACAAAGATACCACGCTCATGTGAGAATTTAACCATAGGAGAAGGGGGCGGGGAATATAGGAATTCAGCCTTTGTAGCTTTTTCTGTAAGTCTAAAACTATTCAAAAATTAAAAGGTTAGTTAAAATCTGCATGGAGTGAATTTATGGGCCAGGCTTTGCTTTAGGACCGGCCGGGAGCGAGCTTTGGCATAAAGCTTTTTGCTGGGTACACGGATGGGACTAAGAGATACAACAGGAGTGAGGCACCTGCTTCCACGCAGCTGGTAACTAAGGGGAAACACAAGCATTCACTGGTGAAAAAGCAACTGATAAAATCAATACCCGTTGCCAGGGGCTGGTCAGCTTGTTTATGTGAATCAACCCTGCCGTTAACGACAGCTAGGAAGCCTGGTTTTAAACGACATTCTTAAAAGTATCAAATAGGTGATAATTCTTAAAAGTATCAAATAGATGACAAATTAATTGCCAGGACAAAAGGGTAAGAAACCAAAAACCCAGAGGAATCAGCAAACCCACAAGCTTCTTTTACTCTGAAGATGTGAGCCAACCTCCCAAAATTCAAACCTTGCTTTTGACGGCTGTCCCCAGCTCCCGAGGGACAGAAACACGCCAGCTGGCGTCTGGATCTCTCACGTGCGCTCACGCGCACGTCTTTCTCTGGACAGAGGGCCAGATGTTATTGTCCATTAGATTTTCTTTAGGGTCCTTGACCACGCTGTCCACCCCATACACAAACGGTTAAGCGAAGTGAATGCAAAGGAACCAGTCAACCATTTTGGGGGGTTGGGGGTGGGAATTAAGAAGATTTGGTCTGCGAAGACACCTACTGCTCAAAACCTTCCTCCTGTCTTGTCACTAAGGCCTGACATCCCACCACCAGGGAAGTGGGACCCGGCTCTTCGGATTTTGTAGCCTTTCCTACTGTATGCACCGTGGTCAGATCTTCTCCAGTCAACAGCCCGTGACATGAGAAGGCAAAGAATCTCGAAGGTGTGGAGGGGGCCCAGGGGTCAGGGATGACACCGGAAAAGAAAAGCTTCCTGGGAAAGGACAGAATTCAGGAAACGCCGACCAGGGGTGGGTGCTGGCACTTTTTTTTTTTTTTTGTCTTATTAGAATCCAGGTACCGTGGTCCTTACCCAGCCAGTTTCCTGCGATGTTTACCTTCTGCTTCCCTCATCCCTCCAGCAGGGGACGCTGTTCCATGCAAACAGAGTTGGACGTAACCACTAAAGCCGCACCCAGTTCTACCCTGACATCCCGTGTGGGGAAGCATCCCGCTTACGGTTACCCGCAGAACTAGCGTCAGAGCTGAACCGGGACCCTCGCCTTGTGACTCCAGGCCCGGTCCCTCACCTGCCCGGCCTGTGCAAAAGTCACGTCGATGTTGGACGATGACTCTGGACTATCGGAAACATAATCGCGCAGGTCCACCACACTGATGACATTATGCACATTGGATCCGAGGAGCAGGAAACGGCAGGTACGGCAGCCCCCTTAGGAGGACGTATGCAGAGCAGAGGTATTCACAGGCCTGCCGCCCCTCTGGTGTTTCTGAGGATTCGGTGGTCTGGAAGCGAGTGGGGTTACTGCTTTGATTTGCAGCAAACCAAAAATGGGTATAAAGATCCCCGATGTTTGATGTAAGATTTTTTTCCTTCCAAAATCTCAGGTATATTGGACTTGAGGTTAGGTGGCTCCTGGAAAAGTCACAGAGGATCTATTTAGCAACTCTCCAGCTGAGGCCGGTTGCCATGCACCCGAACCAAGAGCAAATGTTTAGGAATCACTAATGTAGGCAGGGTGAGTGGCCAAAGTTAAGAGAGGGCTGGCTAGGGGCGCCTAGGTGGCGCAGTCGGTTAAGCGTCTGACTTCAGCCAGGTCACGATCTCGCGGTCCAGGAGTTCGAGCCCCGCGTCAGGCTCTGGGGTGATGGCTCGGAGCCTGGAGCCTGTTTCCCATTCTGTGTCTCCCTCTCTCTCTGCCCCTCCCCCGTTCATGCTCTGTTTCTCTCTGTCCCAAAAATAAATAAAAAACGTTGAAAAAAAAGAGAGGGCTGGCTTAAATGCCGTGTTATTGATTCCTGATTTACAGTGCAGTCTGTTGACCTTACCTCTCCCTCCCTGACAACTGCTTTTCCCTATTTCTGTGAACAATGCCAGTGGGTATTCATTGGCTCGCCCCTTACACGGTTCTTACGTGCAGGTCGTAGGACGTTAATCATGAGCCAAGTTGATTAAGTAACCCCGTAAGATGTATAGTTGATATTTCCCTATCAGTTTGCTCACTTATTTTACAAGTAACAGTTCAGGGGCTACAAGCCAACATCCCCAACTGGCCATCTGCTTAGAAGCTGGCCCTCCAGCAGCGCTAGCCTTTGGCCAAATCCGTCGTCAGGTACCAGCCACCCAGTGGCAGTCTGAACCATGGGGGCAAAGTATCTCCATTCTTAGACGTGCACAGAAAACACATTACGCCCGGAACTGAGTTGCCCTCATCAAAAAAATAACCAAGACAGGTTTCTCAACACCTATCAGAAAAATCTATGTCTCAAACACAAGCGAGGCCCAAGGAGGGTTGCAGTGATCAGATCCCAGGGTGCGGGGACCCTAAACAATGACTCTGGGTAGTAAATGGAAGTAAAGGTATGAGGCGTTTGACTCCAAGCCCCGTCTTGAGGAGAAGGGCTCACGCCAGTCCCTGAAATCCCAGAGCATCTCACTCCATGCTGTTTATGTGTAACCGCAGTTCAGGGACAGGATGGGGTACCGACCCCGGGGCACCTGGGTGGCTCAGTCAGTTAAGTGTCCGACTCTTGATTTCAGCTCAGGTCACGATCTCATAGTTCATGGGTTCGAGCCTTGCATCAGGCTCTGCACTGACAGTAAGGAGGCTGCTTTGGATTCTCTCTCTCCCTCTCTTCCCCTCGCTCTCTGCCCCTCCCCTGCATGGTCTCTCTCTCATAAAAAAAAAAAATGGGATACCACCCCGCTGGCATATTACCAACAGCAGGCACCCCCCCCCCAGGTGTCTCCGATCTTTGCCATGTCTGCCCTCAGGGTCCCTGGGTGACCACGTCTCTCCCCAAGATTGGTTCCCTGGTTAGCTGAGCAGGCCCCTTGCCTTATGAGAGGCTTCCGGTTACTGAGGGAACCACAGTCAGGAGGTGCCAGAGGGATTGAAATTGCTCACATTTTCAGCCATGTCATCTGTAACTAGCACGCAGGAAAGTTGAACTATCTCACCTTCAGATATAAGAACGTTGAGTCTTATCTAAAAAGGTAAAAGTTGACTTCTTATGTCCACGAACGGACCGATGAGGCTTACAATCTCATCTTACATTAAACACATGGGATTCTTGTACCCACTTTTGGTTTGCTGCAAACCAAAGTAATAACCCCACTCACTTCCGGGCGAAGAAGAGATTTACTATTTTGATGTGGCCCTTTCTATAACAGGAATTCTCCAGTCACAAGAAGAATCAGGCTGTAGCATGAAGTGGCATCAACAAAGTATCTATGTCTTACTATATGAGTCAGGACAGATTAAGCTATGCTTCAGCAACAAACAACCTCTACAACTGTAGTGGCTTACGGACAACATTTCTCTCGGTGTAAGGAACTCTCCAGAGCGTCTGTCCTTCACGAAGTGATCCAGCGATCCAGGCTGCCGTGGCTTCCCATCTCAGCGTGAGGCCCCCACATTGACCGTTGTGAGGAGAAAACAGACTCCAGAATCACTCAGAGGCTTTGCCCTCCCCCAGTCCAGAAGGGATGCTTAGCATTTCTTCTATATTTCTTGGGCCAGAACACGGACCCACTGAACTTCAAGTTGACTGAAAAGTGTTGCCTCCCAGAAGAAAAGGAGACCGGACGTCAGAACCTCTAGTAGGGTCTCCATGCTCAACTTGGTCCTCCCTCTTCTGGAAGCTTCCATTCGGTCATCTGTGGACTGCCATTGGGATTCTGGAGCACCCCAAGGAAAAGACACTGGTCCTCTGTGAATAATCAATAGCTTCTTTGTTAGGGTCGGTTTATAGTCTCTGCAGGACATAAGACTCACTGAAATGGCCCAGTCTTTCTTAAAATGGACTTTTCCAGCTTTACTGATGTGTAATTGGCGAACAAAAATGGCATGTGTTTAAGGTACACCACAGGATGCTGGGATGGACGCATACATTGTGAAATGATCACCACAGCCGTCACCTCACAGAGTTACAGTTATCTTTTTGTTGGGGGGTCGGAGGGCGGTGAGCACGTTTGAGATCTGCTCTCTCAGCAAATTTCAAGTGCCCAATACAGTGTCATTAACTCTAGTCACCATGTGGTGCACCGCAGCCCCGAACTTACTCATCTTATAACTGGAAGTGTGTACTCTGTGACATCTCCCCATTTCCTGCACCCCCCAGACCCTCGTAACTACAGTCCTACTCTCCAGATCTATGAGTTCGCCTTTTTAGGACTCTACGCATAAGTATTTGTCTTTCCCCGTCTGGATTATTTCACTTAACATAATGCGGCTGCTAATGTTCTTGACATGAAACCCAGCGGTAGGGAATTTAGGAGAACAATAAGTCACTTCTCTTCTTCTTCCATCATACCCTTCCCCACTGTCCCTACTGGGAAGCAGGCCCATTTTCCCTGGTTACAAAGGCAGAGTGGCTGTGAATTCCAAGGCCCTCAGAACGTCAGGTGCCAACCCCACGTGCGTGTTTGTGCGGATGTATGTGCGTACTCACACGCTGAGTATGTGAACCCTTCCTGAATGTCTCACATCCCATGAAAGGGTGGGATAACCCACAGAGATAAGGGTGAGCGAATATTTCAAATTGTCACGTACGCACAACGGATATAACAAAACCCATCACTACACTTCAAAAGGGTAAAATAATTTTTGAAAAGTTTGTGCCAATCACAGGGTCAAGGTGGTGCTCCTGGCATCGGAGGGGATAAGCCATCCGGAAAGATATGCTGAGAGGTTTACTGATCAGGCTTTCTGCACATTTCTAGACAAATGATCAAGAATATAAACTGGCTTCCTTCAGGGGCTCTTACCCCAATTTTAAGCAAAAGAAGAAAGAAATTGGGGCAAGACATAGAAAATCTTAAGTTGTAGATGGAAGGCATTTTATTCAGCACCTTCCTCAGATCAAGACCACCTAATCCCGGGGCTCCGGGAAGCCCGATCTGGTAGAGTCCTAGGGGCTCACAGACAGGTAGTTCCTTCCCAACGCGATGTTTTTTAATACCCTGTGCTTGAAGTTGCAGGGGGAAAATACAAAAAGCCTTTTTTTGGTGATTCATTTCCACGTTCAGACATGCAGAGGCTTACACGTTAGTCTGGAATCATGACTTAGAAAATCATGCCTGGACACTGGTTTCCAAACTGCCCTGAGCTCAGGAGAATTGAAAATCCTCAAGAATCAGGGCGCCTGGGTGGCTCAGTCAGTTAAGTGTCCGGCTCTTGACTTCGGCTCAGGTCATGATGTCAGGGTCCGTGAGACGGAGCCTGGCAGTGGGTTCCGCACTGACAGGGTGGAGCCTGCTTGGGACTCTCTCTCTCCCTCTCTCTCTCTGTCCCCCCCCCACTTATGCACGCATAGGCATGTGCACTCTCTCTCTCTCTCTCTCTCTCTCTCTCTCAAAATAAATAAGCCTTTAAAAAAAGCCATTACAAAAAAGGGAGATCCTCAAGAATCACCAAACCTGTATGTTTATTGCAGCATTATTTACAATTGCCGAGACGTGGAAGCAACCTAAGTATCCGTCACTGGACGGTTGGGTAAGAAAGATGTGCTATGTATACGCACTGGAATGTGATGCAGCCACAAAAACACAAAAATGTGTTTTGCCATTGGCGAAAACATGGATGGACCTAGAAGGGATTAGGCTGAGCGACCTAAGTCAGACTGAGAAAGATGAATCCCTATGATTCCACTCGTAAGTGCCATCTGGAAAAGTGAAGACACACACACAAAGCAGAAACAGACCTATAAACACAGAGAACAAACTGATGTTTGCCGGAGGGAAGGCGATGGAGGGATGGGCACAATGGGTGAAGGGGAGCGGGAGGCACAGGCTTCCGGTTCGGGAACGAAGAAGTCACGGGAATGAAAGGCACAGCACGAAGTATGTAGTCAATGGCATCGTAGTAGCAATGTGGTGGCCACACTCGTGGTGAACACACCATATAATGTACAAACTTGTCCAATCACCAGGTTGTACACCTGAAACTAATGTAACATTATGTGTCAACTATACTCAGAGGAAGAATAACCTGGGGCGCCTGGGGGGCTCAGTTGGTTGAGCCTCCGACTTCAGCTCAGGTCATGATCTCACAGTTTGTGAGCTCAAGCCCCGCTCTGGGCTTCTCTCTCTCTCTCTTTCTCTCTCTCTCTCTCTCTTTCTGCATCTTGTGGGATTCTCTCCCTCTCTCTCTGCCCCTTGCGCACTTGCGCTCTCTCTCAAAAATAAAAATTAATTAACTAATTAAAAATTTTTAAAAAGGAAAAGGATAAACTACAATTCAAAACAGGAATTACCAAACTATTTGGTAGAAAATAAGTCATCATTTCAGAAGGGTTTAGGCATGAAATGTATGAAATTTAGAGATTTTAAATGCGCTCATCAAATATCTATTCAGTGGCTGTTATATATGTGTGTGTGCCAAGCACTGTGCTAGAAGCTGGGTGTGGCTGTGACAGTAAGCACTTACGAGTACCTACCTGCTTCCCTTCACCTCCCAGCTTCCCTTGCAGTTAGGTGAGGGTCATGTCCAGGATGGGGGCCAATGGACAGGGAGCAAGGTGAAGTGCGTGGCTTCCAGGCCAATGCTGTTAAGAACCAGTGTGTCCTCTCCAATTCTTTCTTTCCCTGTCCCCTTGGAAGCCATGTGTTCCAGAAGCTACAGCTACTAGATGGAGAAAGACCCCCTAATCCTCTTGTAATACGCCCCTGGTATTTGGAGGTGGTCACAACAGCTAGTGATTTTGGCTGGAGACTCGGCATAGAACAGTCAGACGTGGCTGGGACCTCATCAAAATAAAAGGCTTCTGCACAGCGAAGGAAATAATCAGCAAAACTAAAAGGCAACCGACAGAATGGGAGGAGATATTTGCAAATGACATAATCAGATAAAGGGTTAGTATCCAAAATCTACAAAGAACTTCTCAAACTCAAAACCCAAAAAACAAATAATTCAGTGAAGAAATGGGCAAAAGACATGAATAGACACTTCTCCAAGGAAGACATCCAGATGGCCAACCGACATGTGAAGAAATGCTCAACATCACTCATCATCAGGGAAATATCAAAACCACAATGAGATACCACCTTACACCTGTCAGAATGGCTAACATTAACAACTCGGGCAACAACAGATGTTGGTGAGGATGTGTAGAGAGAGGATCTCTTTTGCATTGTTGGTGGGAATGCAAACTGGTGCAGCTGCTCTGGAAAACAGCATAGAGGGTCCTCAAAAAACTAAAAATAGAACTACCCTACGACCCAGCAATTGCACTACTAGGCATTTATCCACGGGATACAGATGTGCTGTTTCAAAGGGACACACGCACCCCCATGTTTATAGCAGCACTATCAACAATAACCAAAGATGGGAAGAGCCCAAATTATATATATATATATATATATATATATATACACACACACACACACAATGGAGTATTACTTGGCAATCAAAAAGAATGAAATCTTGCCATTTGCAACTACGTGGATGGAACTGGAGGGTATTATGCTAAGTGAAATGAGTCAGAGAAAGACAAAAACCATATGACTTCACTCATATGAGGACTTTAAGAGACAAAACAGATGAACATAAGGGAAGGGAGACAAAAATAATATAAAAACAGGGAGGGGGACAAAACAGAAGAGACTCATAAAGATGGAGAACAAACTGAGGGTTGCTGGAGGGATTGTGGGAGGGGGGATGGGCTAAATGGGTAAAGAGAATTAAGGAATCTAGTCCTGAAATCATTGTCTCACTATATGCTAACTAATTTGGATGTAAATTTTAAGAAATAAAAAATAAAATTTAAAAAAAAGAACAATCAGACATGGTTCTTGCTCTCAGGGGGGGCTACACTCTGGCAAGAAAGACGTTCTAAGTGTTTGCAACTGTCTTTAGAGTTCAGACCTCAGATTTCACCCAAATTATTAAACTCAGTTTTAAGGGGAAAACATGGTACTGAAAACAAATTATGCCTGACTTCATTCCACTCAGACAGTCATGCAAGGAGTATTTTTTGAGCTCCTACTGTATACCAGTTATTGTTCCAGGACCTGGGGATACAGCAAGGGGCAAAATAATGTTCATGCCCACATAGTCTAGTGGGAGAGACAGATATAAACAAATTAGCAAGTGGACGAATAGTACAATTAACAAATAGTAACATACAATGTAACTATAGATATATAACATCAAATAGTAACATACAATGTAACTATAGATATATAACATCATGTCGGGTAGTGATAAGTGTCATGAGGAAGAAAGCAGGTCAAGGACATTGTGTCACAGTGTAGGAGGGCAGATATTTCAGAGGAGGTGACCAAAAGAGCATTCTCTGTGAAGGCTCATTTGAGGCAGGAGCTGGTTGCGATGCAGGACCATCCATGAGATTTCCCCGGAGGGGAGAATGTTCCAGGCAAAGGGGCCAACACAGGTGAGTACCAGAGCTGTCCTGATAGGCTGGGCTCTGTGCCCAAACTCTGAGAAATGGCTAGATCCTCCAACAGCAAGGGAAGCTTGTGGTCAGGCTGAGGTGGGCCCTGACAAGCTCACATTTCTGGAAAATAATTTAGGCTCTCAAATCTGTTACCATTGATTTGACCAATTTTACACCCCGGCTTTAAGCTGTGTCCATGCATTTCTGAGCAAATAGAGCTTAGTAAGGTCACCTTTTGTATCTTTCATGTTAACGTCAATGTGGATTTCCAGGGAATTTCCTCTGCTCTGTGATGCCCTGGACATCTACAGCCTTGCACGACTTTCCCTGCCTAATCCAGGGGTGCCCAATCCAGGGGTGCCCGGATGGATCCAATGGGTTTATTGGCATACAGGAGAAAATAGTGTAAAATTTATTAATATTTTTCTCTCCTTTTTAAAATGTCTATTTTTATTTGTTTTATCGAGGCCAATAATGCATCAGGACAGTTGCACATGTGTATAACTTATAAATAACTATTTATAAGTTGGAAGAACTGTTTTTTTTAATTTTCCTAACAGGATGCATCAGCCCATTAGGGTAATTAAAGCCTTTGTTACCCATGTCATTGTGAGTTATGGCTGCCCTCGATTCAAGAGAACAGCTCCAACCTGCCCTAGTTGACCGGATGACCGACACACAATTAAGAATTTTGAGAAAAGATCTGAACAAGGATTTTGGTGGGTGATGGCTTTGCATCTGGAAAATGTTCTTTAGATGCCAAAATAGTGGATTTTCCAGGGTCTTTCCTGGTTAATGAGGCTAACAGGAAAATCTTGAAAGCCAGCCATGGAGATGCCTATCCCCGGGGGGCCTCCAATCTCCAGTTAGAGGGTGCTCGCATAGTACAAACTGAACGAGGACACGTATGTGACAAACACAGACCTTAAAACATGTCCAGGCACCAGAGTCAAAGCCAAAATAGGACATGGCGGTAAGGTACATGACGTTCTCGTTGTCGTATCCAGAGGAGAAGGAGCACTGCCGGTTTTCCAGGGCAAACCTAGACAAGTCGCTTAAATTCTCAGAGTTTCGGTTGCTCATCTGCAGACGAGATGATAGCAGGCAGGGACTATTGCACAGGCTTGCTGTGGGATCGCCAGGGGCCATATCCATGAGGACTGTGACCTAACACATTGCACAGGAGGAAAGTTGCCATCCTCTGCCTTGAGAAGCTTCTTTGTGCTCGGACCTACACAGCCATCTCATCCAGACCTCCCCAAAGCGCGGTAAGGTAGATACGATCTCTATTTTATTGCTGGACTCGCAGAGACATTAAGTCATCTTCACAAGGTCCCACAGCTAGTAAACAACTGACTAAGATCTGAGCCCCGTGCTGTCTGACTTCACCGCGGAAGCTTTTCCACTCTGTCAGGCTGACATCCGGAGGCAAGGGCATTGGGAGGAAAGCCAAAGAGGGAAAAGAGAAATTCTGGGGAAGTCACATGAAAAAAAAACAAAACACTCTGCCAGAAACTGTCACGTATGTAAAGATAGCATCTTTCTGTGTGGCTGTTAAGTCAAAAGGCATTTTTAACCGTTTCATAAATGCAAACCATTCTCGCGAAAACATAAATACAGAAGAATATACAGAAGGAAGCAAAAGTCACGCCAGCTGGGAAGTGTGTGATCCCCAATAATCATTGGTTTCTCTCCTTCCAGAACCTTCTATGCAAATACTTTAGTTTCTACATATGTAATCTCTTACTCTATCCAGTACACTCTGAATGACTTTGTTCTCTTACTTCTTCGTGATCAAAACAAACCAAAGACCGAGACAGAAGAGGGAAAGACGAAGACAGGAGGAATCTCTTTTTACTGAGTGTTCACTATCTGCCTATCTTTTCCAATTATTCACTTATTTGACCCTAACAACCACCCTGAGACCCTGGAGTCCCAATCTCCATTTACAGATAAGGTCAGAGAAGCCTCGAGGGGTTGAGGAACTTGTTTGCGGTGAGTGGAGGCTGGCTCCAACTGTCCCCAAATCCCATGGGCCTTTCCTGCCAAAGTCCACACTGTTCCAGACTCTGTCAGGGCCATCCTCTTTTCCAAGGGTCTGCATACTAGAAAGGGGAGCCCCAGCGTCTCCTGGGGTGGTGGTAATGTGTGTGTGTGCGTGCGTGTGCAAAAACATTTGCTTTCAACCCCCTGCGTGAGCCTAGGCTCCAGCCACGACAGGAGGGCACTGGTCCCTTAATCCCATCTTCCCACCTTCCAGCACCCGAGCCAAGTGGCTTAGCAGACCCTTCCCCACCTGCTTCCCCCTTTAGCCCAGTGAAGGCCACAGGTGGAGGGAAGAGGGCAGAGCAAGGCTGAAAATACGTGTCCTCATTGTTTGCTCTGCACAGACCTTCTTCACAGAAGGCAGTGTTGACCTAGCTTTGTTTATCTTAATTGCCCAACGCTCTGCAAAGTGGAAAGTTGAATACAGGGCCCTGAGAAGCCGGTAAGTGGGATGGCAATCATTGGCTTCTCACTGCGTTTCTGGAGCCGGTTTGTTTTTTGTTCCCAGCCGTCTCATTGAATTATTTCATTTCTCTTTGCCTGCCATTAAAACAAGCATCGCATTGCCAGGAGCGGGAAAGGAAAGGGAAATAATATTTACAGAGCCTGGGCTTCCATGGCCCATGTCTCCCGTAACCTTCCCTGCAACCGGGGGCGGTCCAGATTATCATCCCCAGTCCACACAGTGGGCGAAGTGACTGGCCTCAGGTTCTCAGCGCTGGAAGCAGATCTGGGATCTGAGCCCCGGCCCCACTGCAGGCCTGGAAACCCTCGTGGGCATCGGCAGGGAGAAGGGAGACAGGAGGGAGCCGTTCCTTATAGAGTCGAGCATGCACTACCCCAGAACTAGCTCGTCCGCCCAAGAGAAATGAAAACAGGTACCTGAGTGCTCACCGACGCTTTATTCATAATTGTCAAAGCTGGAGACACCCAGACATCTGTCAACAGAAACTAATTGTGGTACACCCATTCAGTGGAACTCTACTCAGCCAGAGACATGATGAATTTCAAAAACACGATGTGGAACGAAAGAAGCCAGTCGCAGAAAAAGGACACAGCATCCTAGAAGCCAAACGGACCCGTAGAAACAGAAGTCGGAGGAGAAGTGACATTCGGTGGGAGACCAGAAGACTGATGGAGGGAGCTTCCCGGGCTGATGGATCTGTTCTCTTATCTCCGTCAGAGCGGCAGTTACCCAGATATACACAAATGGAAACACGCGTTGAGCTTTCCGCTGAGGGTTTATGGTTTTACTGCATGTAAATAACACCTCAGCAAAAGCAAACACATACAATGTAAGACAGAGAGGCAGCGACCACCCAGGTCAGGCAGTAGCAGTGGAGAGGGGGAGGGAAGGGAGGGCTCAGGAGAGGTTTCGTGGAATCATCCTATTTATCCTCTCTGAGCCTCGCCTGCAAAGTGGATATAATGAAACGATCTTTGCAGAGCTGTCGGGAAGAGCACGGTTTGTGCACACGGTACCGGGCACCCGGCAGCTGCTGTCACTGGGATTAAATTGTGAGCAGTTGGGGATGGGGGGGGCGGCAGGGTCAGCTCCCGGGCAGTGGGACCGAGAAGAGAGGCCCCTGCACCTGCCAGGCCGAGTCACAGGGGGGAGGCACAGCAGACGTGATACAATCCCCGTCCCTCGGTGGCTCAGTCCCCGAGCTGTCGTCTTCCCATGAGCCCTTCCCCTTTTCTCGTGGGGCAGACAGGGGTGGCAGATGGGGGCCGCCGCTTTTCGCGGGGGGCAGGACAGCCTCGCTCCAGGTCCTGGCTGTGAGCCCACGGCCCCTCTCCTGGGGCTGGGCCAAGGGCCCAGGGGAGGCTTCCCCACAGGATGATTTCCAGCTCAATAGACGTGCAAGTGGTTTTCAATCTAGGAAGCCGCATGCCCCCCACGCACATCTATAGCATTTTATAGGCTTTCACCCTCTCACCCTGGCAAGACCCCTCGGCCATCTGATGAAAGACACACTCAGTTTCTGCTTCTTCATTCTCTCCACCTCGGTTCCCCAAGCAGACTTTGAGCTCCTGTTGTGTGCTCAGCACAGAGCCAGAGTCGGAAAACAGGCGGTCCTGCCCTCAGGTGACTGCAGTCCGGCGTCAAGGCTGAGCTCTGGGTTCTGTGCCCTTGCCCCGCAGGCACACGGCCTGCTTCCATCTATCCCCCTTCGCCACTCGCCAGCTCTGTGACCTAGGGCTAGCTGGCTTTTCTATGAGCCTCAGTTTCCTCATCTATAAAATGGGGGTAACAAAAGCACCCACGTCCTAGGCCTATGGGTGGGTCAGCTAGTTCTAGGGCAGCACACGCTCAGCTATAAGGAACGGCTCCCTCCTGTCGTGAGGATGAGAGAATTCATCTCCCTGAAATGCTTTAGAATGGCTCCTGGCATGCACGAGGTGCTTACTAATTGTCAGCTCTCACCATAAATACTCCAAAGCTTTGCTGTGGAAGCAGCAAGGAGGGAGACGTCCCCGGGCATGGCCACGTTGTGGGGGTGGGAGGTCAGGGAGGCTCCTCGGTGACTTCATCCGGGCCCCGGACGTGATGACTCAGGGTGTCCCTCCCGGGACAGAGCGGCCTGTCCCAAAGCCTGTCCCAAGGCGGCCTGTCCCAAAGAGGCACTGCTGAGAGGGACCAGGGGAGGCGGTGTGGTCTGTGGTCGCGGGCACGGATCAGCAAACTTGTTCTGGAAAAACCAGGTAGTACAGAAGCCTAGTTTTAGGCACGGCAGGCCCCACGGTTTCTGTCACAACCATTCTATTCTGTCACCACAGCATGACAGCAGCCGGGAACGGTAAATGAACGGTGTGACCGTGCTCCCATGAAGCGTTCTACGTGGACGCCGATTTTCGTGTTACAAACCCCTTCCCCACACCACCTTGACCTCTGCTTCTGTTGCCACACCCCCCTCCCTGGCTGTGACCCTGCTGTCCCTCTTTTATGAGGACCCCATATGATGATCAGGGACAGAGAAAGGAAGGGAAGGATGGGGGAGGGAGAAGGAGGCAGACTGGCCACACTGTCAGCCTCAGGGTAACGCTCTGTGCCTCAGTTTCCTCATCTGTACTAAGGGGATATATGCCGCCCACCGTCATACAGAGCCCAGCAGGGGCACTTGGGTGGCTCAGTCGGGTAAGCATCCCACCCTTGGTTTCTGCTCAAGTCGTGATCTCACAGTTCGTGAGCTTGAGCCCCGAATCGAGCTCTGCTCTCCCCTCTATTTCTCTCTCTCTCTCTCTCTCTCTCTCTCTGCACCTCCCCCCACGTTTGCTCAAAATGAATGAACTTTAAAATATAGATAAGTAAAGAAAACAGAGCCCAGCAGACAGTGAGGGCTTGAGAAGTATCAGCCACACCACACGTGGTGACAAGCCCACACCCCGGAGTCAGTCTGGGTCTCTGTCTCCCAAGACGAGAGCAGCGAAAGACTCCTTAAAACCAAGCAAACAGAAACTCTTCATGTCAACAGGAATGAAGACAACAAGGTAAATCGTACCATTTCCACCCAAGGTCAGAGCTGGGTAAGTTCAAAGATCCCTAATTGCCCTCTTTATCTGAGCCACCCACGCAGGGCTCGAATTTCTGGAAAACAAGTCCCAAAGTCCTTCAGGGTCTCCCTTGGCCCCCTCGCAGGAGCGGGTCCTGCACGTCCGGTGCTCGCCGGGGTCCCTAGGAAGACCCTTGCCACACCTGCTCCCTTCCCCCCCCAGAGAGGGCCGCTGGCACCGTGTCTAGGGACAAGAGAAGAGAATGGGCCTGGATCACCGCGTCGTTGCTGGGATAGGAGTGCATGCTTTCCGAAGGTCGGCTAGCATCGCTAAGAGGAGAAAGGAGTCCGTTGGCCAACGTGTGGCAATTGACCATCCTAAAGGAAATAGCACTGTAGTTGAACAGGATAAGTTGAGCCTCCCAAAAGCTGAGAGGCCATGGTGGCCATGATGGCCCATAAATTCAAGAGAGTAAAGTTAAAGCGCAGGAAGGGTTAGTTATACCAAAAACGCTGGCTCTCTTAATTTCAACACGTAGGGGTTAAAGCTACAGATGTGCGCTCTACACCTTCTACCGACTCTGTTAATA
The DNA here is from genome assembly GCF_018350175.1 of Felis catus. NCBI lineage: Eukaryota > Metazoa > Chordata > Mammalia > Carnivora > Felidae > Felis > Felis catus. The sequence goes on along the minus strand of NC_058373.1, from coordinate 137,050,809 downwards.
GAATGCACTTACGACGCACGCGTCGGCCTCCTTTTTCTCTGAGTAAGGACGAGCCGAGAAGGCTCTGGAGAAGCCAAACATTTCCAGAAAAAGCAAGAACCGAACCACACACAGGAAGCAGGCCCAGAGGTGCCATCCAGGAGGGAAGAGGGCCCAGTAGGGAGTTGCAAGTTGGATGATTTGCAAGGTGCCAACCGGCCGCAGATTCACGGCGCCAACTGAACTCGTGTCCTGGGAGAGAAAGCCAGGAGCATCCGACCAACCCTACTAAAGTGAACGGGCTGGGAGAAGGCAGACACACACGGGTTCCCGTGACATTCAAGAGCAGGCCTGGTGTAAAACACCCCACGAGCATCAGTTCCCTTGAGCCCCTCTGAGAAAAAGACCCATTATCCCCATTTCGCATTGATTCCTCACAATCCTGGTGCAAGTGATACCTCTTCGGGGCACCTGGGTGGTTCAGTCGGTTAAGCAACTGACTTCGGCTCGGGTCACGATCTCACGGCTCGAGGGTTCGAGCCCCGCCTCGGGCTCTGTGCTGACAGCTCAGAGCCTGGAGCCTGCTTCAGATTCTGTGTCTCCCTCTCCCTCTCTTCCTCCCCTGCTCGTTCTCTGTCTCTCTCTGTCTCTCAAAAGTAAATAAACGTTAAAAAGATTTAAAAAGCAACAAGGGATACCTCTTATTGCGCGTATTACGGATGAGGGAACCGAGGCAAGCGGTGAAGCTTTCGCAAAGGACAACCGGTGGTGTAGTTCAGTCTTGAACCCAGGTGTTTAGCTCCTGAGCCCGTGCCCTAACCACCACCCCACGCTGCCCCCTGAGGAAGGGAGCCGGTGCCGGGGGACCAGAGAGCGCGTGAGAGCTCCAGCGTTGCAAGGGGCCGTCGGCACGGTCCAGGGAGCTCTCCCAATGGCCCCGAAATGCCCCTGAAGTACACCCCACTCTCCTGACCCGCCTGGTCACCCTCCCCCTCACGCCCTTTCCACTGCAGACACAACAGCTCAGCGCTCAGGCTTCTCCCACCTCTAGGCAGGGCCTGGGGACGGGGAGGGGGACCCCAGAAGCTTCGTATTTAAACCAGCCCACGGGCTCTTCCGAGGATGCGTTCACTCCCAGCGCATCAGCTCAGAGGCTGCAATCAACAATTCCAGCAGTAACCAAGCGGACCAGACCTGCCCCACCATGGTTTTTGGTTCATGGACCGCTGTCCTCGAGAAAGGTCACTGGGTGCCCCCTCCCAACCAGGATTCTATCCCAGCTCAGTTTCCCCGGATCATCCCACCCCTTCTTCCTGGATCAGGAGCCCTCTGCCACCAGCCTGCCTGCCCGCGCTGAGGCTGCAGAAAATCCTAGGACGGTGGGGATGGGAGAGTAGGACAGGGAGGTAAGGAAGAGTTGAGCGTGGAGTCCTGATTCGAACGGGACAGGGTCCCTGAGCCCCTCACGTGGCCCAGCCCCTGCTGGGACGTCTGGCATCCCTTCTGCACCCAGCCAGAGTCCGGGACATACACCTCTGCCGTACACGGAGACCCTTCTCAGCTTCTGTGGGGGTCTCATTGGGCATTTGTCAGGTGGCTCCAACCTCCCCTCCACGGCTGGCCCTGGAAGCCCACCGAGATGCTAGTGCCAGGCCGTGGGCTAGGAGGGGGACTGACACCTGTTGTCTCCTTTAACCCTCTGAGCCCAGGGCCACCCTCCCTCTGACAGAGGCTTATGGACACAGCCAGAAGAGCAGGTGACAAGCAGGACTGCCTGGGCCAGGAAGGGCTGACTGGCACCCGCCCGGCTACCCACAGCTTTGTGCTGGGCGGCTTCCTGTCCCAGTTCCCCGCCCCTCCCAGACCTGTTGCCTCGGACACCCAGAGTCTCCTTCCTCCGAGGCTGGCAGAGACCGTGCACTCCTCCGGGCGCACACGGAGTCTCGGAGGAGGCAGAGGAGGCCAGGCTGTCACAGGAGGTGTGGAGGCCAGCACAGCACAAGGATCACAGGTAGAGGGGGCATGACGCGGTCCCTCCCACCAGCCCCGAGGCCACTGGGCCAGGGGGGCCAAGCTTGGCAAGAGCATGGACGGGGGACACTTGGTGTTGTCCATCCACTCACTGCAAGAGGTGGGGGGGGGGCAGCTGGGGTTGGAAGGAGGCCATTGAACAGATGGAGAAACTGAGGCACAGGGAGAGGAGGAGATGCTCGGGAGGTATGGAGGTCAGGCCTTGCCTCAATCACAGCCCAGCTCTCCGAGCCATGGGGGGGGGGGGGTGTAGGGCCCCAGCGGGGAGGTGCCCAGCCAGCCAGCTGAGGGGAAGGAGCCCGAAGCCATATCATGGAAGTAGGGGGGCAGGATGGGAGTGGGGCTTCTTCCCCTCTCTGAGCTTGTTCTGCTCTCTATGGGGGGTGGCAGGTGCTCCCCTCACAGGGTCACTGAGAGCACTGGACAGGAGAGCCTGGGGGGATAGTGCTGGAATGCCTCCCTCCCCCACAATGACACCAAGGAAAGCCACCGGCACGAGGTAGGGCCCCCATCACAAGGGCTTACTGTGCACACCCGACGTTGGGCTCTGAGCTAACCTTGAACTACTGCGTTGAATCCTCACAGCGGCCCATCGAGGCGGGTACTGTTGCGATCTTCGTTTCACAGGTGGGGAAACTGAGGCACGGGGAGGTTAAACAGCTGCTCTGAAATCTCACAGTCAATGAATGGGAGAGCTGGGTTCCCGGGCCTGAACCCGTGTCCCAGAGGAAACTACAGGTCGTCCGCCTGGCAGAGTCCCACACTTGGGACCAGGGGAACGAGAGGAGGGACAGAAACGCACTCACCCACTCATCTGCCCCTTCGACAAATGCCCGTAGAGCGCCTATCCTGCGCCAGGGACCGTCAGGGTGCACAGAGAGGGGGTGAGGTCTGCCTTAGGTTCCTATAGGGATCACGGTCAAGTGAGGCCCTGCCAAGCCTCTACTCTGTCCCACCATCTCCGCCCCCAGTGGCGCTCCAGGGGGCTGTAATAGCCCCAGAACAGGGCCACATGCCCAGAAAAATCCAAGCAGCTTGTGAACCACATTCCTCTGCCGGGAGCCACACCCAGTGGAAACAGTAACAGGCTGAGGCTGGCCAAGAACTAAGCCTCCTCCTGCCCAGAGAAGCCTGGAGAGCAGGGCTGAGCAGAGGGCTGTGCGGGCCAAACCGAAGAGCCCTCTGTGCACCAGGCACTTTACAGAAGTGGTCGCGTACGTCCCCCGACACCCCCGCTCGGAAGCCGGACTTCCAAACCCCTACGATGCAGACAAAAGCCCCTCCTGGTTCAGAGAGGTGAAGCAGTTTGCCTGAGGCAGCACAGCCCTTCTTTATCGCTTTGCCATCTGCCCCCTGGCCTGTGCCTGTGGCCGCCCGTGCCAGCCCAGAGCGGCTGTGTCAGCATTGGTCATGGCCCGTTCACCCCTCAGGAAAATCGAGAGGGTTTTCGCCTCTGGGGCTAGCTGGCTGACTATGGACGAGCAACCTCTCCGCTCCAGACCTCAGTTTCCCTGCCCGCCAAATGTGCTTTTAACTTCCCCGCCCGCGCCCAAGGCAGCAGCGCGTCTCCAGCAGGAGGCATTTCAAGGTGGCTCCTTGCCACCAGTGGGGCAGCCACTGAGAACTCCCCAGGGGGAGGGTAAGCCACCAAAGTGATGCTGTCCCAAAGAGTGCCTGAGTCATGCCCCCACCCCCACCCCCACCCCCGTGGATGCAGGACGCTGTGGTTTATGAGCTGGGCACAATGACTCCCTTTCGTGTAGGGAACAGAGGGCTGCGTGCCGTCCAGACAGAGCACACAGGGGCCGTGCGAGTGGGCAGCTCAGAACTGGCCTATGGACTTAGTCCCTATTTGCTCCTCTGATAACTGGGGTGACCTTAGTTAATATTCACCAGCAGCCTCCCCCGTCGTCCCTCTGGGTCCACTGCTTAAATACGAAGCACAACTAGGCTCTGTCTCCTCAGCCTCGGTCACCAGCCCCGGCCTGGGACAGTAAACCGTAAGTATGCCTTCCACTGGGGGAGCCTCCGGAGAGGTCTCGGGGCCCCTGCACTGCCAGGCAGGCCCCGGGAATGCGGAGAGGGTGGCACAGGCTGGGGCCGGACCCCCTGTCATCACAGCAAGGGCAGCCCTGGAGCTCCTACTGGAGAAAACACTGGCCCTCTGTGAGTGGTGTGGACGTGGGACCCCGGGAGGGAGGTTGGCAGAGCTCTTGTGTCCTTCCCATGGGCTGCCTCCTGCAGGGCTCACCGCCTTCCCTGTGCCTGGGGGCGTATCTTCTCCCCGCTGCTAAGGGTGAGAAAGATAAGGCTCAGAGAGGGACAGTGGGGAGCCCAGACTCATATAGGGAGCTTGGGGGAGGCCGGTGGGACCGGAGCCCAGAGTTCCAGCTGTTCACTCCATCCTCCGCGGATATGCCCAGATCAGAACCACGCTGGGCTTCCCTGTCCGTGGGCTTCTGGGCGCCCTCGTTCGTGGTGCAAGATCCAAAACCCTGGAGGGCACCGTCCTCGGGGCTCGGAGCTGTGCTCCTGAGCCCTTGCTGTAGCCAGGCGGCTGCTGATCTCCTTACATGCGCTCAGGACCTTAGACCTCATAGCAGCCTTTTGAGGCGGTTACTGAGGTTATTCCCATTTTACAGATAAGGAGGTCAGGAACAGAGAAGTTTAGAACTTGCCCCAAATGGCACACTCTCCAGGATTCAAACTGAGGCCGCCTGACTCCAGAGCTCACGTTCCCAAACCTCCTCCCCCTGCCAACATAATTGTCTCGGGTCTTGGGGAATGGGAAGCCTGGGCTGGCCTCGAGGCCTCTTTGATGCTGGGTGACCCTGGGCCACTGCTCAGCCTCTCTGTCCCCTTGGACAAACCGTAGACAGCTTTTGCCCTCTTTCCCCTCACCCCACCCCTCCAGCCTTGATCCCCGGAGCACGGGAAAGATAAAGTGTCTCTGTCATCGGTTTTTGGAGACAGAGGCTACAAAGATGGCCAAGGCCACCGGACTCCCACGTGGTGCTCCAAAAGGTCCATAACAATATCAGTAACGGCTGAGGCTCCCTGACAGCTGACAGGGTGTGAAGCGTTTCTTGGCACTTTGCACATATTTAATTTGCACCGTCGCTCCATGAGGAAATGCACGCTGGTCATCTCCCGGAAACGGAGATTCAGAGAGGTTACGTAACTTGCCCAAGGTCACACAGCTGATATCGAACTGAACGCAAGCCTTCTGGCCTCATAGCCTCTGAGCTTAACCCCAAGTGATGCTTCCCCCCCTTCCCTGAGCCAGACCACTCCACCGATTTCCTGTTTCAAGGTGTCTGGCTTCAGCTTTGTACACAGAGAAGGACGGAAGGCCAAGTTCCGGAATCAAAATGCTTAGTTAAGATGAAATCCCAGATTCATAGGCAACCAGGTCTATGGCTTTCAGTAAGTTACGTAACCTCTGTGACCCCAGTTTCTCCATTTCTACAACGGGGCTGATAGTAATTCCCACTTCGTAGGGTAAGCTTTGTCAGGGACATTAGATGACACAGAGACAGTGAAACTGGACACGATGGTATTTACTGGACACGATGACAGTGACGGTGACGCTGAGGCACAGGTTTGGGCACAGAATTGAACTTAAAATTCTCCGAAACTCAGAGGCCGTTCATCGCTGAGCACGGACCGTCTTCTCTGGTCCTGGGCAATACGGCAACCGGCCGGGAAGGGACCTGCCAGTTTTTCCACCTGAACCCTACCTGTACGTAGGTACGAGGGCGTCCACACCTGGCAGGTGCCCACCCACCCGTCACCTTGTCTGCACCTCACATCTGCCACGCACAGGCATCTTCCCTCCGCTTTACAGACAGGAAGCCGGGGGTCAAAGGAGTGAAGTCACCTGCCCAAGGCTATCGCCCACGGGTGGTTGAGCTGAATCACACCTGGGCTTATTCAGGGCCAGGTTTTAGCAGGTGGTTGATGCCCCAGTGGCTTGCCTGGACCCCACTGGGTCACCCGGGATCATTCATTTTATGCTTGTGGGTGGAAATGGTATTTGACTAGGCAAAGAAATGGCTCACTTCACGGGCCCCCTCCCTGGCAGACTGCTCCCACCTGCCCTGGATGCCGGAGATGTCGCCATGACCTCCTCATTCCTGAGGTTTAAAGCTCGGTCTCTACACCTCCGAGTGCCTCCCCGTCCAGGACACCATCTTCCCCAGCATCAGGCTCTGGGGGCGCCGGGTGCCGCCTTTGACAGAAGGGCGTGGAGAAAGGAGGCTGGGGGCCCTGAGTTGGAAGGAGCAACTGAGAGGCAAAGGGAAGCCAAGAGGAGGCTCAAGCCCCACATCAGCGTCCCCCGGGGCCCGGTTCTGACGCCCACAGAGTCTGAGACCCGAGGACACGGCTGTCTCAATCTGCCGTTCAAGTGGTAGGGAAACCAAGGCTCCTTCCAGCTCTGCCACCGATTCGCTGTGTGGCCTTGGCAAGGCCCTGACCCTCTCTGGGCCTCAGACTTTTCACCAGAGTAGGCGATGTTACACGCACTGAGACGGCTGTGCCCACGATGGCGGCGGCCCCTCCCCAGCCAAGCCTCCCAGCCAGCAGCTCCCTCCTCCGAGGGAGCCTCTCCCACCCCCCACCCCCCACCCCCCACCCCGCCTCCCCTCACCCCACCCCTCACTCCATTTCGCATCACCAAACCCAGACCGCTGCTAACGGAGAATCCAATGTCGGTGCAGGGGAAACTCATTCAGATGTCCCCCCACCTGGATTTCTACAGCTGCGTGTGGTCGGTCATGTTTGGATTATTTAGAGCCACGAAGGCCAGGGAAAGGGTGGTGGAGAGAAGCCAGTGTTGTGCTGGGTCTTGCTGGTTTGTCCCAAAGACACCCGTAAAGGTCAGGGAGGCGACACGAGACCCAACGTTTCTTATTCCCAGCTTTTTCCCCTCCGGGTTTCAAATTCCAACTTTAAGGATTCCTCTGCCTCTTTGGGCTTGATGGTTTTCGTTACATGAGAAACAGCTACCTGATGTGGCCGTGGGCACGTCCTCCTCTGCTCGGGCCTCAGTTTCCCCACCCGTGAAGACAGAAGGTTGTGCTGAGGGGGTGCAGGCTGGTGGCCCGTGGCGGGGCCACATCTGGGGCAGGGGGAGCTCAGAGGGGCAGGGCGGGCTCTGGGTTGCTGTGAGTGATGTGGACTGTGACCAGTGCCAGGCAGAGCCTGCTCTAGTTGGTTCAGCCATGAAGCTTGCTGCTTCCTCTTGTGTCCCCAGAGCCAGGGGACCCATGTCCGTCCCCGACCTGCCCTCTGAAGGCCTCTGGTTGGCAGCCCCTGCCAGCCGCCAGAACCCGTCAGGGTTCAGTCTGGTGTCCGACTTACTTCACCGGATTCTCCCAACAAGCTCACTTCTCTATAGGAGGCAACAGGAAACCAGAGAGACTGAGTGGCTTGTCCTGGTCACCCAGCTGGTAGTGACAAAGCCCACCTTAGAACTCAGGTCCGTCGGAAAAAGAAATGCTTTTTCAACGCCCACCCCCCTGCCCCACGTACGCGCACAAACCCCTAATCTACTGGGGAACTCAGTATGTCGGCCGTCCACGTCACCGCCGACCCCAGCTCTGGGACGGAGGTGTGGCGAGGATGTGCGGGTAAGCTGGCTGCAGGGACTGGACCCCCTTCACGTGGCCGAGGCCCCAGACCCCTGTGGGGCTGTCCTGCAGCTCCGGCAAAAGTGCTAGGGGCTGAGGCTCGCCCTGCGTGCTGAGTGGGGATGGCCCCCCGGCCCCTTGTGACCTGGCTGTGTGTCACTGGGCGAGATCTCGCCCCCTCTGGGCAGCAGCCTCGTGTCCGGTAAATAAAAAGAGTTCACGGAAGTGTTCCCGTTCCCATCCAGTCGCACGTGAGCCTGATCCGGCCCATTTCCCGGGTAAGTGAGCCCAAATCTCCCGTGCTCATTGTTGCCTTAGTTTCCCCTTTTGTGGAGCAGGGACCGTGGCACACAGGCCATTGCGGGTGTCAGTGCCACTGCCAAGACCCAGCCTGCCCGGGTCTGTGATTCCGGGCCTGCTACTTCCCTGCCCTGCGGCCTCGGGCAGGTGACTTAAACCTCTCTGGGCCTTTGGTCTCCTCCTCTGTAAATGGACGATTGTCGTACGCCCTGGGTCACAGGCCATTACAAGAGGGCCCGGAGAGGAGACGGCAAGGGGCTTACAAGGGGGCCTGGCAGGTGGGGAGCCCCGTAGAGCCTTTCCGTCCTCCATGATGAGGGCGAAGGGGAGTCCTCGGCACTGGGCCGGCACACGGTAGGCGTTCGGTAAGCTCTGGATGCTTCCCGTGGTGTCAGTCAGTGGCCGAGGGACTCAGCGTGCGGCCTGACGCGGGCGTGGTGCCCCCTCTCTGTCTCGCAGGACGATGCCATCCTCCATCACGTGGGGCCTCCTCCTGCTGGCGGGTCTGTGCTGCCTGGTCCCCTGCTCCCTGGCTGAGGGTCTCCAGGGAGCCGCTGTCCAGGAGACAGTTGCATCCCAACACGACCATGAGCACCACGAGGCGCCGGCCTGCCACAAAATCGCCCCGAACCTGGCCGACTTCGCCTTCAGCATGTACCGCCAGGTGGCCCATGAGTCCAACCACACCAACATCTTCTTCTCCCCCGTGAGCATCGCTACGGCCCTCGCGATGCTGTCTCTGGGGAGCAAGGGTGACACTCACACCCAGATCCTGGAGGGCCTCGGTTTCAACCTCACCGAGAGAGCAGAGGGTGAAGTCCACGAGGGCTTCCAGCAGCTTCTCCACACCCTCAACCGGCCAGACAGCCAGCTGCAGCTGACCACCGGCAGCGGCCTGTTCATCAACGAGAGCATGAAGCTTCTGAACAAGTTTCTGGAGGACGTCAAGAACCTGTACCACTCGGAAGCCTTCTCCATCAACTTCGGAGACAGCCAAGAGGCCAAGAAACGGATCAACGATTACGTAGAGAAGGGAACCCAAGGAAAAATTGTGGATTTGGTCCAAGATCTTGACAAAGACACGGTTTTTGCTCTGGTGAATTACATTTTCTTTAAAGGTAAGGTTGTAACAGCCACCTGAGCTGACTCCCACGAGAACGTCCAAAAATAGTCTCAAACACACAGTTCTTAAACTGGCCGTGGCAGGGCAGGGAGACTAAATCAGTGCACCTCTGCATGTGTTATTCAACTAAGGTCAGGGGACGATGGGTGGGACAGTCAAATCGTCCTCTTCTCTGCAGGACTTTTCAGAGCCTTTAACGTCCTAGTGTACGTTGTCAATCCCCAGCAGGGAGGGCGGTGAAACAGGCAGGCTCAGCAGAGCGTATGAAGGGAAGGGGCGTTCTGGGAACACACTTCCGACAACTCCAGTGCGGTGGAGGGAGGGACGGCTCTGGAGACAGAAACACCAGGGTGCAAACCTTTCCTCTACCGCTTATTAGCTATTTGACTCTAAGCTATTTGACTCTAACCTCTTTGAGGCTCTGGTTTCTTCTCTGTAACGGACACGTAATCATGCCCTTGTTGGCGGGTTTCTGTGAGGACTGAACAAGTTACAAAGAACATGGGGCTGCATGCTCGCGCAGCAGGTGCTCAGCTGAACTTGAACCTCAGCCTGGCCTCCTCCCTGAGGGATGGCAACGTGGAGGGGGGCGGTGGAGGGGGCCTGCAGGCCCCAGAGGGCACTCCAAGGCAGTGGAAATGGCCTGGGGCAGGGAGGTAAGAGCAAGGCCAGGGATGCCTCCTCCCCCCCTGCGGGCTCCTGGCTCTGGAGGCAAGAGTGTGATGGAGAGCACGGGGCCAGAGCGGGCAGATGTTAGGTCCCAGCTCTGCTGTGTGACTTCTGGTGGGTCTGGCCCTTCTCCGGCCTCAGTCTCCACCCCTGTGCAATGGGGAAGTTGGGCACAGGGGTTCCCGGGGCGCCCTCCCTCTGGGCCTTGTCCGGACAGTGCTGCTGTCTCGGTGCAGTGGAGGGGAGCTACCCGGGCCTCGCCATTCTGCCCAGCGGTCCAGGGAAAGGCTTGGGGTGGGGGCGAGAGCGATTTCCTGAATAAGAGCCGCCCGTTAACAAGGGGCAGGGAGACTCCCACAGGGACGTGCCGAGTGTGACTGATGTCAGTAGTTTTCATTTAGCATCTCCCAAGCCACCCTCAAATACGTGAGCAAGAAATACAAGTAAAAATGCTCGCTTTGCACATCCAGACTGGCAGGCCTTAGCCTCGATAACATAGACCTTCTGGATCCTCCTCCGGGCTTGCATTCTTCTCTCTAACGTCCTTTCGGTAGACTGTTCATGGCAGCCCCATTTTACAGGTGGTGACACTGAGGCTCGGAGAGAAGTTGTCTCACCAAGGAGACTCGGGGCTTTTTTATCCCCCCCTGTTGTCCAAACCTTCCCCCGCCGCTGGCTGAAGCCCACCTTCCCTTCCCTCCAGGCAAATGGGAGAAGCCCTTCGAGCCCGAGCATACCACAGAGGAGGACTTCCACGTGGACGAGGACACCACGGTCAGGGTGCCCATGATGAGCCGCCTGGGCATGTTCGACGTCCACTACTGCGACATGCTCTCCAGCTGGTCGTTGCTCATGGACTACGTGGGCAACGCCACCGCCTTCTTCGTCCTGCCCGACCAGGGCAAAATGCAGCGGCTGGAGGAAATGCTGAACAGGGACATCCTGGCCAAGGCCCTGGAAAAGAGACATTCCAGGTGATTCCCAAACCAGAGACCAACCCGGGAGCCGCCGCGTCCCGCCGGGCCCCAGGGAGGGAGGGCGGCCCCGCGCCCCGTGCGCCCCACAGCGGGGCAGGACCTGGTGTCCCAGACCCAGGCTGGCATCGTTCAGACCGCACCGGCCGGGCTGGCTCCGTGACAGGACGGTGCCCGCGGTGAGGAGGCCAGAGTCCTGTCCTCAGGGACGCGCTTCCCCACCGGGGACACCGTCCCTTCCCGGTGCCAGCACGCGCCCTGGGAGGACCACGAAGGGAGAGGTGGGCTTCTGGCGAGGGGGGCAGCGGATGTGGAGTCAGAGCATACACCGCCCGGGGCCGGACGGGGACAGCCTGCCTGGGGTCGGCCGGGAAGGCAGAGGCCCCGGGGAGGGACCCTCGGGCGCATCTTGGAGCAAGGTTTGGGCTCCTCTGTCACCAGACCGGTGTGGACTGATTGGGTCCCCGTAGTGAGGTAATGCATGAGCGTGCACCCCAAATTAGTGCATAAAACGCCCAAGCCCTCGTGACCCATTTTACCCTCCACACGATGACAAGATACACGCACGTATAAATGTAGCAATGGGAACGTATATAAATAATCAAGTACAATTCGTGCATGAAACTGACACCCAGAAGAATACATAATAAGCATATCCGTGCTTAAGTGAATATAAAGACACGAAAGAGCATAAGGATACAACTAAAATAGTTTTAATACCTCCTCGCCCCACCCCCACCCCCCGTTCCTGGGCTGCCTGCGCCAGAGGCTGAAAGAAGAACAAGGCGGTGCCGAATCCGGATCGGGTCGAGCGGAGCCTCAGTGCCAGTCAGCTCGAGACCCTGCTCGGGGCCACACGCTGGCCCCACAGAAAAGCAGAGCGGGGCATTCGGCCCTTGGGCTCACGCATGACTCGCCGAGCAGATGTCCCTCCACGCTCACCCCACGTTCCCCTGGGATTCGGGCTCTGGGGAGGTCCACGGTCTGGGGGACACCTGACCCTGCAGGGCAGTGCGCTAAGCGCTCCCCAGGGGACTTCCTGGAGGGCTGCTCGGAGGAGGCAGGAGGGGGCATCTGACACTTTGCCGGACAAGCCATCCCTGTGATTCTACATCCTCTGACCCCAGTGCAGGGGGGGGGGGGGGCGTGGAGGAGCTAGAAATGGAATAACCCGTGCACACCTCCAGCGCTCCTGTGGGGGCAGGGCGAGGGCCACTGACAGGGAGACACAACCAGAAATGAAACGCTCAATGCTGTGAAACGCCTTTGTTTCCGAACCGTCGTCACAGGTCTGCCAATTTACATTTGCCCAAACTGTCCATTTCTGGAACCTACGATCTGCAAACCGTCCTGAGAAAAATGGGCATCACCAAGGTCTTCAGCAACGAGGCGGACCTCTCAGGGATCACTGAGCAAGGTCCCCTGAAGCTGTCCAAGGTGAGTGTGTCCCCGGTGGCCACTGGCCACTGGTACGTGTGGGGAACAAAGGGACACAAACACCTCTGCAGACTGAGGTTCCTGACGAGCGCCCTGGATCCGCGGAGACTGTAATGTGGGCAGGTGACAATGGAGGAGGCACTTGTGGCACTGACACTCTGGGTCATTTTTGGCCAGGGCCTTCCCTTCTTTGGGCCTCGATGGACCCATAGTTACAAAGACAGGCTGGGGCTCAGGGATTTCAGAGGACTTTTGCCCCTGCGTCTGTGACACTGGGAGCCATTGGCCAATCACTGAGTCTAGGTGAATGAGGGATTCTGCCTAAAGATACCATTTATTCAGAAAATTAAAGGTGACTAAAGCCACAAGCGCAGCTGGAAGGCTGGCTGGGAGCTGAGTGCCTGGTGTGGACCAGATGCAGCGAAGGTCCCCATCAGAGTCCTGGGCCCCAGGGTGCTTGACATCAGGGAGGGAGGCCATGGATGGGGAAGGACAGGCCAGGTGGAGAAAGGCCCACATAAGTCCCTCCCTGGGCAACACCCCCCTCCTTGGGCCTCGCTCCCAGGGCTGGGTTGGGGACGGCAGCCCATCCCCACTCAGGACGGGCCGCCGTGCTCTCGCCCTGTAGGCGCTGCATAAGGCCGTGCTGACCATCGACGAGAAAGGGACAGAAGCCGCTGGGACCACAGTTATGGAAGCCATCCCCATGTCGATGCCCCCAACTATCCAGTTCAACAAGCCCTTTGTGATCATCCTCTACGACAGAAACACCAAGAACATCCTCTTCATGGGAAAGGTGGTGAACCCCACCAACACAATACCTGGCTTTCTGAATTCAGCCCCCTCCCCAGACGACAGACATTAAAGAATGATCCGGCCCAAGCTTGTGTGTGACATCCTTCATCCTTCACCTGAGTCTCCCCTTCCATCCCCCGGCAGTGTGTGGAATGTGGGTCACAGCGACCTTTGGTGTCCACCGTTTACTCTCTATCAGGCCTTCCCACTGTCTGGGAGCGGTGCTGGGCCGGGGTGAAATGTTTGCCCCGGTCACTCTGGAAAAGCTCTAGGCTTTCAGTCTTATCTGGGAGTCCCCGAGGGGGCATCGCAAGGGCTCAGATTCCAGCCCCCAGCCCCCAGCTCCCACTGGGCTCCCCCTGCCCCGCTGGTGCTCACAGCGCCCCCCACGACAGCCGCTCCCCCTGCTGCCCCTCAACCTCAAGGCTGCCTCCCTGTTGCTTCCAGAACCTTCCACTCACACAGGGGCACTGAGCTGCCGCATCTCCAGCTGCAGAGGGAGAATACTTGGTTCCTTTCCCTCATCCCGCCCTCCCACCTGAGCCAGGCTTGGGCTCCTACCAGTCGGAGCTCTTTCCTGCAAACATCTATGGCCGATCTTTCCTGGCAACTTTTTCAGCGGGGTCGGACTGGGAACACGCGCTTCGGCCCTCGTTCTTCCTTCTCTGCTCCTGGAGAAAACATTACTCCTAGAAGCAGGTGGGATTTCTACCTGCTCTGCTCCCCACATGGGCCTCTGGGTCTTGGTCTGTGTCACCTGCTCAGACTAGTCCCGGGCTGCCAGCACCCCCCCGCCCCCCCGCAAGACACTTAACCTGTGTCCTCTTCTACCTAATCATGTGGCCAAGTTGTGAACGGCTCTGGAAAGTCATCACAGTGGTTCCTTGGTCATGGCAAAGGAAGTAGGTCATCAAGCCCACGAGCCTTACCTGCCCTCCCTCGGCTAAGCTGTGACAGGGGACACTTTCCATCTTGTCTTATGCCTGCCCCACAGCCCTCCATGCAGTGTTCTGAGGGAAACCACAACTCCTATACCACAGCTGTGGCCTCGTCGGGAGCAGCCCTTTTCACGAAGGGCCATGTGGCTCTTTCTTGCCTCGCTGAGCCTCACTGGAGGGCTACAGCAGTCGGAAAGTCCTGCCAGACCCCCAGCCTGAGGGAGCCAGCGCCCTGGGCTCGCGGGAACGTGCTGGTCCTGTGGCCGGTCTGCCCCACCCCGTACAAATCTAGTGATGCCCCCCTGAGCCACTCGCTGGGGCGCACGTGTATCTAAACAACTACGTTGTCATAGGAAATGTACCTCTTTTAGGTCAAAATGGCCACGTAGGTGCAATCCCACGTGGCTCAACAGAATCACGATCCTCCTGTCTCCCAGATAAAGTCTGATACCAGTCTGATTTTTCTCATCCCGGAGACCTCCAACCTCCCCAGATTCCATCCGTGATACAACCGTTGTCCAACACCCGGAGCGATGCCAGAGTGAGGTTAAGTTCAAACTCTGCAGCGTCCCAGCTGTGTGACGTCAGAGCAGTCACCGAACCTCTCTGGGTCTCAGCAGCCTCACCGTGGTTGTACCACCGATTTCTGAGTTGGTGTGCACTTCAGACCAGGTACTCAAAACAGGCTTTGAAAGGGGAGCTGAGGGGGCGCCTGGGCGGCTCAGTTGGTTGAGCATCCGATGGTTGATTTCGACTCAGGTCATGATCCCAGGGTCGTGGGATTGAGCCCCATTTCGGGCTCTGCACTGCCCCTCTCCTCTGCTCACGTACTCTCTCTCTCTCAAATGAATAAATAAATAATAAATAAATAAATAAATAAATAAATAAATAAATACAGGAGAGCCGATCCGGGTGCTGATGTAAGGGACTACATTTGTGACATTCATGAGCTCTTTCTTTATTTATTTTTTTAATTTTTTTTAATGTTTATTTATTTCTGAGACAGAGAGAGACAGAGCATGAACAGGGAGGGGCAGAGAGAGAGGGAGACACAGAATGGGAAGCAGGCTCCAGGCTCTGAGCCGTCAGCCCAGAGCCCGACACCGGGCTCGAACTCACGGACCGTGAGATCGTGACCTGAGCTGAAGTCGGACGCTTAAGCGACCGAGCCACCCGGGGGCCCCACATGAGCTCTTTCTATCAGCCCGGCACCCCTTGAGGGGCCAGTCAAGCATTTTCCTATATAATCCTCGTGGCAGCCGCTGGTGGAGCTGCTCTGTTCTCATACGCCCGTTCTCCAGAGGAGGAAACTGAGGCTCAGAGACGCTGGCTGTCTTGCTCAGGGTCACGGAGCCAGTCAGTGGCAGAGCTGGCTTCAGGAACTCTACTTGTTCTTGCAAACCTCAGCACCTCACCCACACTCCCTCCCCCAGACACCCACAAGGTGAACTGCTGCCTGAGGCGTGGGAAATGCTGGGGCCTGCAGCCACACGCCTGAGACGCCTGCGTGAGAAGACACCGTCCAGCCCAGAGGAAGAGCAGCGGATTGGTTGGAGCTCTCCCAGCCCTCTTGACAACCGACGGCAAGCCACCTGCGTGGCACTGCGTGCCCCCCCCCGCCCCCCAGTATTGAGGAGGTCAGGGGACAGGTGCAAAGGCCCGTTGGAACTCTGGAGTCCAGGAAAAGAGCAGGAAGGGAGGGAGCTAAGGGCACTCACCTAAGACACACCATCCTCCCACTTCACAGAATGGCCTGTCGTCACATTAGTCTGGGCTCTGGTGGCCCAAACCCGATTCGAATTAGCTGCGGGTCCCCAGGCGGGGGATTCATCGGCCCGTGAGAACCACGGGCCCGCTCGCGGGTGGGAGAAACAGCAAGGCAACCTCGTCTTTAAGGATGGGAGCGAGGCACCAATCGTGCGGATCAGACATAAGCCTCCGCTTGGCCTGTTCTTGAAGACGTATCCACTGTCGGGGCACCTGGGTGGCTCAGCCGGTTAAGCGTCGACTCTCGATTTCTGCTCAGGTCGTGATCTCACACTTGTCAGACGGAGCTCCGGGAGGAGCCCCGAGTCGGGCTCTGAGATGAGCCAGGAGCCTACTCGGGATTCTCTCTCTCTCTCTCCCTCTGCCCCTCCTCCGCTCCTGTGCACTCACACTCTCTCTCTCTCTCTCTCTCTCAAAATAATAGACATTTAAAAAAAATTTGTTTATGTTTATTTATTTTTGAGAGACAGAGAAACACAAGCAGGAGGGGCAGAGAGAGGGAGACACTGAACTCAAAGCAGGCTCCAGGCTCCGAGCTGTCAGCCCAGAGCCCGACGCGGGGCTCAAACCCACGAACAGCGAGATCATGACCTGAAGTCGGACTCTTAACCGATTGAGCCACCCAGGCCCCCTGATAATAGACGTTTTTTAAAATATTTATTTATTTTTGAGAGAGAAAGCAGAGGAGGGGCAGAGAGAGAGGGAGAGAGAGAATCCCAAGCAGGCTCCCAATGTCAACACACAGCCTGACACAGGGCTTGAGCCCATGAACTGTGGGATCATGACCTGAGCCAAATTCAAGAGTGGGACACTTAACGAACAGAGCCACCCAGGCGCCCCAAAATAATAAACATTTTTAAAATAATAAAACAAAATAAAATAAAATAAAATAAATGTATTTGCTCTCTAGTCTGACCTCTGGAACCAGTCCCTGAAGGGCGCAGGTTAAGAATCATTATCCCTAATTTATAGAGGAGGAAATGGAGGTCCAGCAGGTCAGAAGACCTCGATATCAGGTGCCTGTCAGAGTGGCTAAAATGAGCAAATCAGGAGACTATAGATGCTGGAGAGGATGTGGAGAAACGGGAACCCTCTTGCGCTGTTGGTAGGAATGCAGACTGGTGCAGCCACTCTGGGAAACAGTGTGGAGGTTCCTCAAAAAATTAAAAATAGATCTACCCTATGACCCAGCAGTAGCACTGCTAGGAATTCACCCAAGGGATACAGGAGTGCTGATGCATAGGGGCACTTGTACCCCAATGTTTATAGCAGCACTTTCAACAATAGCCAAATCGTGGAAAGAGCCCAAATGTCCATCAAATGACTAATGGATAAAGAAGATGTGGTTTATATACACCATGGAATACTACTTGGCAATGAGAAAGAATGAAATCCTGCCATTTGCAACAACGTGGATGGAACTGGAGGGTATGTTATGCTGAGTGAAATAAGGCAGGCAGAGAAAAACAGATATCATCTGTTTTCACTCATATGTGGAACTCGAGAAACTTAGAAGACCATGGGGGAGGAGGAGGAGAAAACATAGTTTCAAACAGGGAGGGAGGCAAACCCAAAAGAGACTCTTAAATACAGAGAACAAACTGAGGGTTGATGGGGGGCAGGGGAGAGGTGAAAATGGGTGAAAGGCATTGAGCAAGGCACTTGTTGCGATGGGCACTAGGGTGTTGTATGAATCACTGGAATCTTCCCCCGAAACCAAGAGCACACTGTATACATTATATGTTAGCTAACTTGATGGTAAATCATATTTAAAAAATTTTTTTAAATATTCACTAGTTACAATAAAATAAAACAATAAAATAATAAAAAGTAAATAAGGGGGGTGGAAAGAAAGTAACTAATACTAAAAAAAAAAAGAAAAAGAAAAAGAAATCAGGTGCCTCACTCAGAAATCAGGTGCAGCACAGGCCGAGAAATCAGGTGCCGCCCTCAGGCCCCGGCGGGAGTGAGGAATATGTATAAATAAACAGTGATGTCTTTGGTGGACCATCATCACTAGTCTCGAAATATGTCCTGAGTCCTAGAGCTCTGAGGTGACTTTCGGCATTAAAATGCTAGGATAAAAATGTCCAAGGCAGGGTGAAAAGCACACAGAATTCTGGAGCCTTCTAAGTAGCACGGAGCCATGCACAGGGCTCTCGATGGCACCTCCATCTGAGTGGGCCTCAGTGCCCGTCCCTGCAAAATGGGGACAGTGAGACCTAACTCGCTCAAAGTTTCTCCTATGGCTGATGGCGTGCCGCGTCTTCGGCCGTGGCAACGGCTCTTGCCTGATATCAAACATCCGACTGCCGATTCTGAAAATAGCGGTCTGTGGGGGCTGGCTTCCCCTGTCTCTTCATTTGCTGGCAGGAAAGTAAGAGGGACGAATTACAGATATCTGCACATTTCGTTACGGAGGACCTTGGCCTGGGAGTCAGGTGGCCCGGGATCTTGCCGCAGCTCTACTCTGAACGAACGTGCTCCCTGGGAGCTGGGGAAGTCACCGCCTCTCTGTGAGCCTCACTTTTCTCATCAATAAAATGGGAGCACTAAGGCCCCTTGCGTCTTGATACTCTGCAAGACGCTAACTACCTCCGGGCAGCCCCATCTCGTTCTTTCCCATGATTCCCCGGGGCCTGGGCGCTTGATAGGTGCCTCTTTATCTTCTTTCTGTGCCTAGACAAATGGACTTTGGGGTTCCAAGGACATGATTCAGCTCCCAAGGTGAAGATTCCAAGGGCTGGGACCTTGGCAGTAATAAGCCCGGTGACGTCGGGTGGCTGAAGTTTCTGGAGGTCAATCGTGTATCAGGCACAGCTCTAGGCTCTACGAGAGTTGTAATCCCCTTTTTCCTCTCGACAGCTCTGTGAGAAGAGTATCAAGGCAAAATGAACTCTTGGTCTCGCGTGACCGGGGGGCCCCCATCATCCACCCTTCAGATGGCCTCGTGCCTGCCGTTTGCTGGACGAGGCCACTTCAAAGAACAGCAAGGCCCCTTGATGGTATCGGGCACTCACCGGCTGCGCTCCGGAGGCTCTCAGCCTTATTTCCTGCAGCGGGGGTGGCTGTGGACCCCTAAGACTGAGTGTCCCAGCCCCCGAGGCTGCCCTGTGAGTAGACGAGGCCCCTCAGGTGCGCGTCCAGCCTATCTAGCCTCTCTGGGGAATCGGCGCCTCCTCCTGAGCTGACGCTGGCTAGAGGCTGGGCCACTGGGCCAGGATTGTTATCTCCCCTCGGCAGAAGGGAAAACTGAGGCACAGACAGGTTCAGCTCCGACTTGCCAGGGTCAGGATTTGCAGGCGGGCACGGCCAGTGGGGAGGCTGGAATCACGCCCTTCAAACGCTCTCAGCGTCTCGTAGGCCCGCTTTGATGATGCGTCATGGTGCATCATGCATGGGTGGGGGGGGCTGCTCGGGGGTTACTTTCCCCTCTCCCCCACTTCCCAGGCTTGGAAAGGACCCTGTAGCCCTGATGGTCTTCACCTGTGTCTCTCCCACCTACAGGCGGCAGGGACAAGTCCCCTTGGAGGGTCCCCTTCCGTGTTCTCTAACACGCTTCTCTAACGTGCTTCAGGCTCCTTCTCTTACCTGGTTCCTTCTAAACCCCAGCCAGAGCCAGCGTCCTTGGCCTTGCCCTGCAGACTCCATGCCACCCACTTAATTATCTTACTGGAGAAAGCGCATGCCCTTTCAGCTTTTCCCCATGGTAGCCTGCTCAACCAGATTTCCAAAGGATGGCCCATGGTCCCCCCACCCGTGCTCCCTGGCCCCCGCCCTCCTGCACAGCGGACCCCGGCCTTGGTCTTGTCCTTGGACCTCCTCCTCTGAAAGACTGAGGTGTATTCATTAACTCCTCAGATAACCCTGCTATCTTGTCCGTCACCTCGTCCCCTTTCTTATCTGGGTTCACGGCCCCGTCTCCCACTCGTTGGCCCCTCGCTTGGTTGTAAAAGCTTTCGTTTGCGAAACCTACCACCCTCACCCCTCTAAGAATTATCTCTCGGGTTCCTCTGGCCATGAGTTTCTTTTGTTTTTTTTTTTTTTCCATTTTGTACTTGTTATTTCATTTATTAATATATTGCAATGATTTCCTATATATTTCACTATTTTTTTAACGTATGGCTTAAAAAACTTACATCTTAGTCCATCACTTATGGTACCGTAATCCGTTTAACTAGTTTTATATATCTGGTCATTTGGATGTTTCCAGGGTTCACCTATTATAAATAATGCCATGATAAACATGTGGATGCTGAGATTTTGTGCATCTAATTGATATTTGATTATTTTCTTAGGATAGATTTTTTTAAAGTGACTTCATTATTGATTTCTGAACTTTTCATTAATCCTTTAATCTTTTAATAGAATGTATCGTCAAGTTAGCTAACATACAGTATACACAATGTGCTCTTGGTTTTGGGGATAGATTCCTGTGATTCAACCCAATGTTTAGAGCAGCGTTATCAACAACAGTCAAATTGTAGAAAGAGAGCAAATGTCCATCAACTGATGAATGGATAAAGAAGATGTGGTTTATATATACCATGGAATACTACTTGGCAATGAGAAAGAACGAAATCTTGCCGTTCATAACAACGTGGATGGAACTGGAGGGTATTATGCTAAGTGAAATAGGCAGAAAAAGACAGATACCATATGTTTTCACTCGTATGTGGATCCTGAGAAACTTAGCAGAAGACCATGGGGGAGGGGAAGGGAAAAAAAAACTTACAGAGAGGGAGGAAGGCAAACCGTAAGAGACTTTTAAATACAGAGAACAAACTGAAGGTTGATAAGGGGGTGGGGGAGAGGGGACAGTGCTGTATGTAAGCCATGGCCATGAGTTTTGATGGCTAGCCTGGCTTCGCTTGCTTCTCCAACAATCTCATTTCAAAGACTGGGCTCAGAGAGATTAAAGTGTTTGTGCTGGGTCCATTGCTAATGAGTGATCGAGGCAGGTTAGAACCAGGTCTGCCCGAAGCTAAAAAGTATGATTTTCACTACCTCCTTTCCCCATCACCCCTCTGTCACTGCAGGGACCAGCATCTCCGAGACCCCTACCATCCAGGCATAGGGCTGGGACTCAGGCAGTGTCGGGGGGGGGGGGAGGGGAGGGGAGTTGACTGCAGGGACCAAAGACAATTTGGGGGCTGGGACCTGGGACTCACCATGGGCCCAGCTCAAGAAAGGCTTCTTGGGGTGCCTGGGTGACTTTGTTGGTTAGGTGCACAACTCTTGATTTCGGTTTAAGTCGTGATCTCACGGTTTGTGGGATGGAGCCCCGTGTAGGGCTCTGCACTCACAATGCAGAGCCTACTTGAGAGTCTCTCTCTCTCTCTCTCTCTCTCTCTCTCCCTGTCCCTCACCTGTTTATGTTCTCTCTCTCAATATAAATAAACTTGAAAGAAAGAAAGAAAGAAAGAAAGAAAGAAAGAAAGAAAGAAAGGAGGAAGGGAGGAAGGGGGAGGGAAGTAAGGAGGACTGAAGGAAGGAAAGAAAGAGAGAGAGAAAAGCTTCTAGGGGCTGCCGCCGTGTGTGACTGTATGTTGGGCACAGCCCCCACACTCAGAGGAGCTTGTCATTAAGCTCCCAATGGCAGAAGGACCCCAGGAGCATCTGGGTTCCCAAAGTGACAGGTGAGGAGATTTGCTGTGGTCTCCTGAAGGCCTGACATGACATGTCAGAGCAGAATCCTGGGACCCCCAGACAGGGCCCCTACCCAAGAAGCACGAACACCCCAAACCAACTGGATCCAGTGAGTACTTTGGCCCCAGTGAGCAAGTTGGGACTCCCTTGACCCCAACCTGCTCTGAAATGAGAAGTCTGTCCAACTAGGGAAAGGGAGGCCTCCCAAGTGGGCCACGTGCTCTGAAGCCCTCCTCCCCTTTGCACAAGGGCACTTTGACCCCAGGGGACACCGGGCAACGTCTGGAGAATTTTTGATCATCACACCTGGGAGTTGGGAGGTTTTGTCTAGGATGCGTCTAAACGTCCTACAATGCACGGGACAGCCCCCCACAGCATAGAGTTTTCCAGTCCAGAAGGTCCACGGTACCGAGCTTGAGACCCCTGACGCCCTGTGGGCTCAGCCCTCAGATGCAGCCAAGTTCCCGCTTCAGGGAGAAAGTTACCAGGTGAGCCCCCCCGTGTGCGGAGCACCAGCCCAGGGGCATGGAGACGTGTCTGGTGCCAGCTCTGCCTGACCAGCTGTGTGGCCTTGAACATGTTCCTGAACTGCTCTCCCAGCCTCAAGCCGCTGAAATAAGTCAACGTCTGTGAGTGCCTTGAGGGGTGAGGGCCCTCAGTGCTTTTGCCAGCCGTATCCGCCAGGCCCGGAATGTTGGAGGGTCGGCTAATAACCAACTCCAGGCTCAGATGGCCTGTTCCATGACGGCTGTAGCAGCTACGAGAAAAGGGACGTTGAAGTATGGAGTCAGGGAGAGTCTGGACCACGGTCGGAGGCGGGGGTGGTTCTGGCTGTGTGTCATTGGGCAAGATCTTACCCTCTCTGGGCAGCAGCCTCATGTCAATGGGGACCAGTGGGGGACTATTCCAGATCCAGGCATCCCTGCACTTGATCTGACCTGCTCCCTGGGTAGTTGCACACCCGTACATTATGTTTCCTGTGCCTCAGTTTCCTCTGATGTAAAATACGGGCCGTGGCATTTGCACACAGGCCATTGCGGGTGTCAGTGCCACTGCCAAGACCCAGCCTGCCCGGGTCTGTGATTCCGGGCCTGCTACTTTCCTGCCCTGCGGCCTCGGGCAGGTGACTTAAACCTCTCTGACCTTTGGTCTCCTCCTCTGTAAATGAACGATTGTCATATGCCCTGGGTCACAGGCCATTACAAGAGGGCCAAGAGATGAGACGGCAAGGGGCCAACAAGGGGGCCTGGCAGGTGGGGAGCCCCGTAGAGTCTTTGCTGCTGTTCCTTCCTCCATGATGAGGGTGAAGGGGAGTCCTCGGACTGGGCTGGCACACGGTAGGGGTTCGGTAAGCTCTGGATGCTTCCCGTGGTGTCAGTCAGTGGCCGAGGGACTCAGTGTGTGGCCTGACGTGGGCGTGGTGCTCCTTCTCTGTCTCGCAGGACGATGCCATCCTCCTTCACGTGGGGCCTCCTCCTGTCAGCAGGTCTGTGCTGTCAGGTTCCCGGCTCCCTGCACACGCTTCCAAGCCCCATCTGCAGGCACCCTCCCCCAGCATAGCCCCCAAACTGGCCAAGTGTGCCTTCAGCTCGCACCATGAACTGGCTCATCACTCCAACAACAACATCATCTGCTCCCCCATGAGCGTCGCAATAGCCTTTTCGATGCTCTCCCTGGGGACCAACGGTGACACTCGCACCCAGATCCTGTAGGGCCTAGATTTTAACTTCGAGGAGACACCTGAGGCCAATATCTACAAAGGCTTACAGCGTCTCGACAGCCAATGCCAGCTGACCGCCAGAAGTATACTATTCATCGACAAGAATTGGAAGCAAGTACATACGTTTTCAGAGGATGTCAGGAAGCTGGACCCCTCAGAAGCCTTCTCCGTCCACTTCAGAGACAACAAAGAGGCCAAGAAATGGATCAACCAATATATAGAAAAGGAAACCCAAGGGAAAACTGTGGATTTCATCAAAGATCTTGGCAAAGACACGGCTCTTGTTCTGGTGAATTACATTTTCTTTCATGGTAGGTTTTATCCCCAGCTTGAGCTGGTTCAAAAGGAAACATGCAAAAATGTTCTTAAACATTTAGTTAGTAAACTTTCCTTGACGGTCAGGGACGGGATAGGGCAGGTGCAACTAAGCATGTGTTATTCAATTTCCCAAACACAACAGATGACATGCTTTCCACCATCAACTAAGGTCAGGGGATGACGGGCGGGACCGTCAAATCATCAGTCATGGACAGTCATGGACTGGCCAGGTGGTGGGAGAGGCTGAGGCCTGAGTATATTAGGCACAGAGAAGGGGCCAGCCCCTGGGGAGAAAAGGATTAAGGAGTTGTGTTCTCAAGATGGTTGGGTAAGTAACATGACCAGCTGATGGAGCCCATAACTACCAGATAAAGAACTTTCACTTACTAGTCCCCATCCACACCCGCACATGCACACCATTCACACATGGAAACACACGCACACACTTCTAATGAGCACCTACACTGAATGAAACTCCCAGCGTGAAGCACCTTTGTGGCCCCGGGACATCATATTGGATAGCTCTGATTTTCCCATTTAGAAAACCAAGGTTTCAAGAATACCAGTCATCTCTTTTTTTTTTTTATTTTTTTTTTCAACGTTTATTTATTTTTGGGACAGAGAGAGACAGAGCATGAACGGGGGAGGGGAAGAGAGAGGGAGACACAGAATCGGAAACAGGCTCCAGGCTCTGAGCCATCAGCCCAGAGCCCGATGCGGGGCTCGAACTCACGGACCGCGAGATCGTGACCTGGCTGAAGTCGGACGCTTAACCGACTGCGCCACCCAGGCACCCCGACCAGTCATCTCTTTGAGGTGACACAGTTAGCTAGTGGGGAAAATGGGATGGAACCCAGATCCTTGTGACGGAAATTCGTATCTTTCCCACTACACCATGATAAATCAGTTGTGAGTCCTGTGGTCCTTTAGTAAAAATGCCCAAATGGTAGACACCCAGCCAGCAATACTGCCTATTTGCCATTGTTTTCGTTTTTATTTCAAGGAAATGCTAGAAAGACCCAGGTCCTTGATGGGCCTTCGGAAACATCCCTTCCTGGAACCCCCAAGACAGCTCTCATCCCATCACATAGGGCCCTGTTCCCAACTCTGGGTGGGGGAAGGTGTAGCCCGTCTCTGCCTCAAACAGCCCCCTGTGTCTCTCCCCTCCATGCCATAAGGCCTAAAGCTGTGCTGAGCATCGATGAGAATGTGACAGACTATTCTGGAGCCACGCCTTCGGAAGGGAGCACCTGGTCTAAGCATCTGTCCGTCAAGTTCAACAGGTCCTTCTTAGTCATCATCAGGGATGAGAGTACCAACATTCCCCTCTTTGTGGGAAAGATGGTGAATCCCATGCAAAAATAACTGCCTGAGTTCAACCCCGCTCTTTCAGGCCGGGCCCCCTCCCTAGATGACATTAAAGAATGGTGGACCTGGCCCAAGAGTGAGTGTGATGAGCCCATTCCTAATCTTCTTGTCTCGGGATCTCCCTTTCCATAGGATTCCTGTAGAATCCAGGTCACTACAAGTGTTCACATATCCACTTAATTCATATGCACTGGGCATGCACACTGTCCAGGCCCTGTGCTAGGCAAGATGAAATGTTGGCTGAAACCCACAATTTATTATTTTGTCTTATTTTATTTTTATTTGTGAGAGAGAGAGCATGAACAGGGAAGGGGGGGGGGAGAGAGAGAGAGAGAGAGAGAGAGAGAATCCGAAGTAGACTCCAGACTCAGCATGGAGCCCAACATGGGGCTCAATCTCATGATCGTGGGATCATGACCTGAGCTGAAATCAAGAGTCGGACGCTTAACTGACTCAGCCACCCAGGCGCCCTTGAAACCCACAAGTTAATAACAGAGATAGAAAGCCAGAAATGACAGGAGATGGGCTTCTCTAGGAATGGGACACGACACCTAATTAATAGCCTAGGTTTCAGTAGAAGAGTGACAAAGAGAGAAAGAGGCAAGGGCAAGCCAGGCAGATCACTCAACAAGGAGGAAGCTAAGGGGTCTGCGCTCATGTGGGGATCAAAATTAGAGTGTTAAAGGCTCACACCCACCTTAAATACTGGTGTTTGGACTTCTGGTTAGATCACACAATAAAACATAAAAATCATCAATTGTCCTGGGGGCGCCTGGGTGGCTCAGTCAGTTAAACGTCCGACTGTAGCTCAGGTCACGGTCTCACAGTTTGTGGGTTCGAACCCCCACATCGGGCTCTGTGCTGACAGCTCAGAGCCCGGAGCCTGCTTTGGATTCTGTGTCTCCCTCTCTCTCTACCCCTCCCCCGGTTGTGCTCTGTCTCTCTCTCTGTCTCAAAAATAAATAAACATTTAAAAAAATTTTTTAAAGAAGCAATGTCCTTGAAGAAAGCATTGGTTAATGCATCTCATATTTATGCAGCCAACCTCAGTGCCCCTAAATACGTGAAGCAAACATTAACCGAGTTGAAGGGAGAGGTAGCGACACAGTAACTAGAGAATCAATGCTCCACTTTGAATAACTGACAGGAAACCACACAGAAGATCAATAAGGAAAAGAAGGACTTGAACCACACTATAGACCAGCTGGGCTAACACACATACACAGAACACTCCACCAACAGCAGCAGAATACATTTTTTTTCTCCAGGGCACGGGGAGCATTCTCCAGAACAGACCATGTGTTAGGCCACAAAACAAGCTGTAACAAATTTTTAAAGACTGGAATCCTACTAAGTACCTTTACTTACCACAACAGAAGAAAACTGTAGAAATCAGTAGCAGAAGAAACACTGGAAAATCCAAAAATGTATGGAAATTTACAATTCTTACACAACCAATGGGTTAAAGGAGATGTCACAAGAGAAATTAGAAAATATCTTAACACACGTGAAAATAAAAACACATCAGGCCAAGACTTATGAGACGCAGAGAAAGCAGTACTAAGAGGGAAGTTTGTAGCTGTAAGCATTTACGTTACAAAGAAGAAAAATCTCAGATCAACAACCAACTTCGTATTTTAAGGAACTAGAAAAAAAAAAAAAAAGGAACAAACTAACCCAAAGCCAGCACAGGAATAAAATGATAAAGATCGGAGGAGAGATAAACAAAATAGAGAATTTCAAAAAATAAAACAAGAGTGAAAATCAACAAAACCAAGAGTTGGTTCTTTGAAAAGATGAACAACATTGACAAATCTTTAGCTAGACTAGCTAAGAGAAAAAAAGAAGAATCAAATCATTAAAATCAGAAATGAAAGAGGGGACATTTTTTTACACAAATAAAAAGGATCATAATAAGGAAATACTATGAAAAGCTTGAATGCCCACAAATTGGTTAATCTAGATACAGTATAAAAATTCCTAGAAACACACAACCTTCCAAGAATGAATCATGAAGAAATAGAAGATTGACACATGATACTAGTTACATCTGATGTATAACTAGTAAAGTGATTGAATCAATAGTTAACTCCCAACAAAAAAGCCCCCAGGACCACATGGCTTCACTGTTGAATTCTATCAGACATTTAAAGATGAATTCACACAAAGCGGACCACTTTCTTACACCATACACAAAAATAAAATGGATTAAAGACCTAATGCGAAACCTGAAACCGTAAAACTCCTAAAAGAAAACATACGCAGTATGTTGACATATGACATACGCAGTATGTTGATATATGACATCATCTTTAGCAACATAGTTCTCCTCAGGCAAGAAAAACAAAAGCAAAAATAAACTATTGGGACCACACCAAAACAAAAAGCTTTTGCACCGCAAAGGAAACCATTGACAAGACAAAAAGGCAGCCTACTTAGTGGGAGAAGATATTTGCAAATGATGTATCCAATAAGGGGTTCATATCCACAATGTATAAAGAACTTGCACAACTCAACACCAAAAAAAAAAAAAAAAAAACAAACAATGTATTAAATTTTAAAATGGGCAGTGGACCTGAGCAGACATGTTTCCGAAAAAGACATCCAGATGGCCAACAGACACATGAAACCATGCTCAACATCACTCATCAGGAAAATGCAAATCAAAACCACGATGAAATATCACCTCACATCTGTCAGAATGGCTAATGTCAGAAAGACAAGTAATAACAAAGGTTGGTGAGGATGCAGAGAAAAGGGAACCCTCGTGCACCGTTGGTGAGAATGCAAATTGGTGCAGCCAACTGTGGCAAAACAGTATGGAGATTCCTCAGAAAATTAAAAATAGAAATATCATATGACCCAGTAATTCTACTATTGGGTATTTACCCAAAGAAAATGAAAACCCTGATTGGAGAAGATATATACACTCCTACGTTTAGTGCAGCATTATTTACAATCGCCAAAATATGGAAGCAACCCAGATGTGTCCATCAATAGCTGAATAGATAAAGAAGATGTGGTGTTTATGTATATGTATATATATATACATTTATATGTGTATATATATGTATGTATATATAATATATATGTATGTATATATAATATATATGTATGTATATATATTATGTTATATAATGTATATATATATAATGTGTGTGTGTGTATATATGTGTGTGTGTGTGTGTATATATATATATATATATGTATAATGGAATATTACTCAGCCATAAAAAGAATGGGATTGTACCATTTGCAACAACATAGACGAACCTGGAGGGTATTGTGCTCAATGAAATAAGTCTTCCAGAGAAAGACTAAGAGATACAATTTCACTTATATGTGGAACGTAAACACAAAACACACAAGCAAACAAAAGCAAACAGAGCCTTAAACACAGAAAACAAACTGGTTGTTGCCGGAGGGGAAGGGGAGAAGGGGAGGATGAAAAAGATCAAGGAGATTTAAAGGCACAAAGTTCCGGTTATAAAACAGGTCAAGGAGATGAAAAGTACAACATGGGGAGGAATATGGCAAGCAGACAGGCCACAAACACCCCTCGGGCACTCCTGGCTGCCCAAGAACAAAGGAAAGGGGAAAAACAAATGAGTGATAGAGATCACAAGTCCTGCTGGACCCGAGTCACCTTCCGTTTACAAATATCTTAGTAAATTACAAGAAAAAGGCAGGTTTATCGATAGCCTAATCTCCAGAAACCTATAGACTCAGCTTCCTGGAGCCCCAACATCACCCCTCCATAGTGGTGTGGGGAACAAAGGCAAGAAAGAAATGGCAGGTAAGATTAAATTTCCTCCTAACCCGTAGCCCATTGACAAATACTTGAGGCAAATACAGAGTGTAACATTTCTCCAGGAACCCCCTACTGTCTTAATGCTAATGCTTTGCTACAGGGGAAAACAACCTTAGCTTGACAATAGCTAGGCCTCCAGGACCTTGTGAGTCTTCTTTAGCATTTGAAAATCTCCTTGAAAACTTCCCTTTAACTTACCTCCCCCAACTCCCAAGTATAAGACCAGCCTCTCCTCAGGGTCCCCTGGCAGCTCTTCTGCCCACAGGTCCTGTTTCTGTGCTTTAATAAAATCACCTTTTTGCACCAAAGATGTCTTCAGGAATTCTTTCTTGACCCACAAACGTATGGCCACCTCATCTTTGACAAAGCAGGAAGGAATATCCAATAGAAAAAGGCAGTCTCTTCAGCAAATGGTGCTGGGAAAACTGGACAGCGGCATGCAGAAGAATGAACCTGGACCACTTTCTTACCCCACACACAAAAATAAACTCAAAATGGATGAAAGACCTCTATGTAAGACAGGAAGCCATCAAAATCCTCGAGGAGAAAGCAGGCGAAAACCTCTCTGATCTTGGCCGCAGCAACTTCTTACTCAACACGTCTCCGGACGCAAGGGAAACAAAAGCCAAAATGAACTACTGGGACCTCATCAAAATAAAAAGCTTCTGCACAGCGAAGGAAATAATCAGCAAAACTAAAAGGCAACCGACAGAATGGGAGAAGAAATTTGCAAACGACATATCAGATAAAGGGTTAGTATCCAAAATCTACAAAGAACTTCTCAAACTCAACACCCAAAAAACAAATAATTCAGTGAAGAAATGGGCAAAAGACATGAATAGACACTTCTCCAAGGAAGACATCCAGATGGCCAACTGACACATGAAGAAATGCTCAACATCACTCATCATCAGGAAAATATCAAAACCACAATGAGATACCACCTTACGCCTGTCAGAATGGCTAACAATAACAACTCAGGCAACAACAGATGTTGGTGAGAATGCGTAGAGAGAGGATCTCTTTTGCATTGTTGGTGGGAATGCAAGCTGGTGCAGCTGCTCTGGAAAACAGTATGGAGGTTCCTCACAAAATGAAAAATAGAACTACCCTACGACCCAGCAATTGCACTACTAGGCATTTATCCAAGGGATACAGGTGTGCTGTTTTGAAGGGACACACGCACCCCCATGTTTATAGCAGCACTATCAGCAATAGCTAAAGTATGGAAAGAGCCCAATGTCCCTCGATGGACGAGTGGATAAAGAAAATGTGGTATATATATATATATATATATATATATATATATATATATATATACACACAATGGAGTATTACTCAGCAATCAAAAAGAATGAAATCTTGCCATTTGCAACTACGTGGATGGAACTGGAGGGTATTATGCTAAGTGAAATTAGTCAGAGAAAGACAAAAATCATATGACTTTACTCATATGAAGACTTTAAGATACAAAACACATGAACATAAGGGAAGGGAAGCAACAATAATAAAGAAACAAGGGTGGGGGGACAAAACAAAAGAGATTCACAAATATGGAGAACAAACTGAGGGCTGCTGGAGGAGTTGTGGGAGGGGGGATGGGCTAAATGGGGAAGAGGCACTAAGGAATCTATTCCTGAAATCATTGTTGCACTAGATGCTAACTAACTTGGATGTCAATAAATTAAATTTAAAACAAAAGAAAGAATTATTTCTTGGCCATCAGCTCCAGACCCCACGAATGCCCCATCACCACAAAGACTTCATCAATAATGTTGTATAATGACACATGGTGACTACATTTATCATGATGAACATTGAGTAATGGATAGAATTGTCAAGGGACAGATCATCTAGGCAGAAAATCGATAAAGAAACAATGGCTCTGAATGATACTATGGGCCAGATGGACTTGACAGATACACTCAGAACTTTTCATCCCAAAGCAGCAGAATACACACTCTTCTTAAGTGCACACAGAACATTATCCAAAATAGATCACATACTGGTCACAAAACAACCCTCAATAAATATAAAAGGATTGAGATCATACCATGCATATTTTCAGATCACAGCGCTATGAAACTTGAAATCAACCACAAGGAAAAATTTGGGAAACCTCCAAATGCATGGAGGTTAAAGAACATCCTGCTAAAGAATGGATAGAATTATCACCGTATTGGAAAAAAAAAAAAAAAAGAATTCGCAGATGCCTTCCTCAAACTCTTCCAAAAAAATTGAAGAGGAGGGACCACTTCCGAACTCGTTTTACGAGGCCAGCATTACTCCAATACCAAAGCCAGAACAAAGACGCGACAAGAAAAGCACAGACCAACATCTCTGATGAATATGGATGAGACACCCAACCGAACACTAGCAAGGGGATTTCAGCAGTACAGTAGGAGGATCATACGCCCCGACCAAGCGGGAGTTAGTCCTGGAATGCAAACATGGGTCACATATGGAAATCAATCAATACAATACATCGCATCCACGGAATGAAGAGAAAAAAACAAAACACGTGACTGTCTCAGTTGATGCAGGGGAAACATTTGACAACATTTTTCACACCCTTTCATGATAAAAACACTCCAAGAAAAGAGGAATAGGAAGAAGCTCCCTCAACAGCATCAAGGCCACGTATGGAAAGCCCACAGCTAACATCATCCTCAATGGGGAAAGACTGAAAGTCTTCTTCCAAGATCAGGAACAAGCCCAGGACACCTGCTTTGGCCTCTTCTACTTCACGAAGTTGAGGCAGTGAAATTAGACAGTTGTGCAAGAGCCAATACCGTGAGACTGCAATTCTGCGAGGTACTTAGAGTATGGAAGTCACAGAGACAGAAAGCAGGGTGCCGGGGGTGAGTTACACGTCGTAAGATGGTGAATGTTGTATGTTTTACCACAATGAAAGACAACATAATACAAATCAGCTTTAAATGTGCTAGTAACGATAACTGTATGACCAATGGTCTCCAAAGAAGCCAGTGAAATTCCTGACATTTTAAGCTATTATTCCTAATCCTATGGCTTTCATGATAATTTTACATCAAGTTGTTTAAAAAAAAATACGTATGCAAATGCCATGCCATAAATGCCATAAACAAAGCCTAAGGACATATCTTGTAGCTGATATGACAGAGACTCATTTTAATTTTAAAGAACTCTCTCAAATCTATAAGGAGACAGTAAGTAACCCAGGAGAGTAATGGGCAAAGGATTTAAACAGGCAGAGTACCGAAAAATAAGTACAGGGGTGCTGGGTAAGCGCCCGACTCTTGGCTTCAGCTCAGGTCGTGATCTCCCGGTTCGTGAGTTCGAGCCCCACGTCGGGGTCTGTGCCGAGGGTGCGGATCCTGCTCGGGATTCTCTCTCTCCCTCCCTCTGCCCCTTCCCTGCTCGCTCTCTGTCTCAAAATAGATTTTAAAAAATTAAGTAAATAAATACAAACGTCCAATGGGAATATAAGAGATTTCTCAAACCCATTCCTAATTTTAAAAACACAAACCAGAGTCCCGTATGCCACCTGTCAGATTGGCATAAACGTGCCAGGTTGACGATACTCACTGCTGTTTACACGTGAAGAAACACATCTCCTCAATAACAGAGACGGGGGGAGGATGGAAGTGGATGCAATCTTGCGGAAAGATAGTTTTGTGACATCTGTTAAAGTTAAAAGTAGAAAAAAAATACCCTAGTTTTCGATTCAGGAATTTCACCACGAGGAATTTACCCCATGGAAATATTTACAAGCAACAAACGTAAGGAAAAAAGTTATTTCTAATTGCAGCATGGAAGAGCAAAAAAAAAAAAAAAAAAAAAAAACCCTAAATGTCCTTCGACAGGGAATCGATTACATAAAATTAGGGACATCTCTCTAATAGAATGTCATGCAGGCTTTTGAATGTCATACATAGGCTAACTCTATATAGGCCAATAGGGCAAGATCTCTAAACAAAATATGGTAAAAAGCAACAGAACAGTGTACAATGTGTGATTTCTCATGTGGACACACGCATTCACTTATTTAGTAAGCATCTACTATGCACAGCTGTGAACAAAACAGACAAGATCCCTGCACACAGGAGCTCCATGGGGGATAAGCCACAGTCCTGGGAAGTCAATACCCTGCGTAGAATAGGGGTAAGTGATGAGTCTTACAGCAAAAAATAATGCAGGGACAGGAGATGGGAAGTGTTGGGGTATGAGAGACATGCTCAGACAGAGTGGTGAGGGAAGGCCTCACTGAGAAACCCAAGGCAGATGAGGAAGTAAGCTATCTGGAAGAAGAGTAGCCAAGGCATAGGGAATGTGGTGATGCAAAGGCCCTGGGGCAGGAGTGTCTGGCATGGTCAAGGGAAGCAAGAAGGCAGGGTGCCTAGAGAAGGGGATAGTATGAAAGATAGAGAAGTAGAAGAGGCCAGAGATGCCAAGACATTTCCCACGTTAGTTTGTGTTATGGGGGGAAAAGGGTCCTTGGTGAAATGGCTTTGGAAAACTCTAGACCGAGTGTGATTCCTTAGCCTCTCCCAAGTATTACCATCCACGTGGGAAAGAGAAGAGGTGGCGTTTCTCAAGTTTATTTGACCCTGAAGCCCCTGTTTTTCTTTTTACAAATCATCTCTAGGCTTCCGTGGAATGCACTTTGCTGAATGTTGCCGTGGGTGAGGAGGCTGTTAAGCGAGGAGGATTGGTTGGCGAGGCAAGATGAGGTGTAAGGAGGTCTGAGAGCGTACTCCCCTGTCACAGACACCTGCTGCCCCTTCTGGGCTAACACGCCCTTCTGCTGAAAGACAGTGATGTGAATACCAGTGCTCCTGCCCCCGGACACTCCGTGGCCCCCACTGAAGGCATACTGATGGGGCAGAGTCGCACTGGACATTCTTGGTTCAGGGTGACAGCATCATCAGCTGCTGCCCAGAGACCCAGCCTACAACCTCCTCTCTGGGCATTAACCGAAGGGCAGCTGAGGGGCAAGAGGCAGAGTGGACAAACAGGATTGTCAGCTGGGGAGGAGGTGGCCAGGCTCAGGATTGCACAAGCCCACATCACCTTGGGCCTGTTAATATTAACTCAGTCTCCAGCCTGGGGGGATGCCAGCTATCTCCAAAGTCACTGCCCTGACAAATATTGTTTTGCTCTTCTTGTTGGCTAGACCTTCAATGATTCTCTCCTGGCCTTAGATTGTGATCCTGCTGAGTCCCCCATAAACATGCAGCTCTAATCCCCTGCAGTCGCGTGTTGGCGAACATTCCCCCCACGGGACCAAGTGGTACCTGGTAAAGGACTAAATGTGAGCAGAAACCCAGTAGAAGCAACGCGCGTGGTCAACCAAAGGGCTTCAGGATAATTGTCATCCTGAGGCATTTCAGTAATTGTGCCACAAAAGCCACTTCTGGGAACACATTTCTTCCTGGTGGGCGCCCCCTGACTTTGGTGTCTGGACACTTTTTCGACTCCTAGTTATTGTTCATATAAACTGAATTCATACAGAAGTAGACTCAGTCAACGGATCATTCTCTCACTCAAACGTCTTACACTAAGTAAATCATTCATTGGTCCAACTGTCTGTGCTAAATGCCAACCACACGCCAGCCCAGGACTATACATTGTGCTGTGTGTAAGTTCTGTGTAAATTCAGTGAATAACTTCATTACAAACTTCCTTGAAAAAGAAGCAAGGGCTCTGTAGACGTTCTATCGCACTGCCGCTTCTTTGGAGGATTGTCTTCGGGGTCAAAAAGGACAGGGGGACGGGTTGTGCACTGCCCACGGATGCCTGACAGAGGGAGCGTGGGGTGTGAAATCCAGGCCACGCTACACTTGCCAAGTGGTGCGCCCTGGCATGAGGTGGCATCCATCTGGTATAGCAGGTGTTCTTTTTAATTTACATAAAGATGTTATTACTTCAGCGGGTACGTGATAAAATGAGTATAGTAAAATGTTAATGATTGAATCTCAGTGGTAGATTTAACATGTCCACTGTGAAAGTCTTTCTACTTGACTCTACATTTTGAAACTGACCGAATAACACGTTGAGGCTGGGAAAAGTGGAATGTCATTCCTTGTCACGTTATGCAGGGGCCAGAGAGACGCTGTTATGGGTTGAATTGTGTCCCCTGTCAAAAATTCCTGTGTTGAAGGTCTAACTCTCAGTACCCCCAGGATGTGACTTCATTTGGAGATAGAGTCTTCATAGAGGTCATCAACTTAAAAGGAGGGCATTAGAGTGGACCCTAATCCAATATGACGGGTATCTTTATGAAAAAGGGAAATTTGGTCCCGGAGACGTGAGCATAGGGGGAAACAATACGAAGCTACAGCAAGAAGTGAGCGAGAAGATGGTCAGTCTACAAGCCAAGGAGAATAGCCTGGAACAGATCCTTCCCTCATAGCCCTCAGAAGGCCCCAACATTGCCAACAGCTTGACTTCAGACCTCTGGCCTCCAGAAATGTAAGACAATACATTTCAGCCACTTAAGGAAGCCAATCTGTGGTACTTAGTTTTGACAGCCATAGCTGACTAATGCAGGTGCCTTTTCTAGTCTGCGTTGAGGGAGGCAACCTGAAGGCTAGCAGAGACCGATCTCCATCTTGAACTCCTCGAGTAGATAGAAATGTGGGGTTTGGGTTGCTGGGCACTGACCATGAGCTAATGTTTGCCTTCAGAGGAGGTGATGATGAAGGGAAGTCACTGCCCACTGGCATCTAAAGAACAGTAATGCCCAACAATGGGGCTACGAGCAAAGAGTTTTGCCACTATTGACTTTTGACATCCAACACTATTCCACAAATAAAGACGCAAGACAGGGCTGTTTAAAAACCAACCAAACAAACAAACCACAGGAACCCAAGCAACCAGCCGTGGCAACCAGGCAAAAGAGTTGTTGGAGCCTGGTTCTGTTCCTGGCACTAACCACTCACAAACTTACATCATCTTGGATAAGCCATTCAAATTCAATTTTCTCATTCACAAAGACACAGGTTGCAGCTAAGATTAAATAAGGGATTACATGGAAAGCTTTAAGCACACAGTAAGTGCTTAAGAAATGGGGGCAAAACTTCAGAGATAAGATTGAGATAAGCCCCATGAGGGCTAACAAACAGGCTCAAAGGCTTGTTTGTACAATAAACAAATGGGTGCAGGCGAAGGTCGGCAAGACTGTGGATGTCAAAATCAATACTCGGCTGATATCAGCTGTTTTTCCATATTAGACACTGTGAGAACTGACCGTGGTTTATTGTCAGTCCTGACAGAATGTCCACTGGCGTAGAAAGAATGCTTGCTCATGAGGCAAGAGAAGGGATTCTAATTCTCACTTTGCTCCCGACTATGTGACCCCTGGTAAGTTCCCGTTACCTCCCCCAACCTCTACTTCCTTGTCTATAAAATGGCCTAGACTAAAAATGACAAACACATAGTCATGGGCAACTTCTTCAGCCCTCACATCCACACAGGCTTCACCAATCAACCGCGGCCCTATTTTCATCTTCGTTCAGACAGAGCCTCCAGAATCCTTCTCAAGATAAGATTCTGGGAATCACTATAAGAGATCCAAGATGGCAGCATGGATGAACACCAGTTATTTTCCTGCCCCAGATGATCTCTAAAATGCCTTCTCCGGTTCCTCTGTTTTCTGAGCTTGATTCCCTTCTAAGCGAGAGATGACTTTGTTTTGCATCTTTCAAGACTTCCGTGTGGGAATTATTTGGGACACTTCACTGTCTGGGCTCTTCCCTTTTGAGTCATCCTTCTCCTTCAGCTCCCCTTCTCCCGGACCAAATGTCCAACGCTCCCCTAGATTTGGGGGACCCGAGATCCAGGGTCCTAGATTGTGGTAACTCCATCATTTTAAGTAACTGACTTCCTCTGCCCATGCCAAGACAGACCTGGTGAATGGATTAAGGCACTCTCATCAGAAAGATGAAGCCTCTAATGCCTTCTCAACTCAGTCTTTTTGGCAGCCCTTACCAATGGCTTCACATTGATGTGTCAGGTAAAAACTATTGGCCACTTCATTGCAAGAAAATGCGTCCAAAGATACTCTAGATACTCTAGAAGATACTTCAGAAGAAATTATTAAACCAAGATCAGCTCTGCGTGTGTGTGTGTGTGTTGATGGATACCAGATACCAGCTCCGAACCAATAGCATATGAATAGCTTTCTTTTCCATCTCTAATTAAGCCTTCAAACCACCTTTCCAATTCTCTTCTTACCACTGCAGCCACCTCAGAATGTGCCTGTGCTCAGGAAGCCATCTATTACAGTAGAAGGCAGATCAGGGTGTCACATACTTTTGCATGCCAAGCCTACCTCAGTCTCAACAAGCAGCTGATTTTGAAGAGGTTACTCAACCTTTCCAGGGTTCACCTGCAAAAAAAAAAAAAAAAGACTAACACCTCCTCATAGGGTCATGTTAGCACCTAGTCTACCACCTGGAACACGTTACACAAATAAATAAGATTGGCAGCCATCCCTGCATGTGTTGCTATCATTATTAGTACTATACCTATATTGATCTGCTGGTCCTTGGGCTTCTGCTTGGGAAATAAAGTACTGCTCACACTCTGGAGAAGTGCAAAAGGGAGAAAAGGCACATGAACAAATTGGAGGAATACAGTGTGACGACGGTGGAATCTGAGCCCATCTGGGGCACAACTCACAGTTTGCTTAGTCCACATCTCTTCTTCCTCCGGTGTGGTTGCCCAGATTCTGTCCATCCTTCAGGGTCCAGCTCAGGTATACCTTCTTCCAGGAGCGTCCACTGAGTACTCAAGACTCCGTCTGGTGGAGGAAGCTTCATCTTAGTCAACTCTAGTTACATTCCGTCAGTTTAACGTGACTTTTGTCAACCCAGTGTTCTGTCAGTCACTTCAGGGTTTCCCCAGCCCAGAGTTGCATACACCCCAATACCCATCCCTGAGGTATCTGAGTATGGAGACAACAGATATCCATGGTCTCAAGTGAGACAATCCTCTTGACGGCAGAAATAAGATCACTCTGAATCCCCCCTCAATGCCCACCCAGGGTTAAGCACAGTGCTTCAGAAGCAGATGGATGGGTACATGGATGGGTGCGTGCATAAATGAATGCAAATGGATGGGAAGATGGAAAAACACTTTGCCAACAGAATGTGGCATCTGTCCTTCCTCCTTAGCCTCTCTGACAATGTAGCCAAGCCACCTTCCATGGCCAAGTCAGTTCAGCATCTCCTGTCCCTCTAGTGAGCACTGCACATTACGTACCCCAAAGATGTAGGTGCCACGGGCTAAGGGCTGGAACATTTGCCTAACGAGGGTACACCCTGACCTTCCTGTGCGTTTCTGCCTCCCTGACCACCAGAATTGGCTACTAATGTTGACTACCCTCTCTTCTCCTCAACCAAGGACAGCTGCCCACAGAGGCCAGCCTTGAGGGTGCTGTGGATGCATCAGACTCCTAGTACCTGGCCTGTAAGTGAAACTTACCTTCCCCGAGCCTCATTCCTGGCCCCCATGGCTCCCAGTTAGTACCTGAGGAACAGTCCTCTCTGCATGGCTATGGGCTGGGATATGGGGTAGGGTATGGGAAGAGAACACAGCAGCAACCATAGGATCTGGGGCTTACCTGCAGGTGGGTCTTATTGTAGGGTCACCTCGTTCAGAAATAGGGAGGCAGTGAAGGATAAAAATCAAGCCTTTGGGGGCAGCAGACCTGAACTCGAATGCTGGTTCAGTCACTGGCTGAATAAGCCACTTATTGAATAAGCCACTTCACCTCCCCTGGACTCCAAATGTTGCAAGGGTTGGTTGCGAGAATTAAGTAGAGTATTGCTCAGAGTATTGGTTCAAAGGATGAGACTTTTATGAAGAGACTGCATGGAAAAGTTGGAGGGGAAAAGAGGAGGGTCTCTGGTGAGGACCCCAGAAGTTAGCAAAGCGAGGGGGCTCTTGCCTGCCCAGAGCTGACGCTGTAAAGGGAAGAAATGGTGAGAGCAGGGGCCATGAAGGAGGCACTGTCTGGAAGCATCCAAGATGATAGAAGGATACAGCTGCTCCAGAGGCTTGGAGCTGAAGTAGGGAGGAATGGGGACCAATCCTCCAACCCCTCTCTCCTCCTGTCCAGCACACCCACCCACACTCACCCACTCTGACACCCAAGAACAAGTCAGCGGACAGGAGCGCCTGGCAGTACAGGGCAGAGGGGTCAGCCTCCCGGGACGCGACAGAAAAGGACAGACGGTAGATCAAAGAACAACGTGCAAAAAAAGATAGCCACTAACAGAAAGAGGAACGGCCAACTTTGGCCGAGCACTTACTGTGTGCCATGAGCACACACACTATTTCATGTAACTTCGGCTCAACAAAGAGTTTAGCCCTGAGCGTACAATCACTCCCTACAGTAGAATA
The DNA here is from genome assembly GCF_018350175.1 of Felis catus. NCBI lineage: Eukaryota > Metazoa > Chordata > Mammalia > Carnivora > Felidae > Felis > Felis catus. The sequence goes on along the minus strand of NC_058373.1, from coordinate 137,011,908 downwards.
CTCCATGTTGGTTTAATGGAGTTTCCCACTGATCTAGAATTCAGATTCTGGACATTTTTAAGGGATATGGGGGGAATCAGCGACCCCCTCACCCCAACCCCCAACCCCAAGTTTTCCTCAGCAACTCTCTAGAACGAGGGTGCGCATTTTACCAAATCATAAAGCATTGTGCGTGGAGTGGGGGGGGGGGGGCTCCAAAGATGGGGAGATGTGACCACGGCCGAGGGCGATGGGGGGATGGGCTGGTGTTCACCCCTGCCCAGTCGGACAGAGTGGCAGAGCACCCTGATTCCTGGTGAAGGGCCTGGAATGCGTGGGGGAAGCCAGGAGTTCTCTGTCTCCCTCTCTCGGGGAGCCTACCTAACCCTCCCCCTGCCATCCCTTTCTCTCTAGACCAGGCCATCAGCTTCTCCCATTCCACAATGACAAACACCACCGTTCCCATGCTCACAGGACAGAAAAGTCAGCCACAGGACAGGGGCAGGCCGGCTCAGTCCCAAGTACAAATTCTGAAGGAAGAGTCTGGCCGTCCTGGATCAGGTCCCCAACTCCAGATCGATCAGCACGGCGGGAGGTGGGAAGCTGATGCCTAGGAGCTAATCTGTAATGGTAACAAAACGTGGGCATAAATATACTACAATATGGAAATATAAGTGTAACAGACAGGAAAGGGGAACAACCCGTATAGGAAAAAAAAAACAAACTACTTTTAAAGGCCTAAATTGTTACAGAGCTATATTGCATCCTGGTTTAAAAGACTCACTTTTAGAAAGAGAGATGTTTTCTCTCAAGTAAATAGTTCTTATTGAAATCCCATCTGGAATTTTTCCAATTTGCAGATCGTTTCTGAAGTTCATCCGGTGGAATGAACCCACATAAATAACTGATAATTTTTGAAAAAGAAGACTAAAGTGATTTGCCTTGCAAAATATCTGATGTATTTTAAAAATTACAATAATCAAAACGGGATGGTACCAGCAGAAAAAAGAGACAAGTGGGTACAAGGAACAATATAAAATGTCCAGAAAAATCTGTGGTAAGTGGACTTTTCTACAGAGCAATGATGGCTTTTCAAATCCACGAGGAAACTGTGGTTTAGTCCATAAATGCTATCAGTTCGATCCATTGCCCATTTGAGGAATGGGATACTTGGAGCCTCACATCACACCAAATGCAAATTTAATTCCAAATAGATTAAAGAGACAAGCACAGAATTATAAAATACAAAAAAAAAAAAAAGTACTTGAAGAAGGAATGGGTGTGTGTGGTTTCTTATAATCTTGGGACAGGAGAGTCTTTCATTAGCGTGACTGTTGGCAGATCAGAGTGCACAAAACACTAAAACTTCTTTACGATGAAAGGCAAAGACAGACTAGCCAAAGAAAACACTCGCAGCATCTATGACCAGCAAAGGCTCAGTATTTGTTATGTACTTCAGAATTTCCTGCAACCCAGTCAGGGGGGAAAAAGACAACTGAACAACAATAAAAAGGTACAACAAAAGGCTATTTCCATCTATTACATAGTCAACAATAAAATGATGCCAATATCCAATCAGAAAGAACATGGCGTAGTAGACAGCTTCACCTAGAGTTTGTAGGAACAGAATGGGTTCAGACTTTGTGGATGGCAAATTGGTATTACCTAGGAAATTTAAATGCATGCCAAAGTCATAAATGAATGCTACAAAATCATTCACGTTGTTCACGCAGCATTTTTGAAACAGCAGGAAAAAAAATCAACAGGGGCATCTGGGTGGCTAAGTCAGCTAAGCATCCGGCTCTAGATTTCAGCTCAGGTCATGATCTCAGGGTTCCTGAGTTTGAGCCCTTCCTCGGGCTCTGCCCTGGCAGTATGGAGCCTGCTTGGGATTCTCTCTCTCTCTCTCTCTCTCTGCCCCTCCCCAGCTCACTCTTTCTCTCTTTCAAAGGAAGTAAATTTTTAAAAGTTTGAAAATCCATCAGTAAAGATGATTTAATAACATAGCAAGTGTATCCTTTCTATGCAATATATAGAACCATCAAAATAATGGAATGATGGGCACCTACTGACAGATTAGCAAAATACATCCAGCGTATATCAAATTAAAAAGCAAGTGATGGAACACTATGCAAGATGTAATTCCACTTCATTTTGAAGTGTGCCCATACGATTATTCATACATATAGCTACGTTCTGTGTGTCAATATCACATATTCAATTCACACACAGACCTAAGCAAACAAACAAAAAATTCGAGGCCAACGTACAACAAATTCTTAAAACTGATTACCTTTGGGGGGCAGGATTGAGTGAGCAGGCAGGAGCTGAATCTCGATAATGTGACTATTACATTTTAAATAGAATTTATTATTATAACTAAAATCTAAAGAAGCCTGCAGGCTACAGCTAGGACTTTTTGTCGAACGCCTATGGTTTTACCGAACACCTACTGTGTTTCACCCGCCACGTTCTCGCATCGAGCTAACCACAGTTCCAAAGTCAGGATTCAAACCCAGGTCTACCCGATCCCAAAGCCTGTGTCTCACCCAAGTGCTCACTGTTCCCCTTGAACTTCCTGTTAAAGCTGACCCCAGGGCGCTCCATGGAGGAGAGAGCAACGGGAAGCATTCTGGGGTCCCAAGCCCTACCGGACTGGGTGACGGTGCTCTGTGTCCCTGTTTGTCCAGGATGGTGCCCCCGACTCTGTTCTTCTGGCCACTGGTGGCCAGGCTGGGTCCCCATGCCTGTGGCCAAGGGGCTCCAGACCAAGGAAATCATCCAACCCCAGTGACCCCGTCGGCCCCCTCAACCTTCCCAAACAACTCCCACTCGGTCTTCAGCCCGTACAGGCGGACGGTGGCCGCAAACCCAGGCAAGAACATCATCTCCTCCCCGCTGAGCTTCTCCACCCCCCCTCGCCTTGCTGGCTCTCCAGGCCAGGCCAGCAGCACGCACCCAGGTCCCAGAGGGTCTGGGCCTGCCCCTCGTCCAGGTCCCAGACAGCATGGTCACGAGCACTTCAGTCGGCAACTCCTTGCCCCGCTGCGGTCCCTGGAGGCGTGCCAGCCACACACGGGCAGCACGCTGTCTGTGGACCAGAGGCAGTACCTGTCACACAGGTTTGTCGACATTGCTCAGAATCTGTCCCACACGGAGGTCTTCCTCATCCCCTTCGGGAACAACCAAGTAGCCAGGGAGTAGATGCACCATTTTGCCAGCGGCAAGATCGGGAAGCTGGCCCAGGAATGGACCCCAGACACTGTCTTGATTCTGGCCAATTATCTTTTCTTTAAAAGGAAGACATTCTCTAGGGGGTATTCGAACCCCTTTGCAGCTTGTCTCTTGTCCCACTCTCCCCTACCTCTCTGAGAATGCTACCCCTTAACTCCTGTCTCTCCCGTACCTGCAGCCCGTCTTCCGATACCTTCTCCTGAACATTCTAGTTCCCTCTCAGGCTATAGCCCCATCGCAACCAAAGTTTCAGGTAGGGGTGCCCCCACACAGACCAGCTACATAATTTGTGCGTTTCACAGTGAATGAATATGTCGGGGCCCTTGCTCAAAACTCACTTTTCAAGGCGGCGACCGCAGAGCATTAAGCTACATTTGGGGCCCTGATGACAACTGGGTTGCACCTCCTCGAAGCCAGCCCTGCCCACGCGGCTGTCCCAGGCTGCCTTCCATGCTACCAAACACGAGCCCTGCTTCTGGGCCCAGGGCGCATCTCAAATGGTTTTGCAAGCTGTCTCCCATCCACCCTCAAAGAACAAACCTCCTTGTTAAGCCGGGAGCCCTGTCCTTCTGCGTCCACCCAGCTTGGCTACATTTAACTCTGTTTTGTGGACTCTCCTCCTTGGCACTTTCCCCTCGTGGGCTCAGCATGCCTTTCCTGTTTCCCCTACCTCCGCCATTTTTGCATATCTCCCTCTCACGAAGAGCCCCATTAAATGATGGTATTTCAGTCATCTTCTTTGGGCCAGCTTGGCCCTCCAGTGGCCCCTACCCCTCCTGCACCCTGGACCCTCAACTCCTCTATGCCCAGCGCCAACCTCTCATGAGCTCCAGACCCATACCCCCCACCGACTGCCTGGTCACCTCCACCCAAATGTCCAAGAAGTGTCCTAAGTTCAGCATGGTCCAAGCAAGAAGAATTTCTTCCCCCTGTTTCTCCCCCCTCCAAATCCTCTCTTCCATTTCCTTCCCTCTAAGTCCGAATGCACCTGCCCAAACCAGGTCAAACCACTAGCTGGGCCGATCACCTGTCTCCTTTCCCTCCCACACCACACTTATAAACCGGAACCGTGACCTGTGGATGTTTGCTCCCTAATCGTTCTCCAGTCTGTCCCATTGTCCCTCTCCACTGCCACTGGCTTAATTCAGGCTACATTATCTCTTACCAAAAGTATCACAGTTGCTTCTTAACTGGCTTTCCTGTCTGCAGTTTGCCTCCCTTAATCCATTTTCCACCCTGCGGTTGGGGTAACCATGCTATCAGTCAAATTTGACCTTGTAATTCCACTGCTGAAAACCTGTAAGTCACGCCAACCCAACTGTGGCACTTAGGGTCATGCTCCACGTCTTTGGGTTGGACCACTTCAGTGACCTGCTCTCAGCTGACATCTTCAACCACATCTGTTGTCACCCTCGCCACCCTTCCTCCATCCAAGAGCCCCCTAGGCTAGTCACATGAAACAACACCCCTTTCCTGAACTGTGTGACCCCTCTTGCCTGTGGGTCTCTACAGAGGTCGCTCACCCCTTTACTCCCCATCTCCCCTCCATGTCCCCCGCCATCGGGTAACCCCCCCCTTTCAGGGCTCGGCTCCAAAGCCACCGCCCCCCAAGAAGCTTTCTTTAACAACCGCTAGGGTTTCCAAATTTAGAAACAAAACATAGTTATACCTCTATTAAAAAGTGTTTCTTATTTCTCTGAAATTCAGATGTAAGTGAGCATCCTATATTTTGTCTGGCAACCCTACCCACAGTGCCCCAAAGTAGATGGTGGTGGGAGAAATATTTTTTGTTTTCCACCTGCTGGGTGTGAGGTGCCTCTAGAACATGTGGATGGAGGTGACCAGATGGCCGGCGGGGGATGTGGGTCTGGAGCTCATAAGAGGCATGGGTGGACTGTGCATAGAGAGTTGGGGGTCTTCGGTCAACAGGAGGGTTAGAGCCACTGGAGGGGACAAACCCATCTCTCCTCTGTGGTCTGGGGTGGTACCACTTCCTCTCTTTAATCTCAAGACTTAACGCACGACGTTGTCGTTTTCTGATTACTCCTCTCTGTCCCCGCAAGACCGGGGGCTTCTGCATGTGCGAGAGGTTATTGCACCGTATAACACCTGCCTCACTGGAATCCAGACACTGTCAAGATGACAGCGCTCAGAAATTCAGCTTCCTGGTTCTCAGCGCTTCCTGCCCTGCAGGGTTGGCCGTGTGGCCCCTCAGAGCTGGACCCCTCAGCTTCTGGCCAGGAGCCTCAGCTGCCAGAAGAGAAGACAGAAAGTCAACTCCAAAGGAGGAGGGGCTGGGCTCAGCCCAGCCCTGACAAAGCTCCTCGAGCCCTGCAGCCTACGGTTTCCTTATAGACTGCATTCGGGCTTCTCCACCTGACACGGGGGAGAGTACAGCGTCGTATTTGGTAGAGTCGCAGTCAGCACTGTAATAGTAGAATTAATAGCCAACAATTACCAGGCAGCTACTATTTTCTAGGCATTGGGCTCAGGCTTCACTTAGAGCATCTCACTGAATGCTCGCAGATCTCCAGTGGGGTAGCTGTTATAGCTCCAGTTTATACATGAAGAAACTGAGGGTCCCCCTTCCGTCCCTGGCCTCCCCTCCTATCACCCTCTCCCTGACTCCTTTTGCTCCGGCTCCATAGGCTTCCCCATGCCCCTTAAACACACCAGACCCATTCCTGCCCCTGGGCCTTTGCACGTACCATGCCCTCTCTCGGGGCTATTCTCCCTGTCGTGTCATCACACCCTCCCCCTGTCAGGTTTTTTCCTCCACGTCTCCTTCTTAGGGAGACCTTACGTGAACCGATAACTCCCCTCCCCTGACATTTCTTATCTCCCTCTCCCTTTATTTCTCTCCTCAGCACCCCCCGCCCCGTGTAAGCTCCCCTACAACAACGGTCTCCGGTGCGCAACCCGACTGCCCGCACCGAGAACGATGCAGTAGCCCCTCCTGAACTATCTTCCAAACGAGTGAAATGTCTGGCATCCAGTGCCCCCTGCCACGAATGCTGGCACTGTCCCTTCTCTTGTCAGGAAAATGGAAAGTCCTCTGTGGCCCAAAGCCCACTGAGCTCAGACCCTTCTCGGCGAGCGAGGGGGGTCACCGTCCTGGTGCCCGTGATGCAGCGGCTGGGCTGGTTCCAGCTCCGACACACCAGCCACCTGCACAGCTACGTCCTGCGGCTGCCCGCCAGCCGCAACACCACCGCGGTCTTCGTTCTGCCCGACCCGGGCCCGGCCGGGGAGGCCGAAGAGGCTCTCGTGGAAGAGACCTTTGACACGTGGACTCAGCCCCTCCCGCTAAGGTAAAAGCCCAACGATTTCTGGGCCCACGATGTGAGAGAGCAGGGGACAGTTCACACCCCGATTATTAGGCAGGACTCAGCCAAACACTCCCGCAAAAGAGATGGGAGATGGGGTGCCCTCATGTCGCAACAAAACATCCAGTCTTCCTCGGAGAGACTGACCGTGCGTGCTAGGATTTCCCAGCCCTGAGACGCTGTAAAGGACTGAGCAATGTCTCACTCAGCTTTCCCCCCGCCTTTCCGAACGGGATTTGAACACACCGTGCGTTTTCACCGAAGACCTATGAACAAACTACAATGCTGCGGAAGCCGTGGTTGGCTAGCCGTCGTCCAGCTTGTAACCGATCCATTCGCCGTGCCCCGTGAGTGACCCAGTGGGAGCCAGGACCAGGCCCCTTCACCCCAGGTCGCGGTATTCCAGCCACCTGCACTTCCCTCCTCTTCGCCATGCTCTTGATTAGCTCGCGGGCTCCCCGAGGTACGTGAGGCCTCGGCTACTCAAAGTGTAGCGTAGGGACCAGCATCACTGGATTCATCCGGGAGCTCGTCGGGAATGTAGGATCTCAGGCCCCCTCGCACACCGACTGACTTAGAACCTTTATTTTATTTTAAATTTTTTTTTTTAAGATTTATTTATTTTTGAGACAGAGAGAGACAGAGCATGAGCAGGGGAGGGGCAGAGAGAGAGGGAGACACAGAATCCGAAACAGGCTCCAGGCTCCAAGCCGTCAGCCCAGAGCCCGACGCGGGGCTCGAACTCACGGACCGTAAGATCGTGACCTGAGCCGAAGTCGGACGCCCAACCGACTGAGCCACCCAGGCGCCCCTAGAACCTTTATTTTAACAAGATCCCGGGGAATTCACATCCAGATGGGAGACTGGGAAGCCCGGACTTGGGCTCCAGGGAGGTCTCACTGCTTCCAGGCAGACCTTGGAGATCCCCGGTCATTACACATCAGCCAGGGCTACTGTCTCAGCACATCAGGGGCCACACCGCTCCTCACCCACGGGGGGCCATCCTGCGTGTTATGCGATGTTTGGCCGCATGCCCAGATGCTCTACCTACTGGATGCCAGTGGCACACCCGGCATGCGCGCGCACACACACACACACACACACACCACTCGTGACCACCAAGAACATCTCCAAACTTTGCCAGATGTCCCCTGCGAGACAAAGTCTCCTCTGTTCTGCAGGATGACCCCGGGCGTGGACTGTGGGCTCCTGCACCCTGCCCGCCCCGTGTTCTCATCCCCTCCCCAGACCTGGCTGACTAGACAGGGAGCAAACCGCACTGAGCTAACGGTTGAGGTTTTCGCCCAGGCGGAACTTTCTCGGCCCCCAGCGCCGTGCCCCCAGAGAAGACTGAGGGACTCAGCTCTCCTCCCCGTGGGTTGCTTGGCCCGCCTGCAAGGCGCCTGCAGCTGTTAGGAGACTGTCGGCTCAGCTCGCGGTGGAGACAGGGAAGCAAGCCCAGGGCAGACGGTCTCCCTGCGGCTGTGAACCCCAGTGTGCTTTTCCGGGGCGGACACCGTAAGGTGAACCAGGAGAAGTAGGAAACACGGGCTCCCAGCCCTGCCCCGGGGCCACACTCAGCCAAAGCAACAGGGCAAGGCTACACAGACGGACAGCCTCCTATTCCGCAGGGCCCGGTGGCAGGCCAGTCCAAGCAGCAACGGCATCAGACTTGGGTTCGATCCTTGCCCTTCAGAAACTGTGTGACTTCGGGGAAATCACTCAACCTTTTGGACTCCCTATTTTCTTACTGATGGGAGGTGGGCATTCGTGGCACCCAGCTCCCAGAGCCACCGTGAGGACAAAACGAAATTACCTTATAAAGTACCTGGCACAGGCCTGTTCATTGAAGGCGCCCAGTAAACATGGCTGACACAGATTTCATTCTATTAACTTACATGCGGTGAGATCGCTGGCCGGGGCCACTTATTAGGTGACATGACCTCAGCTCTGTCTTTCCTCTTCATCCCCCCTAAGTAACAGGAGGAGGCTGTACTTTCCAAAATTCTCTCTATCTGGGAACAGCCAACCTGAGAGGCTCCTGCCCTCAGCGGGCCTGTTGGATGTATTCAATGACCGTGCAGGAATCATGGGCATTTCTCTGCAAACCATCCCCATGAAGATCTCCAGGGTAAGTAAACGTCCCGGGTGTCTGGGCCATTTATAACGCGCCTCCCTTTCTCCTTCATTCAACATGCACCGAGGGGCACCGGCGATGCCCATGCCCATGCCTTGCCCTGGGGTACACAGGGCCCGGCCACCAAAGGTTCCTCATCTGGGGGTGGGGGGAGACGTCACACGTGGAAATGGTGAATTGCAACACCCCAGTGGCGTCCTGGGGACAGCTGCTCCCAAGGAGAGGGCTGAGCCTCACTTGGGGGTGAGGGGTAATGCCCCCTTTCCCAGGCTCCCCGGCAAGGCAAGCGCCCCTGCTCTGGGGACAGTGTGAGGCCAGGTGCATTTCTGCAATACTGACCCTTCCGGAAGGGCGGGGACATCCCCTCGTGGTTCCGGAAGAATCAGAGGTGAGCCTCCCGCTAGACTGAGTCCTGAAGTCCTAACACCACCGTGGGATCTCTGGGGAGTAGGAAGGGGAAATACCCGGAAATATTAGCCAACTTTGGGAGAAGGCAGGTAGTGGAGGCGGTGTGAATGGGAGCAGGAAAGAGGGGATGGTCTGCGGTGAGTGGTGAGTGGGATCTGATTCCACAGGGGCCTTGTCTGACAGGCGAAGGCGCTGGGACAGTCACCCTGTGAACTGGGGGAGGAAGACCACCTGGGGGTGGGGGGGGAGCGGGGCTGTAAACAAGGGCGGGATTGCATCTGAGCTTGAGGGAGCTCAAGCCAATGTCCCAGGGAAGGGGACAGCAGCAGAGGGGTCTGAGGGTGGCGGGGGGATGAGACAGCCAGTGACGATGCAGGCAGGCCTCCGAGAGAGGCGGTATGGACAGTGAGAAGGGTGGGGCAGGAGAGGCATTTGGAGGCGGAAACGCCAGGACTCTTGGGGCTGGAATATGGGTAGGAGTCAATACAAAGGCCAGTGCCTCTCTGAGAGGCGAGGGGAAAGCGATGCCAGCCGGGAGCATCTCAGGAGCACAGACGATGGAGGGGCAGAGGGGACTGTGCCATCGAGGAGGGATGAGTAGAGCAGGACAGCAAACCGGCCAACCGCGATAGCCAAGCCTGAGGGCGAGAGACGCATCTTCCATCCCTTTGGATGAGGAAACTGTCCCCCCCGGGGGAGGCCGGCTCACACATCTAGCCTCCACAGAGCCGGGGGGGATTACAGGCCCCGGGAAGGCAATCAGAGGGTCTGCGCCCAGACCCAGGGGCAGGGTGACCACCCAGGCAGGAGGGGCAGCGCCTGCTGAGATCAGCACCCAGAACGTCGGTCCCTACAAGCGGTGCACCGAGCAGACCTGACCATGGATGAAAGAGGAGAAGAAGGGAGGATGCCTCAAGCCTCCGGTCCCTCCCCAGGTCCCATCTGTCCCCCCTTTCATTTCAACAGACCTTTCCTGCTGTTAATGTTTAAGGAAGGCGGTCACAGCCTTCTCTCCATGAGGAGAGTGACAAATCGCATAGCAAAAGCATCGTCAGGTGGCCAGAGGACGCGCTGGCCTCCACCTCCACCGTCCTGGGCTCCTGAAGAAAAAGGAAAATGAAGCGGGAGCGCGCTGAGCCCACAGCTCGTGGGTCTGTCTTCTGGTCTTTGCACAAAACCCCTCTGAGTCATTATCCCCGTGGCCCAGATGAGCACACCAACGTCCAGAACAGTGGAACGTTCCCAAGCCAAGCCCACTGCCCCGACACCAACATTCCCGGGAGGATCTGCGGACCCGTGTCACTCTCGAGACCTCCTAGCAGCTTCACATCCCCTGCTGGTTTCTGGACTTTTCTCTCTGCTTTTAGTTCTCTCATGCCCTTGCTACCTGGACCGTGGCAGACCTGTGTTCCTTTGAGCAATCAACTCAATAAAGCAGCAAGTGACAACCTTGTGTGAATCGCTTTGGTGCCACTGGGCCAGCGGCCCCCCTGCATGACTTGGGGAACCCACCGAGAGCGGTCTAGGTGCATTTGTGTGACACAGAGGGCAGGACTGCCTTATCGTCACTACCTGCGGGCGTCCGACAGGCCCGGAGGCGAACCAGGGGCCAGCTGGGTTTCCGGTCTCTCCACAAGTGGCTGAGAAGGAAAGCGTGCAGGGAACTTCTCGAGTTCTCTTTGCTCAGAAAAGCTACTTAATATGACTTTGTGTTTGGGAGCACTGGCCTGCCCCAGGCTTGCTCCTGCAAAGCCTGACCCAGCACAGCGCTGCCTTTCAAACCCTGTCCGCGAAACTCTGCGTGAGGGACTCCTTCTCTGAAACTGGCTCACAGAGCAGGCACTGAGCTCTTCACAGAAGTTTCCATCTGACAGTCAGTCAGATGCAAATCCTCTGAGCAAGCCTCCATCGGGTACCTGATGTGTGCGAGGCACGGTCCTGAGGCTGCAAGAGACAGAGGAGGCGGGTCCCAACCTCGAAGGGCTCATCATGGAGGTGCCCACGGCCCACCACTCCTGGTCTGGGGACAAACTGTAAGCGGTGTAATATACTCTCTTTTGCTCCCAAGTGGGTACCTGTCCTAACTGGGAGGCGAGTCAGGTGGAATTTTAAGCCGAACGGTCAAGGAGCCCAGTACTGATGGAATGTGAGTCACTGCGACAGGTGCTGAAGGTGTCGCCTGACGGCAAACTGGAGTCAAAGAACCGCTCCACGCTGGTGGGAATCCCTGGGGACTTTGCTCCCTAGTCATTGCACAGACCCCGTCACGGCCCAGCGACCCTGCCACAAGCTCAAGTGTCCTCTCTGACCACCCCCTCCTTTCTTTCCAGCTCCTTCCTTTAGGCATCCAACCCCAAACATCCTTGCACCCACTGGGATGTGCAATCCCTTGATCCTGCCAGTTTCCACCTCCCTCTCTTCCCCGGGCCCTCGCTTCCTCCTTGCCCTGCTTAAATTCCACGACCAGCTGTACCCTCAGCTCCTCTGTCTTGTCTGCCCTTATCATGCCTGCTTGGCCAAACCCTCCGATCCTCCCCGCCCCACCCCCGTTCCAAGCCTGCACTCCACCTGCTGAATACAGCTAGAAGAAAATACATAACGCACTGATGGGGCTCATTTTTAATTCATGATCACTAAACCATAAAAGAGGACTTGATCCTGGGAGCAGTCTCCCTCTACGCGAGCACTTTTATGCTCTCACTGCCTTAAGTACATACTCCATAACTTGGCTTTCATACCTTCACCTCTTATCTAACCTCTGAGACCTCCTGCCCCAAGTCACTCTCGGCTGATGACGTTACTTCCTATTCACTAGCAAAATATA